>NW_005871126.1:387458-512547 GCF_000147115.1 Myotis lucifugus
TTTTTATCCCCATTTAAACCAACGCTAACACCAATCCTTTGTGTTTTATTCCTTCCCCTTGCCCTTTTTTTTTCCGTCTCTTTCTTTTATGTTTTCTCTCCGGCACATCCTACGACTCGGGTCCGGAGCCGAACTTCCCGGGCCGCCTCCGCAACCGAACCCACCCGGGGCCCCGGCGCGGCCGGGCTCTGGGCAAACCCGCGCCGCTTCCTGCAGGTCTGCCCCCGCACTGCAAAGTCAAGCGGTGCCTTGCGGGAGCGGGCGGGCGGGGACCCCTCCCCTGCCTTTACATTTACATACTTTCACCAGATATTCATTTAGAGTTTAACAACTTCCCAACTCCTGAGGGAGCTCTAAAGCCTCCCCCAACAGAAAACAGAGAAACAGGCACAGACAAACAGGGCCCAAAACAGCCTTCCACTTCCATGGAAGAGACAGACGATGGCTTACGCCAAACCGGCGGTAACTACCCACCTCATCTCAGATTGGGGTTTCTACAGACCTTCCGCCTTTTCGGAAGCAAAATTACACCCCTACAGATACAGATGGAGGATCGAGGCGTCCCCCGACTCCTCCCGCCCTTTGACCTCCATGTGCGTCCACGGTCAATGTGGGCGAATACAGATTTCAGAAGTGAGCTCACACAGAACAGATAAAGCACACAGAACAGACAAACACAATACAGAGACACTTACCACGGCCATGCAGATTCTACGAATTGGGGGAGTCCCTACATGGTCTTGGGAACCCTGGGCGAGCCCCCAAATGTTGTGCCCAGATTTCAGGATCCCCAAGAAACCAACAGGGAGCCAGCAATTCGATGCAAAAGCATAAGAATCTGTATTTCAAGCTAGCTTGAGCTCCCGTCCACCAGACTCACCGACCCATTGGCTAGCCAAGTGGCCAAGAGAGAGCAAACCCTGCCTAGACCGGTTATATAGGGGGGGGGGGGTCGGAGTAAGGGGAGGAGAAAGAACTGTGCTCTGCCGCCTGGGTGTGGCTAGCAGAGTAGGACGTAGTCCCTACCCTGGGGCAACCTAGCCCTCGCCCTTTCATATATTGTTTAAAGGTATCTGTAAAATCAGGACTACTGTGTAGCAAGGTGTTTGTAGTGACCAAATGATAACATTAATGTAAAGTACCTTGCAGAATGTTTGGCTCAACCCAAAGTGGTTCCTTCTTCCTTCTTTCCCCCCTTTTCATATTCTCTCTCACAGGAAGGGGAGCCCATCTCCAAGGCTGACCTATTGCCCAGGCCCCCAACCATTCCCTCACACATCTGCCCTCTCTTTATCATGCAAATATCTCCCTCTCCCCAGGGGCCTCCTCTCCTGCCTTTGAGGGGCAGGTATAAATCCCATTCTTGGAAATAACTTCTACCTATTGTTTCCTTAATTTCTAATTTGAAGCCAATAAACTAAAATAAGTAGTGTGTTTGCACCATCAATTTTCTCACTGTATGTCATCTTCTTGATTTCTTAATTGCAGAAACTTTTAAGTCCTTCTAGAACAGTGTTTTTCAACCTTGGCTGCACATTAGAACGACCTGGGAATCTTTTTTAAAAACCCTGGATTTCTGGGGCTCCTCCTCCGGAAATTCTGTTTCTTTGTTATGCGTGTTGGGGCCACAACATTAGTAACAAAGAAACAGAATTTCCGGAGGATGAGGCCCAGAAATCAGGATTTTAAAAAGATTCCCAGGTGATTCTAATGTGCAGCCACGGTTGAGAACCACTGTAAGAAGGAAATTTCCAGAGTGGAATGCTGTCCTTCTGGCTTGGTGGGATTATTAGTAATTATGAAGTCTCTCCAAGTCCATAGGGATGTTTTCATATGTATAAAGAGTTAAATATCTTAGAACTATGGCATTGAAAAAGCTGCCTTAGAGAAAAAAGAAGATACAAGAAATTCAGGTCATAAAATTTGGAAGTTATGTAATCATATATTTCATCATCACTAAAAACTAGTATTTTTGTTTATTTATTTATTTTAAATTATATTTTTATTGATTTCAGAGATGAAAGGAGGGGGAGAGAGAGATAGAAATATCAATGATAAGAGAGAAGCATTGATTGGCTGCCTCCTGCACGCCCCATACTGGGGACCTAGCCCTCAACCTGGACATATGCCCTGACCTCCTGGTTCACATAGGTCGATGCTCAACCACTAAGCCATGCCAGCTGGTCTAAAAACTAATATTTTTGAAGCAAGATATAATTTCTAAGTTGCCCAACATAATGTCATATAGGAAAGGAACTTTAGATATAGATGATAGAAAGAAATAATGGGGGAAATGAAAGAAGAAAGAAAGAAAGAAAGAAAGAAAGAAAGAAAGAAAGAAAGAAAGAAAGAAAGAAAGAAAGAAAGAAAGGAAATGGAATTGTGTTAATGTCCCTTTAAGAAACATGTATTATTATTTTGACCTGTTTTGAATAGACTGAAACTCTTCCAGAAACATCATCCTTTATACATTTGGTAAATTAGAGCACTTACACCTAATTGCTCCTTTAGGAGCAAATGACCCCTTGGCTGTTGTGCTTGAAACACCTGATGCCATCATCATGGAAGGAGTATGCTCAGCCTCACATGCCGCTTTGTAAATTCACATTTAGTTTTAAATTGAGTGCAGTTTCAAGGTGTCTTTTCTAAAAATTCGAATCAATCTAGTATACTGTAAGCATTCCGTATACTTACACATTTGCTAAAATTTGTGAAGGTGACTTTGCTAAATGGATTTTTGTCTTGAAATAGATTTGGCTTGCTGTATATGCAAAATGACTTGTGCAGAATCAACCATGGAAATTCACTGAGTATGCCCTTTGTGCTCATAATGTTGAAAATCACAGCATAACCCGAAGGACCTCATTTAGCTAAGAAAGCAGCGTGTGATTTATAAAAGCACCTTGTAGAAACCTTATCAGGGATCTATGCCCAGCACACGTGTCTGTTATAATTATTGGTGGAGGTAGATTTGTGGATTGGATTTTCGTTTGCTTTTGAATACATACTTGAAGCTTACACATTTCTTGACCAATTAAAAATGTGTAAGCTTCATATAGCTTAAAAATAACTCTCTGTAAAAATATGAATAATATAATTTAAAACTACTCTATTCATAGAACCTGAGAATGTAGAGCTGGAAAGGACCTGAGAAAATAATATATTTCAATGCCCTTCTTGGACACACAAGCACAGAGAGACCCACTAGAGATCAAGTGACTTGCCAAGGTCTGTTTCTCCTTGAAAACTGCTGACCAAACTAGTATAAGAACCTAGTTTATGAGATACTTTATTCCATGGGGGAGGGGAGGCACATGAAAGGGTTTTTAAAGAATTAAAATGTTATTTCATCCAGTTCTTGACAACATAATACAGAAGAAAAAGGATTTAACTTAGAAAACAATTATCTTAAGAAGTTGATATTCACCCTGGCTGGTGTGGCTCAGTTGGGTGGAGTGTCGTCCAGTACACCAAAAGTAGTGGGTTCAATTCCTGGTCAGGGTACATACCCAGTTGTGGGTACCATCTCTGGGTCAGGGCACGTGAGGGAGGCAACTGATAAGATGTTTCTCACATGATGTTCTTTCTCCTTTTCTCTCTCTAAAATCATTTTTTTTAAAAAGCTGATTTTCTCTCTATATATTGAATATCCCTTTTCAACTGAATTTTGTATTTATTGTCACATTTCTTTTAAATGAAAATGAGTATAGTGGTGCCCCTTATCTGCTGTTTTCTTTTCACAGTTCCCATTACCTGCAGTCAACTGCAGTCTGAAAATATGAAATAGAAAATTCAAGAAATAAACAATTCATTTTGAGAGCGTGATGAAGTCTCACATCATCCTGCTCCCATCCCACCCAACATGAACCAATCCTTTGTCCAGTGTACCTACACTGCATACACAACCTAGTTGTGTCACTCGGTTTTCATATAGGTTATCAGATATTTTGAGATAGAGATCACATACACATAACTTTTTTTTGCAATATATTTTACTTGTTCTATTTTATCAATAGTTGTTATTTTTAATCTGTTACTGTGCCTAATTTGCAAATTAAACTTTATCACAAGTTATGTATAAGAAAAAACATAGTATACATAGGGTTTGGTACTACCCACATTTCCAGGCATCTACTTAGAGTCTTGGACTGTATCCCCTGCAGATAAGGGGGGACTATTGTAATTCAGTAATTCTTTTCATTTAGAGTTTCACACAAATGATTTCATTAGTTTCAGTGACATAAGAGAAATTTCTTAGGAAAGTGTGGTACATGAAAATTATAATGGGAAAGTTTATGTACATAATGTAAACATTTGCAAGTATTCTCCATTGATGTATACATATAGCCAGTGTTAGTTTTGCTAATTACCAACAGCACTTATCTATTCATTATAAGAGATTATCTACTAGTTTCACCTAGCTTTGGTGATACTTATAGCTGAAAATGGTGAAAATGGTAGAACCGAATATAGACTATTCTTTGAGTCTAACTTTCACTCATATAAGTTTGTATTATAATATAGCTTTTATTTCAAAGGATTTGCTTATGGTAATATTTCTCTGAAATATGATGTTTCCTTGTTGAATATTGCCAACCTGCTTTGTCCTCCTATTAAGCCAGGCAGACTTTGGGTTCACACATATTGGTGGCAGAGCTGCCCTTCTAAAGGGCCTTGAGAAAATCACAAATAAACAAAAAATCCTGGGGCCAGGTTTGGTACTAATAGTTCATCAACAAGAAGGCAGAAGATCATTTGAAAGGGAGGTTAGATGTTATAAACCAAGATGAATCTGGGAAGATAGAATAATCTAATGGCAGATTAGGAGCAGGTAAGAAGCCAGAGCCACTGGAGAGGGCTGTGAGAGACCAGAGGGAGCTGAGAGGGCGGTAAACGTTGGGGTGGTTTTGTACCCATATAGAAATACTGCACTTACGTGCCATATAATATCCATGAACAACTGGCCTGCTCTTGCTGGGCTGGGGTAGGTTGGCCACCCCACCCCATCTTGACCACTATAGTGTGTCCTAGGCTTTGGTTCACTATTTATTAAAGAAAATCTATGATGTGTGTGCAAGGTATTAAGACCACAAAGAGGAATAAGACAAAGTCATTGCTCTTCAATTCAATCTAATTGATGGCAAAGGAAACTCATCTACTATATTGAAAACCCGCCATGTGCCAGGCATAGTGGAAGGTGTTCTCTATATACTATCTGATAATTGTCATCATCATAGCCAGCTGCCCCTCTAAAGCGCTGTGAGAAAATCACAAGTTAAAAAAAAAAAAGATCCAGGGGCCAGATTGGGGACTGGCAGTTCATCATCAGGAAAGCAGAAGATCATTTGAAAGGGAGATTAGATACTATAAACCAAGATGAACCTGGGAAGATAGAACAATCAAGCAACAAATTAGGAGCAGATAAGAGGCCAGAGAAACTGAAGAGGGCTGAGAGAGACCAGAGAGTTGAGAGGGAGGTGGAGACTAGGGTGGTTTCAGAGCCCATTTAGAAATGCTGCACTCTATCTGTCATGGAATGGCTATGGACTTTTTTTTTTTTCTTGGCAAGTTACATAAGTGATTCTTTACTTATTCAATTTTCAATAAAAGCTTAAGAAAACAGACAACATACAAAAGACTAGAGAAATACCAATGACAACAGCCTTAAAACAAAATAATTTCGTAACAGAAATAAAAGTCTCCACAGCCTGCTCCACATCGTCTTCACCACCGCCATGTCTCCGAGCTTGGGGTGCATCATTCATTCAAAAAATATGAATCCAGGTATTGTGATTTTCTTTCTCCTTCTTCTTCCTTTTTAATAAGAGAAAGTTTATTTAGAAAGTCACAGAGCTAGAAGAAGTGAGCCATAGAATAAATGGGCTCAGGAAACAAGTTGCAGAGGCAAAAGAAGAGCCTTTGGAGCTGAGGAGAAAAAGAGGCAAGGAAAATGTACTTGGGAGAAGAGGGTGGGGAAAGGCGTGGGCGCGCTCCATAGAGAGAGCCGCCTATTGTGATTTGATTTCTGACCTCTAAAATGTCACAAACCAAAAATTAGACCTCATTCCTATCATTATCAGCTATAATGTCATAACCAACCCTGGTTTTGCTTTCACCCATAATGGCCCTGTAAGGAGATAGTTGCTGCCCCCTATCCCTTTAGCTTCCTATCCTCACTTTGCTCTTCTGGTTGACATATCCCCTCAACCCCTACATTCAGAGTAAAAGCTTCCTCAAATGTATCCCAGACTGCCATCAGTAGTAGGAACATGGCTCTTTATTTGTACGGTAGTTAATATTTACTGAGAACCTAATATTTCGAGGCACTTTGCATATATTATCCTTCTTAATGTGCATAACAACCCCTGTGAGGGAGATGGATAGCCTGGTTTAAAAGGATAATCCAGGATTCAGAGTGGTTAAGAAATATGCCCCAAGATATACAACTGCTACAAGTCACCGCCAGGGTTAGAATTAGGTTGCTCAAGCTCTTTATGTTCTGATGTTTTCCTGTTGTTCAGGTCTAATGTGATGTGGCCCATTTTACCAGGCCATTGCTGAATTAACACAGTACCAACTCACTAATCACACAGCTACTTCATAGTCACACATAATCGTACTCGTTTTTAGCAAGCTGGGCCCAGTAGGTACTTTGATCTTTTGAAAAGGCTGCACTAAATGCAAAGTACTATGTCTGAGCAATTTAACTCTTAAAAATGAGAACTTGCCCAGCTGGTGTTGCTCAGTGGTTGAGCATTGACCCATGAACCAGGAGGTCACAGTTTGATTCCTGGTCAGGGCACATGCCCTGGGCTCAATCTCAGTAGGGGGCATGCAAGAGGCAGCTGATCAATGATTCTCTCTTGTCATTGTTGTTTCTATCTCTCCTTTCCTCTCTCTGAAATCAATAAAATGTTAAAAAAAAAAAAAAAGAGAACTTTTTCTGATGGCTGCTACCTCCTATCCCTTTAGCTCCCTTACTCTAGCATCTCGATTACAATTATTCCTTAACTAGAGGCCCGGTGCACAAAATTCATGCATTGGGGGGGGGGGCCCTCAGCCCAGCCTGCACCCTCTCCAATCCGGGACCCCTCGGACATCCCTCTCACAATCCAGGACCACTGGCTCCTAATCGCTCACCTGCCTGCCTGCCTGATCGCCCCTAACTGCACCCCCCCTGCTGGCCTGGTCACCCCTTACTGCCTCCCATGCTGGCCAGGTCACCCCCAACTGCCCCCCCGCCAGCCTGGTCACCCCTCACTGCTCCTGCCTGCGGGCCTGGTTGCCCCACGCAGCCTGCCGCTCAGTCATTTGGTTGCCCCTCACTGACCCCCCTGCTGGCCTCGTTGCCCCAGGCAGCCTGCTGCTCAGCCATTTAGTCGCCCCTCACTAACCCCCCTGCTGGCCTGGTCGCTCCACCCAGCCTATTCGGTCGTCCATTCAGTTGCGATGGTCACTTAGGCTTTTATATTTATAGATTTTGTTGAATTAAGGAATAATTGCTGCCACTTTTTCACAATCTTCACTACTCTCCTAAATTAGCTTCTCTTTTAACCCAGCTTACATTTCATGAGCTATTATTAAAATAATTCTCTGGCCCCAGTTGAAAACACGCTTAATTCTCTGGCCTAGTTCTTCTTGTGCTTGCCTGGCTAGACCCCAACCCTTTGTGGGCCCACTAGCCATCTCCTTTATGCCTATACCTACTGGGACTTCTATCACAACTGTCTGCTGGTTGCACTTTAAATGTGTGATCCCAAGCCTCTAATATGCCCTCGTTACTGCCAAAGAGCCCCACTACCTTTCCCTTTTAATTCTTTGAAGTAACTATTTCAGATTTCCTCTCACCCCAAACCTCCTATACTCCCTCCCTCCCCATTCTTAGCTGATGACTTACATTCATACTTAATTGAAAATATCTGAGCCAACATAGAAGCATGCCTGCGTCTTATCTACTCACCTCTCAATCTCTGTGCCCATATTTCCTCTGCCTTCTCTCTTTTTGGAACAGAATAAATGTATCTCCTCCGATCAGAGGTCTCACACTCAGATCCCACCCTCTCTCACCTTCCCAAGGAGTTTTGTCCGTATAGTCCACCCCCTTTATTCGACATCATCAGTCAATGTCATTCCCTGCACTGGGTCATTCCAGACAACAGACAAATAAATTCCATCATCTCCCAAATTATAACAATCAAAACATTCCCTGGACTGTCATGATTCCTTTTGTCATGATTCCTTTCACTATATTTCTCTGTTCTTTCAGAGCAAAACCTCAAAATACCTTTTCAGCTTTCATTCACTTTGGTTACTCCATCAATCTTGTGCTTAACCATTCACTAGAATCTGCTCTTGTCACCAAAAAATCTCATTACTGTATTATAGTCCTGTGTACGCTTCTGCTTTCACCTTCCTCTCAGCAACCTCCAACCAATTGTCCAATCCGCCTTGGAAAACTTTTTTTTGTTTTGTTTTTGTTTGTTTGTTGTTTTTTTTGGAGTGGCACCTGGATTTGAACCAGGAAAACTTTTCTTTTTGGCTTTGAAGACAAACGATCCCCTGCATCTAGCTTTGTTTGTTTCTCCTCCTTCACCTGATCTCTAAACATTGGCATATACCAGAGCATAATACTGGACTGTCTTCTAAACCTATATACACTCTATGTGGGTGATCTCATCCAGCCCAATGCTCTTAAATATCAGCCATATGCACACTTCACCTGCCATCTATCTGGCACCCTTGCCTGAATCCCTAGACTTATTATAATCAACTACTTGTTACCTTCTTTTCTTTTTCCTTTTCTTTTCTTTTCTTTTCTTTTCTTTTCTTTTCTTTTCTTTTCTTTTCTTTTCTTTTCTTTTCCCTTTCCTTCCTCCCAGGAATATAGTATGGGTAGAAAATTAGTTTGAAGAGATTTTTTTAAAGGATAGCATAGATTTTCTGTAACACTTTCCAACACCCATTCCTACCTTCTCCCTTGCTAACAGAAACTTCGATTTTGTGTGATTACCAGGGGGGCATGAAAGGGGTTGTGGAGAGTGGCTACAGTGTTTGGACAGGTTCAAGCTTTGGACTAATGAGAAGGGCACAGTCCTCTCATGACCACGTGCAAGTCCCAGCTTGGAGGGCAGAGCCCTCCCAGCACAATTATAGCCAACAGCTGTAGTTGTAAGCTTGAACCTATGGTCCGAACACGTGCCCCCACGTGTCTGAGTGATGTGGGCCTGGTAGAGTTCAGGTGCATGTAATTGAGTAGGATCTAAACCCACGAGAATGTTGTAAACATTTTGACCACACCCTTACTTTTTCTCGTAGAATCTGGCTATAAAATAAAGACACAGCTTGTAGTCTGTGACACTGTCTCTCCATCAGAGAGGGCAGCGTCCCACCCAGCCTCAGCTTTATTCTCTTGTCTGTCTTTTCTAATCCTTCACTGCCCCTACTCAGGTTCACCCTTGGCCGTGCTGGCGCGGCACAGGGGTGATTGAACATCCAGGTGAAAATTGATTAGTCACAGCCCAATCATGGTAGCTTAATCCCTACTGTCAGCAATTGGTTTAAAAATAAAAATGCATGCAACACAATATTTTCAATGCCTAGAATAGTGTGTGGTATATTGTATTTGCTGAGTCATTGAATGAGTACTAATTTCTAGTATTAAAAATATACAATAGACATGACATGACCAAATAATAAATTGAAAATACAGTCCCAGGAGGTCTGACTTAGCAGGTAGTATATGTATTATTACAGTTGGCTGTAATTGAGCTCAGATTGGTGATGTGGCACTAGAATGAAGTTAATCCACTAAGTGTCAGCTAGGGTAGCTCTGATTTAAAATAAAGAAGCAGTTTCTCAATGCTTTTTCTTTTTTCCTGGAGTCAAGAGGGAAAAGGAGAAAAAAAGATAGGTTTGTTGTTTATATTTCTCAAAACCCAAAACAAAACAAATGATACCCTGGTTCTTTAACATATATTATTCTTAAAATGACATCTAAGTTATACAATTATTTTGCTTAACATCAGGGAGATATTTTTTTAAATTTTGGATGAAGTGTAGCAATTGAATTAATGAGGAGATTGTGCAGCGAACAAAAATCTCTTGGGTTTTAGAACTTATAATTGCAAATTCACAATTTTTTTAGTATAAGTAAGTCCAAACTACTTGTTAAAATGATATTGGAGATATGATATTTCTTTGGAGAAATGTCTGTTCTAATTCTTTGCCCATTTAAAAATTGGATTATTTGTCTTTATTCAAATGCAAGAATTCTTTATATATTCTGGATTCAAGTTGTATTTTCATATGAAATTTAGGATCAACTTCTTTTCTGGGGGAAAAAAGGGGAAACTAGAATTTTTATTATATTGCACTGAATCTGTAGATCAATATGGGGAGTACATCTTAACAATGGTATTAAGTCTTCCAATCTATGAACATAAAATATCTTCCATTTACTTAGATCTTTGATTTTTTTCAACAGTGTATTGTAGTTTTCAGAGTACAAGTTTTGCATTTCTTTTGTTAAATTTCTTTCTGAAGTATTTTATCCTTTGTGATACCATTGTAAATGGAATTGTTTCCTTAATCTTCATTTTGGATTGTTCTTCAGTAAGGAATAATTGTTCATTACTAATTGATAGAATTACAATTGTTAATTACTAATGGATAGAAATATAATTGATTTATGTATATTGATTGTGTACCCTGTTACTTTGCTGAATTCATTTATTAATTCTAATAGATTTTCGGTGAACTTCTTAATATTTTCTACATATAGGCTCATGTCATCTGCAAATAGCTTTACTTCTTCCTTTCCAATCTGGATGCCTTTCTTTTTACTTTCTTGCCCAATTTTCCCTGAGTAGATTGAGCTAAAGAAAGAAAGAACTCATGTTCTACCCACTCAGAGTAGACCTTCCATTACCTTGAACTGGGGGTGGGGGGTGGGAATAAGCCATGGTTCAAATGCCAGAGACTCACTATTCTTAATGAGATCTAGAAGATTTTCTTATACCAGTATTTTTCCATTTTCTGTTTGTCCTTACAACAGTTTCCAAAGGCTTTAAATGGTTGTTGTTTTTATCATTTTCATTAGGTGTAGTTTTTTCACTGGGGAGAGGGTCCATAGAGCTCCTCATACCACTGGAGAGAAATGCATCACCCTACTATAGTGCATTAATTTCTTATCGCTGCTGTAACAAATTACCACACCTTTAGGGACTTAAAACAATGCAGATGTATTCTCCTACAGTTCTGGAGGCTAGATGTTTGATTCAGTCACTGGGCTGAGTAAAGTTAAGGGGTTGGCAGGGCTGGTTCCCTCTCTGGCTCAAGGGGGAAATCCATTCCCTGCCTCTTCCTGCATCTAGAGGCTGCTGGCATTCCTGAGCTTGGGGCCACATAGCTCCAGCATTTGCTTCCGCTGTCACAAAGCCTTCTCTCTGACTCTGACTCCTCCTGTATCCCTTTAAAAAGGACCTTTGAGCCCTGACTGGTTTGGCTCAGTGGATAGAGCGTCAGCCTGCTGACTCAAGGGTCCCAGGTTCGATTCCAGTCAAGGGCATGTACCTTGGTTGTGGGCACATCCCCAGTAGGGGGTGTGCAGGAGGCAGCTAATCGATGTTTCTGACTCTCTATCCCTCTCCCTTTCTCTCTGTAAAAAATCAATAAAATATATATATTTTTAAAAAAGGGCCTTTGATATTATATCAGACCCACCCAGATACTCCAGGATAATCTCACTTTAAGAATTTTAACTTGATCACATCTGGAATGTTCCTCTTGACATATAAGGTAACATTCTTAGGTTCCCAGGATTAATATATAAACCCTTTGGGGGAAGAGGTAGATGTGTTATTTTTCAGAATTGTACAATTTCATGATTGGAAGGAGCTTTAGTCTCTGTAGATGAAGAAACTGTTGCGCACACAATTGATTTTTATCAAACTAGCTATCTGAAGTCAATTTAAAAGTAATATAGCAATGTAATCATTGTATTCAAGTTTTATTTTTATAGCATCCTTTGCCTTTTTTTTTAAACGGGTTGCCAAGTGAAATTTATTATGTCAAAATCATTCTTAAAAGACAAGAGACAATATAAAAATAATAACAAAGCAGGGTCTAAAAACACAGATTTTAAAATATTGGTAAATGATGGTTAAGATAAAAATATTATACATTTTTCATATAATATGGAGAAAATTTTAAAGATTCAATTTAATCTTTGATAATAATAATTGGAGAAGTAAAAGTATAAATTACACACATGCAAACACATATACACACATGTAATTACATAAAAGATAACCAAATACTCAAAATGTAAGACATTTTCATGGAAAACTACAGATATTCTGAAGGACAATGCTCATGTTTTCACTATTCCCACTCATAGTATACTATTTTTGCCAAATTATTTGTTGCCTATTGCAAGCAAGACCTACAAAAAAAACTTTCCTTAAGCAGGTAGGTGCTAGTGTCTTAAGTACCTGCCACAATATTGCATCCTTTGCCTTTTAAAGATAATGATTGGCTGCACGCAAGATGTTTTCTCCAAGTAATTTAATTCATGTTCATGAACATATGCAATAAAATGTAGTTATTACCATATGCACTGAGCCATAAACATATGCATATTTACATAATTTATGGATAATCTGTCCTTCAGTGATTCCAAATGAGAGAAACCATCCACAATTTCAGAAGGAATCAGGGAAATTTCATTGAAGGAGCTGTGTGTGATGTAGGAGGGTCTCTTTCCAGCAAATATTTTCACTAATTTAATTTATACAGTGTGATCCTCTCCAGCACTCCTCTCTAGGGTTGGTTTTTTCCCATGGCTCCTGAAGGACAATCAGGACATGTTAACATTTCTCTTGTGACATAAAATTACCCATGAAAAGAACTGATTAATGATTGCACACAGTACTTTGGGAGAAAAGTCATCATGAGGGTTGGAACTGTTCCTTTTAACAACAATGTCTGCACTTAGAGTTTTTCAAAGCCATTTCACTAAAAAAAAATAAAAAAGAACCAACTTCCCTCCCTCCCTCATGGATGCCTTTCACAGGCGCATCATCATCATTCAGTGAGAAGCTGAACAATAACCTATTGTCAGTTCTGAGCAGTAGTTACAGGGAAAGAATCTGACGCTTGAAGGGGATGGATTACACTGCCAAACAGACTTGATCTGACCCTCTTGTTAGCATGTAAAATTCCCTTTGTAGTATCAGCTCAGAGAAAGGAAAAAAGGTAGCAGGGGAGGGTGTTTTCTGGGCACAGAATAAGGTTCTGTGGAATAGATCCTTTTTTTATTGTTGAATATTCTTTACTAGACTTACTGATTTACTACTATTCTATAAATCCAGTGCAGGAGTACATCAAACATTTTCTCAAATGACTGAATTTAAAGGTCTTCTTTAAAAGAATCATAAAAGAAATCTCTTTAATCAAGATTGAAGATTAAAGATGTATTCTCAAGTGATGTTTGAGAATGTTTTTGAGGTCTCCGGTTCTGGGGTAGGAATCGTTTATGATTATTTTGCTGAAAGTTCTATCAGCTGCAGAGAACTCTCTGTCCTGGAAATAAACATGGAGAAATAGTGACACAGAGTGCAGCACGTGCTAACAGATTATATAACAAGGTCTCCAGTCTCCACTGTGCTCTGTCCTTTAAATAATTTGTGTGTTGCCTTTTCAGTGGGAAAGGGCAAACCTTTTAGGGTCCAGTTAATGCTGTTAGGAAATTCAGCCTAGAGAATCACTAGATATATTAACCAAACTATTCTTAATCCATGTTCACAAGACATGGATTTCATAACAATTCCTATGCCTGTGGAAATGAAGTTATACCTATTGTTTACATAAGGGAAATATCATTACTATGGCAGTATTTTGAAATCATAGTTTGTTCACTTAAAAAATATTTAAGTCACACACACATTGTTTTGTTAATCTCACCCCAGGGTATTTTTCCATTGATTTATAGAAAGAGTGGAAGGGAGGGGGAGGGGGAGAGACAGACAGTGAGAAACACATCGATTGGTTGCCTCCCACATGAGCCCTGGAATTGAGCCTGCAACCGAGGTATGCACCCTTGACCAGAACCAAACCTGGGACCTTTCAGTCCATGAGCCAATGCTCTGTCTACTGAGCCAAGCCGGCCAGGGCGGGCCTATTAATTTTAACAAACCTAACACACCTGTGTAACCAGCACTCAGATCTGGAGACAACATTCCAAAAGTCCCCTTTATTTAATTTCTCCCCCGCACCCCCCAAAAAAGGATTTAATATTGCTTGTTTAGAACTTTGAAAGGCCGAGTAGTCATTTTTGGGAGCACATTTTTTTTCTTAGGCAGTTTAAAGGGACCTAAACGTATTTGTCACACACTTTCAGACAGATGAAAAATACACTAAAAGGGAAATGTATACTTTCTTCTTCATTGTGTAAAGGAGAAGGTACTAATAGAAAAGGGAGAAATAACCAATTTTCTGAAGAGGACTGAATGATTAGTTTTAAAATTCACAGACTAAGACTGACTTGAGGGACCAGGTGCTCTGCACAGCCTAGGCTGCTGAAGGCCACCACCAGGGGGAGGCAGAGGTAGCACCCCTGGCTCGCAGGCTGGCTTGAGGGCTGTCACTTGGCCTGTCTAGGTGGTGAGGTCAAGGCCCAGGCAGGCCTCTGACAACCAGCAGGCCAGCAAAGCTTCCTGGACCAAGAAAAGTCCACTGCTCAGATGTAGACAGGAAGGTGACTCCCTGACATTACAGGCACAAGATCAGAGGTGATTTTAGTTGCAGGGTTTTAAATGGTGACGCTCAGACCAGAACCCTCCTCTCCTGGCTTCCGGAGCTCATTTTGTTCTTCATTATGACTCAAGTCAGATCGTCTTATTACTTAGCATTTCTGAGTTGTGTGGGAAAGATGTTATGGTTCGGAAGACTGGAAAACACAAGTTGAAAACTTAGGGCCAACAGTTTTGAAAACTATTGGTTGAGGGCGTTTGGTAGGGTTGCTGTAAAAGCAAGTCGTGTTATTGTTTAAACAGAGCCATCCTGCTAACTTCATCCTCAGTTGGCCAGAAATGGAAAAGAAAAGAGTAAGTGTGAATGAAAAGGACCTAGCTACAGAATATGCCCATTAACACGCTGCTCTGGTGTGTATGCGTTTAACATGTATGTTTATGTGTGCGCCTGACACTCTTGGATCTATTATAGCTACTTTAAAGCTATTATTGACTTTTGGTCTACAGGACTCAGTTTTTCCTCATATCAACTGAAAATAATAGGTTTGGTTGCAAGGGCAATGAATGGACACTGTGGCCATTTTATTTGCCTTTAGACAGGGGATGTAGGTTACTTGTTTTACAAAAGTGAGTCTGTGGTCTGGATGGGCTTTCGAAATCCAGGCCACATGGCTAAACTTAGTTTTGAACTAAAGGACACACATCTGAAAAATGTAAATGTTAGTTGGATCCTCCTTTACCTTGGACAAACATCAACATTGTTAGAAACTTGTAAAACTTGGTGGATGAGTTAAAGCTGTTTACTTAGCTCCACACTGTCGGGCATTCTCGCTGTGGCTGGCTCGCTTTTTTTTTTCTACTTTAACAAGCCAAGGTCATTGGTTTAATCTTTAAGTTAACTCTTTAGATTTAGTCTATGGACCGAGCACCTCTTCCTAGTTTTCTGTTTTGTAAATGAATGTTTCTGAAAATAAGGGAGACCAGTGAAAACTGGGAGAGCTTGGGAGCTTTGTAGACAATGTAAGGCCGTATTCACGTTAATAGTGACGGTGAACTTGAAGGGTACTTGTAAGCCTAAGATTTATGATTCTGCGAGTTAACTATTTCTGAAAAGAAAAATCACTTGCTCAGGAACAACTCACATTCATTCCCTGTTGATGGTGGGACAGTTGTGTGCTTTTCATGTGAAGTGTGCTTTCAGTGTGTGTTGAATATAAGGACAGTTATGAAGAGCTCTGGTGGGTCCAATCCAAGCACAAGCCAAGTCTGAGCCAAAGCCAGGTTGGACTTTGAGGGGCGCAAGCCCAGGGAAAAAGTGTCCCAGACACACCTGATGCACTACCTGATGTGCTCACATGGCTCAGGGAAGCTGAATTCTGTCACCAGTTCCAACATTTGAGTGCAGGTAGCAAAGGGCTAGGCTCCAAAGTTGGGTCAGAAGCTGGCTGGACCCTGGAATGAAAATGGGAGAGCCTGGCCAGTGTGTTCAGTGGACTGAGCATCGTTCCATACACCAAGAGATCACTGGTTTGATTCCTGGTCAGGGCACAGGCCCCGGTTGCAGACTCAATTCCCAGTAGGGGGCATGCAAGAGGCAGCCAATCCATATGTCTCTATCTTTGATGTTTTTATCTCTCTCCCTCTCCCTTTTCTCTCTCTAAAAAAAAAAATCAATAAAAACATATTTTAAAAAAGAAAAGAAAAAGAAAGAACATGGGAGAGAAAAAGAGAGCAAGTGATGTGAGAGGGCCTGAGGCCATCGCTATAAACTGCCCGAGGGTGTGTTTTTAGTGTTTGCTAATCGTATTTGTGACATACAGACCAGAGAACAGAAACAGAGCAGATACCCAATGTTACTGGAGAATGAGGTATTTCTCTGTAGTGGATTTTCCAAATACCTGAAACAAACCCTTTGGAATGTATACCTTCATCATTTCCAGGAAAGCTTCTTAAATGGATTGTACATTTCCTGAGCTTCTCAAGCAGAGTTTATGAGTTTAACAGACACTTTACTGGATGTCCATCCCTGACAGTACTGTGCTTCAGGACAGTGAAGCCTTCAGGTGTATGAAGCTCTGGCAGAATTCTTGTCCATACAGGAAGCGTGACGTCTTTCAGGACTTTCACCTTAAAACACAAAAATCTTGTAGGGTTTTTTGTTTGTTTGTTGTATGTTGTCCTCTGCAGTGTGATGGTGTTTCATGTTACATCTAACCTTTCTTTGTTCGTGCTCTTCCCTTCTCCTCTTCTGCCAACTTATTTCTGACTTATCTGCTTGGGGCTACAAAACCAGATGCTCAGATCTGTAAAAAGTATGTGTAGGCCCTGACTGGTTTGGCTCAGTGGATAGAGCATCGGCCTGCGGACTCAAGGGTCCCGGGTTCAATTCCAGTCAAGGGCATGTACCTTGGTTGCGGGCACATCCCCAGTGGGGGGTATGCAGGAGGCAGATGATCGATGTTTCTCTCTCATCGATGTTTCTAACTCTCTATCCCTCCCCTTCCTCTCTGTAAAAAATCAATAAAATATATTTTTTTAAAAAAGTATGTGTAAAATAAGAGGAGGGGAGGGTCCTGAAAAAATACCTTATGAATTAAGCATATAAACTTAAGTGTATGGACATCAAACTCCAAACATCTGTTTAAGCTTCTCCCAATCCTCTTGATGCCTTTGTGTTCTGTTTTGTTTGTTTTCATGGTTGAGATGGTCATGAGTCATCTCTGAAGATATGAGGTATTTAGCATGATCTGAAATGTGATTTGTCATTATACATTTGCCGTCATGTCTTTTCTAAAACTGTGACTGGTGCAGAGGACGGGCTTCACAAATATTTATTGTATGAATAATATATTAGTGAATATATCCATCAGGCAGGATGTACAATTTCTGTCCTACAAAATTCAGCTACATGCCCAGTAGAGCAGATAGGCATTAACTAAGAATGATGTGGATGAAAGCCAATGATACTGATATCATTCTGCGGGGGTCACAAGTTCAAGGTCAAGGGCAACACTGCCCAGCACAAAGTTTTGTTTTATGTCAGTGCCTGGGGATCATGCACGAACTCTCCAGTTCACTGGCCTCACCACTGTGTTTTGTTTTACACTTGGCCAAGTCATACAGTTAAGTTACCTGCTGGGTGTGCCCTGAGGGTGTTTGGATTTTTAGGTCCCTGAAAATTGAGTTGCTGTCTTATATAATCATTATTGAATATTCTCACCATACAAGGCAGTACTAGATGGTGAGAAACAAGTTCAAATACTGAAATTCTTGATTCCCCTTCAATCCCAAGCCTACTTTTCCCATAGTCTTCCCCAACTCAGCCTTGCCTGCCTTCAAATGCCAAAAACTATCAGGTTGTTCTTTTTTTTCTTTCATGTTTCATGTTCACCCCATCAGCAAATCATACCACCTTTGAAAGATATTGAAAATTTAAGTACTTATCACCCCCATTGTCTCTACCTTGGTCTAACCTACCACTGCCTCGAGTCCAGACTTTTGTAATAGCCCCTGACTGGCCTATCTACTTCCATGTGTGTTCTCTGACAGTTCTCCCCACAGGGAGGTCCTTCTACTATGGGAAACAATCACATCAGTTCTCTGTTCAAAATCCTCCATTCCTTTCCTGTCTCATTCAGAATGAAAGCTTCAGTCTCCTTCCTGGCCCAAAAGGCAGTGCTTTCCCTTGGCCCGCTTCTCTGACTATCCTTCTTACCACCCTCCTCTTGTTTCACAAAAACAAACCATCTACACTTGCACCCTATTGTTTCTGGAACACCCCCAACATGCTTTCACCGCATGGCCTTTGCACCTGCTTTTTCTTCCATTTTCACCCTCTCCCACCAAATGACCAAATGACTTACTTCTGAGTGAACCCTCCTTCTGGTGTCTGCTCAAATGTCTCCATTTCAGACAAGCCTTCCACAACGACCCAACCTAAATCAGCACTCCCACATCATTTTCTAGCCCCTTGGCCCTGCTTTATTTTCTTCACAACAAGTCATTACCTGATAGTAGATATTTATTAGTGTCTCCTCCTTCAAGAATGTAACCTTCCAGCACGGTGGGGCTTTGTTCATTGGTGCATCTTGAATGTGTAGAATGAGGCCTTGTTTTATGGGCTCAATCAACATTTGTTTCATTTAAAAAAAAAAAAAGTGAAAGAGGCTAGCCCAGCCATGGGCAAACTACGGCCCACGGGCCGGATTTGGCCCATTTGAAATGAATAAAACTAAAAAAAAAAAGACCGTACCCTTTTATGTAATGATGTTTACTTTGAATTTATATTAGTTCACACAAACACTCCATCCATGCTTTTGTTCCGGCCCTCCGGTCCAGTTTAAGAACCCATTGTGGCCCTCGAGTCAAAAAGTTTGCCCACCCCTGGGCTAGCCGGTTGAGCTTTGATCCTTGCACTGGGGGATTACTGGCTCGATTCCTGGTCAGGGCTCATGCCCGGGTTGCCTGGGCACATGTTGGGGGGCATGTAGGAAGCAGCCAATTGATGTTTCTACCTCTCCCTTTAAAATCAATTTTAAAATATTAAAAAAATAAGTGAAAGAAAAAATGGGCAAAGAGATTTATGCATTCAAGAAACATTTCTTGTGTTAACTACATGTCAGGGACTGTTCTAGGCCCTGAAAATACTTCAGTGCACAAACCAGAAGAAACCAGCTCTTGTGGGGGTCGGGTATGGCAATGAATAGAGATGAAGACAACAGATGGGGAGGTAGCCCAGGACAGTGGTTAGAGATGCTGATGTCAGCTCACCTGGGTTTGAGTCTCCTCCCTGCCACTTACCTGACTATCTTGAACAAGTCACTTAAGCCTTTGATGCTTTGTTTTCTCTCCTTCTGAAAAGTTGGGGTGACTTATCTATTGCTTAGTGTTGGAGGATTTTATGATGTAGTGCACATAAAGTGCTTGACATAAGAACTCACTCAATATTGATTGCCATTTGAGCAAATGAAGACATGGACACCAAAGAGTAGTGGCTTTAGAGTTGAATACAATCTATACAAGGTTTTAGGAGAGAACAGAGGTGACCTGGTGTCTGAAGCCATAGTGCTGAGTTTAGTACTTTTATGTTCAACAAAAGAAGAGGAAATCAGTTCAGAAAAGACATGTAGAGAACTGTCAAATGGAATTGCTCTGTGAGAAACTCCCCATGGCACAGACAGATGGAAGGAAGACCCACTGTAGTAGCAGCAGAGTGTTCATATTTGCTGTGGCAGGAAAAGTTAGTAAATTTACTTTGTTGTGTTGAAGGGGAAAAAAGTATTTACATTGAAAAGGTACATATTACCACTTTTCCTATCTTTCTGAGAAACAAAAAAAGATAGTTCCATAAAACTTATTTTGCTACTATAAAAATTAGAATTGAAACATAGAATTAAATGGAGTTAATAAGGTTAAAAGATGTTGAAATTCCCGTTAACATTGTTTAAAATATATTTTTATTGATTTCAGAGAGGAAGGGAGAGGGGGAGAGAGATAGAAACATCAATGATGAGAGAGAATAATGGATCAGCTGCATCCTGCACACCTCCTATTGGAGATTGAGCCCGCAACCTAGGCATGTGCCCTTGACCGGAATTGAACCTCAACCTCCTGGTTCATGGATCAACCCTCAACCACTGAGCCACACCGGCTGGGCTCTGTTAACATTTTTAAATGGCCTGTTTTGTGTTTTGTTTTGTGAAATGCCCTTTTAAAACATCTCGTGGAGACTTGCCATTGGAAATAGCTATTCCATTAAAACAGAGTCACATATGGGAATATCCAGTTTCCTCCAGAAGAGCAGCTCAGTCATAACTGGAAGTAAACTATGGCAGAGTTAAGTTTTTTTCCCCTTCTCAGCACAGTATGTCCAAATTTCCAGCAGAGTTAAAGGAGAATCTAACTCATAAAATACATATGGCCTTACGTATAGATTTCACAGGTCTTGAATAAAAAAGCTAAAGCTGTTGGAGATGTAGTATTCAAAGGGTTCCCTGAAAAGGGTCAGACTCTTATCTGAGTTGTTTGATTAAAGTCAGAATTTACATGTAGGACAAAAATCTTACTATGAGTGTTTAAAAAAGGAGGAATTAACAAATCTACCGATGATCAGCGTTGGTGAGAATTCTCTTGCATTAGTATGCCCAGGAGAGCTTCACCATTCTTTTTGCCTAAACTTGACCGTCCCTGGGGGGCCAGCAGGGAGAGGAAAGGCAGCCTTGTCAGGGAGGGCCTCCCGGCTGCTCTTAGTGCTTCTTGCTGCTGAGGGCTGGAAATTCACTTTGGAAAAATGGCAGCATGAACACCTGCAACCTTAGATCATTTTTTCCTGGATCTCAGCCTGACTACCATCAGCCAATCTGCCCCGAACTGTCTGGAGATATGAATAGTCTCCTAAACAGCTTCTTGGAGCAAAAACAGACACAAAAGGGTTGTGTGTGGAGGTGGGGGCCGGGTCTTGGTCTGTCGCAGCCATTTTATGACCTGATTACAAAAGACAAAGTTCGAACGCATAACAGCCAGCCCAGCCCCTCCACTGGTCCATGAGGTCTTGTCCCTTCTTGTCTTCCGAGACACCTGCCTTCTGGGCTTAACCCACGTCAGGAAAGTGTCTGGTCTTGGTGGTGCCTTGGAGCCAAGAGGCCAGTGGTATTAGAGATTGTACCATGCCAGTGGAGTTCTGTAAAAGTCACCTATTACCTAGGAACTACCTATTAAAAAGAAATAAAGAAAACCCTATATTAAACAGGGCACTCAACTTTAATATCATTGTTAATATTTAAGTTAAATTTAATAATAATGGCAGCTACAGAAAGCAAGACAGCCAGTACATGTGAGTCTCACTAGCTATGTAAGTTACTGGGAAAGTTATTCACCCTCCCTGAGCTTAATTTTCCTCTTTTGTAAAATAAATTATTATAAGAATTAAATAATACACAACTTAGCACAATGTTCGGCATACAGTAAGTGCTTAATAACTATTGACTATTATTGATTTATCCAAGTCTTTCCTTAAATATTTTTTTTAGATAGCCCTCCCTGATCACACTGTCTGAAAGTGTTAGTCGTGTCACTATTTGTTTATCCTGCCTATTTATTTTCTTCACAGATCTTATCACAGTCTAACTTTCTGTGTGTGTGCATGTGTGTATGTGTGTGGTCTGTTTTACCTACTGAAAGTAAACTTCATAAGGGCAGGAACTTTGTTGATTCATTGCTAGGTCAAGAATAATACCTGGCACATGGTAGGCACTTAATAAAACTTTATTGAATGAATAAATGAATAATTATATTCCACATACTCATACTTTTAGGCAGACTCATGCTAAAATCACCTGAAATAAAAGACAATTTATTTTATTTTTAAAGTCAGCACACCATCCCAGTTTTTATCCATTTACAGTTAAAAAATACTCTCTTATGACAACTAAGTTACTGGCATTAAGAGATAATTTATAACAAATATAAATTTCTTTCCTTTCACTCTCTAATTTATGGATTGGAGAACTGCTGGCCATTATCTTCCAAGCGACCTTTTTTTGTGCGTTAAAGAACATTAATAAATCCTTCCTTAGCCTCCTTGTTCCTGGACTGAGAAATCTTAGTATCTTTACTTTCTGATGATTAAAAATATATAGTTCTATGTGGTTCTTTTCTGAATCTCATCCAAAATCTTCACATCTCTCTTTGGAAAACATATTGTATTCCTGACCACTGCAAAGCATAATTGCTGAATTTACCTCCCAAGTTCAATGGCTGTGTTCCTGTTCATAAAGCCAGAAATGGTGTTTTTGTGTTTTATGACATTACATAGCTAACTCGTGGTCAGCACATTATTCCCAATGACCTCGGGAACTTTTTCTGCCCAACTTGCACATATCCAGCCTGTCCTCACCCGATCAAGGAGTTTATTTTAGTACCTAAGTTTCTCCCTTTTCATTGAGCTTTATTCTGTCTTTGGCCACAATTGTGAATTGTGTCTTTCCCTTCCCCGCTCAAAAGAAATGTATGCATTGACGTCTTAACCTGCAGTACCTCAGAATATTTAGGGAGATAGGGCCTTTAAAAAGGCAATTAAGGTATAATAAGGCCACTAGGGTGGGCCCCAATCCAATATGACTGGTGTCCTTATAATAAAGAAGAAGGGATTAGAACACAGAGACACAGAAAGAAAGCCAGGTGAAGACAGGGACAAGGTGGCTGTTTAGTAGTCAAGTGGAGAGGCCTCAGAAGAAACCAAGCCTACCTTGACCTCAGGGTCCTAGACTCCAGCACTGTAAGAAAATAAATTTATATTATTTGAGCGACCCATTCTGTGGTACTTTGTTATGGCAGCCCTAGCAAACTAAGCTAGCCCCCTTTCCAATTTATCAAGCATACTTTGAGTTCTGAGCCTGTCTCCCAAGGTGCTATTCCGCAGTTAACGCTGACACCCTGTTCTCTTCTGGCGTTAATTCTACAGGGAAAGTGCCCAAAAGAGAATGGGCACCACGTTTACTGGACCTGATAAGATCATGGGAGGTAAATTAAACTCTAGTCTCGCTTACAGTTCATGGTTGACTGACCTGAAGGATTTCTGGGAAAGCACCCAGGAGCAGTTAGGTGTGCTGGAGGTCAGCATTACCAGTGTCACTGGTAATTAAGGATTTGGGATGAAATGAGCTTATCAAGGGAATGCATCTGTGCAGAGCAGGTAAAACCATTGGCAGCTAAATGACCTACCTCAGTAAACGCAATGGACACTTCCTGCAGAACCTGTCTTTTTTATTTTAATCGTCTGATGGCGCTTGACATGGACAATCTTTTATTTCCTCCTTTTTTGAAACATCCTCTTCCTTTGTCACAATACTCATGTCTGGTTTTCCTCCTGTTCCTGTGAAGCTCTCCCAATACTTCTCAGTTTCCTTCTTTTTTTCTTTTTTTTTAAATATATTTTATTGATTTTCCACAGAGAGGAAGGGAGAGGGACAGAGAGTTAGAAACATCGATGAGAGAGAAACATCGATCAGCTGCCTCCTGCACGCCCCCCATTGGGGATGTGCCCGCAACCAAGGTACATGCCCTTGACCGGAATCGAACCTGGGACCCCTCAGTCCACAGGCCGACGCTCTATCCACTGAGCCAAACTGGTTAGGGCAGTTTCCTTCTTCTTTAGTCACTCTTCCAACGCCATCTTTATTTAGGAATCTGCCCTCACCCAACTTCTCACTCAACACGTCTCTCCCACACCATGTAGCTCGCCATCCCCATCATAGGTGGTACCCTGTGCCCTACACTTTTCCAATACTTTATCTCTTCTCAGTATTTACATTCTTTGAGACCCATTCTCAACAAGATTCTATTGATAGCTAATATTGTTTTCTAATAAACGAATTCCATTTATGCATTCATTCGTTTATTCCCTCAACAACCACATACAGAGTGTTATATGCCATGCACTATTCAAAGCACTGAACTGCAGTGTTCATGAGCAAATGTGACTCATTTACATTTTACCAGAAGCCTTCAATTCCTCAGTCCAAAAGAGTAAGTAGCAATAATAATAGTTTACATTTTTGTAGCAGTTTACAAAATGCTTATATTATGTATATTATACCATGTGATGCTCATAACAACTCCATGAAATAGATTGGGAAGGTATCATTTTAATCTCAGGAAATTCAAGCTCCGTGATTCTGACAAAAATGTCTTTCTAAAAATTGGCAAAGCCAAGATTTGAACACAGGTCTTTTGGCTCCCAAGCTAATACTGATTCCTTTCTACTCCAGATGCTATGTCAGAGCTAACTGTAATGGAGCTTTGAAGTCTAGAGGGAGAATTGGGGTTTGCATGGTGTTTTGGTTTCCTATTGCTGCTGTAACAAATTACCACAATCTTGGTGGCATAAAACAACATGCATTTATTCTCTTATAGTTCTGGAGGTTGGAAGTCCAGAAGGAGTCTCATTGGCTGAAATCAGCATGTCTTCAAGACTGTATTCCCTTCAGAGGCTCCAGGAGCAGAATCTGTTTCCTTGCTTTTTCCAGCTACTGGAGGTTGCCATCATTCCTTGGCTCATGGCCCCTCAGCACATTGCCTTTTCTACCACTTTTATCATTACATCACCTTCTTCCTCACCTATCAGAGCTCCCTCTAGCCCCTTCTTATAAGTACCTTGTTATTGTATCATTGGAACCACCCAGATAATCCACGATAATCACCCCATCTCTGTATCCTTAATCACATCTGCAAAGTCCCTTTTGCCATATGAATTCATATTCACTGGTTCCAGAGATTAGGACCTGGATATCTTTGGGGGCCACCATTCAGCCTACCACCCATGATATCCTTTTTAAGTTATACATTTAGTGGACTACTTTTTTTTTAACAAAAAGTCATGCCAGACTGTAGTGACTTTTCCATTTCTCTTCACCCAAATAGGTTCATCAGTCCTTCATTCATTCAGCTGACAAACACAGAGCTCCTATGTGTTGGGCATCATACAAGGTATTGGGCAGTGATAGTGAAAGAATGTAAGAGGTATGATTAAAACTTCTTTGGCCTGAGTGATTCAACAAAGGTTTTACAGACATGGAATTGCTTGAGCTCAGTCTTAATAGCAGCAGGAGTTTGTCAGGCAAATAGCAACTAGAAAGAAATATAGGCAAAGGGACAGAAACTATCCAAAGACCAAAGTGTGAACCCCATAGCATATTCCAGGAACGGCAAGTAGTTTTTCAATACTGCTGACAAAGTGTGATGTGTGTGCGTTGTCTGTCAGGCACCTCAGACACCTCAGATAGAGATGGTGAATTATAGGGAATTACATACTTTTTTTCAAGCAATTTATTAATTTATTTTAATAAGCATTTGAGTTTCTCTGAAAAATTCTAATGTTGCTATGTCTCTGTCAAATGCCTCAGTATTTTTCTTATTTCTGCAGTTAGCAATGGAAAGAAAGCTCTACCTCGTTGAAAACACACAAAAAGTTTTGAATAGGTTCAATTAAGTTAGAGACTGAAATGGTAAAACAAGCTTAATAAGCACTCTCTATCTCTGAACTGAAGTTTTGCTGTTTCAAGAAAAAATATCTTTGACTTCTAGACATTTACTCTTTAATTCTACCACACATACTGAAGGGAAAGCAGCCAACATGGTGAGCAAAGGAAATTGAAATTTATAAATAACCATTTAAATAAGAAATCAGATTGGCATAAAATGAGTTCCATTCTAATCTAATTTTTGAATGCAAAGCTCTTGCTCTTTCAGGATCTAGGATCAGGCTTCTGTACTGAAAACACTCGCATTTTACTAATTTTATCTGCCTGTGTGAAATAACTTCAGTCAGTATGTATTAATTTGGCTCATCAAACCACTTGCCTAGAAAAATCAAGTAAAAAAAATGTTGGAAGTGCTCATGACTGTGTGTGTGTGTGTGTGTGTGTGTGTGTGTGTGTGTGTGTGTGAGAGAGAGAGAGAGAGAGAGAGAGAGAGAGAGAGAGAGAAAGAGAGAAATGGGGGAGGGGCAGAAGAGGATGGCCTTAATTTCTCAATCATATTTTGGGAGTTTTTTGTTCTTCATTAAATTTCTCCTTTAAGGTATGTAAATGTTCTTAAATGGAATACATGAATGTCAGAGCTAAGCCATTATGTTTGAGTAAGACTATCCATAGGATTATACTTGACTATCTTAACTCACCTACATAGTCAAGGGTTCCAAATGTACTCCATTTCTTCCTCTCAGACCCACCCTCTTCACTGTGTTCTTTCACTGCCTTTGCCTAGATCACCTCATCCTAAACGAACAAAGCAACTCCCTTCTACCACCATCAAAACAATCAAACAACTTCCTTTGAGCTTGTTAATCTCTTTAACCTGACTGGCAATTTTTTAAAACTCTTACAGTAACTTTGTGGTTTCTCCTTCTTCTGTCCCTGATGCCCCACTGACATTCCATTTAATAATATGTATTCTTAATCAGCAAATGTGCTTTGTGCTTTGCCTCAGTTTTTGTTCTCCTGACTTTTCTGGCGTGATAATACCTCCTCCCCACCCCCTCCCACTCCCGGTTGACATTCTTACCCTGCATTATACTGGTTCTTGTTACTCTCCTCTGCTTCTTTTGACTCCTGCAAGCCCTTAAAAGTAGGTGTTTCTCAAGGTTCTCTTCTTTCTTTAAAGGCATTACTTTGAGGATCTTAACCAACTTCTTACCAGTCTTTTTTTAATTTAAATTCTTTATTGTTTAAAGTATTATATATGTCTCCTTTTCCTCCCATTGACCTCTCCTAGGCCACCCCCACCCCCCAGCACATGCCCTCACCCGCTCTACAGTCTGTGTCTATTGATTATGCTTATATGCAAGCATACAAGTCCTTTGGTTGATCTCTTACCCCGCCCTCCCCACCACTCCCTTGCCTTCCCTTTGAGGTTAGATGGTCTGTTTGATGCTTCTATGTCTCTGGATCTATTTTTGTTCATCAGCTTATGTTGTTCAATATAGTCCACAAATGAGTGATATTTATCTTTCTTCAACTGACTTATTTCACTTAGCATAGTGCTCTCCAATTCCATCCATGCTGTTGCAAATGGTAGGAGTTCCTTCCTTTTTGCAGCAGCATAGTATTCCATTGTGTAGATGTACCACAGTTTTTAATCCACTCATCTGCTGATGGACACTTAGGCTATTTTCAAATCTTAGCTATTGTAAATTGTGCTGCTATGAACATAAGGGTACATATGTCCTTTCTGACTGGTGTTTCTAATTTCTTGGGATATAGTCCTAAAAGTCAGATTACTGGGTCAAATGGGAGTTCCATTTTTAGTTTTTGAGGAATCTCCATACTGTTTCTACAGCGGCTGCACCAGTCTGCATTCCCACTAGCAGTGCACAAGGGTTCCTTTTCTTCCACATCCTCGTCAGCATTTGTTATTTGTCGATTTCTTGGTGATAGCCATTCTGACAGGTGTGAGATGGTACCTCATTGTCATTTTGATTTGCATCTCTCATATGATTAGTGACTTTGAGCATGTTTTCATATGTCTCTTGGCCTTTTGTATGTCCTCTTTCTAAAAGTGTCTACTTAGGTCCTTTGCCCATTTTTTTATTGGATTGTTTATCTTTCTTTTGTTAAGTTTTCTGAGTTCCCTATAAATTTTGGAGATTAAACCCTTATTAGAAATAGCAATGGCAAATATGTTCTGCCATGCAGTAGGCTCTCTTGTTGTTTTGCTGATGGTTTCTTTTGCTGTGCAGAAGCTTTTTAGTTTGATGTAGTCCCATTTGTTTATTTTCTCCTTAGTTTCTATTGTCCTAGGACAGGGGTGGGCAACCTTTTTGTGAGTGCGTGCCAAAACCAGCAAAATCTCTGACTCAAAATTCTTCTGCATGCCAACCCTAATTGTTTGAGAACATGTTACGCCTACTTGATATCTCTTAAGGTGTACATATGTGAAGAACCTTGAAGAAATAATAAAATTCATTCGAGCAACAAAACACAGTATATGATGATGAAAAATACATTTATTTTTTAATGTATACATGTACACTGATAGTCCGACAGAAACCTTTATGACTCCGTTTGATATTATCAGTGGGACTTTTGCTACTGCATCACTGATGACAGAGATTTTACATCAGGTTTATATTTCGTGACCTTCAGAGATATGCATGAGCTACTACTTTCATCCGTCAGGCTACTCCTATTATGAGACTTAACAAAATTCATCACTGAGAACAAAGATTCACAATTGTAAATGGAAGATTATAAGAGAGGGTTTCGCGTGCCAGTAAAAGTTACTGGTGTGCCATGTTTGGCATGCGTGCCAGGTGTTGCCCACCCCTGTCCTAGGAGCTGTATCGGTAAAGATATTGCTATGACATATGTCTGATATTTTGCTGCCTATGGATCCTTCTAAGATTTTTATGGTTTCCCTTCTTACATTTAAGTCCTTTATCCATTTTTAGTTTTTTGTTGGGTTTTTTTGTGTGTGTATGTGTGTGGTATAAGTTGGTGGTCTGGTTTCATTTTTTTTGCATGTATCTGTCCAATTTTCCCAATACCATTTATTGAAGAGACTGTCTTGATTCCATTGTATGCTCTTGCCTCCTTTGTCAAATATTAATTGAGCATAATGGCTTGGGTCAATTTCTGGGTTATCTGTTCTGTTCCATTGGTCTATATGTCTGTTCTTGTGCCAATACCAGGAAGTTTTGAGAGCAGTAGCTTTGTAGTATAGCTTGATATCTGGTATTGTGATCCCTCCAACTTTGTTCTTCTTTCTCAGGATTGTTGCTGCTATTTGGGGTCTTTTTAAATTTCATATGAATTTTTGGAGAGTTTGTACTAGGTCTGTGAAATATGCCATTGATGTTTTAATGGGAATTGCATTGAACATTTTAATGATGTTGGTCCTATCAATCCATGAACATGGTATAGTCTTTCATTTGTTTATGTCTTCCTCTATCTCTTTTTTCAATGTCCTGTAGTTTTCCGAGTACAGGTCTTTTATGTCCTTAGTTAAGTTTATTCCTAGATATCTTAATTTTTTTGTTGCAATGGTAAATGGGATTTTTTTTTTAGTTTCTATTTCTGTGAGATCATTATTGGTGTATAAAAAGGCCATAGATTTCTGGGTGTTAATTTTGTATCCTGCTACATTGCCGAATTCATTTATTAAGTCTAGAATTTTTTGATGGAATCTTTAGGGTTTTCTATGTACATTATCATGCCATCTGTGAATAATGACAATTTTACTTCTTTTCCAATTTGGATGCCTTTTATCTCTTCTTCTTGTCTGATCTCTATGGCTAGCACTTCCAGTACTATTAGCTGTATCAGTAAAGATATTGCTATGACATATGTCTGATATTTTGTCCTAGGAGCTGTATCAGTAAAGGACATCCCTGTCTTGTTCCTGTTCTTGGAGGAAATGGTTTTAGTTTTTGCTCATTGAGTATGATGTTGGCTGTAAGTTTGTCATATAAGGCTTTTTTTATTTTTTATTTTATTATCATATAAGGCTTTTATTATGTTGAGGTATGATCCGTCTATTCCCACTTTGCTGAGAGTTTTTATCAAGAAAGGGTATTGGATTTTGTCAAAAGCCTTTTCTGCATCAATTGATATGACTATGTGATTTTTGTCCTTTAATTTATTTATGTGATGTATAATGTTTATTGATTTGCGGATATTGTACCATCCTTGCATCTCTGGAATAAATCCTACTTGGTCATGGTGTATGATCTTTCTGATGTGCTGCTGGATCCGATTTGCTAGAATTTTGTTGAGGATTTTAGCATCTATGTTAATTGGGGATATTGGCCTGTAATTCTCTTTCTTTATAGTGTCTTTATCTGGTTTTGGTATTAGGGTAATGCTGGCTTCATAGAAAGAGCTTGGAAATGTGCCTTCCTCTTGAATTTTTTGGAATAGTCTGAGGAGGATAGGTTTTAGTTCTTCTTTGAATGTTTGGTAATACTCCTCTGTGAAGCCATCCAGACCAGGGCTTTTGTTTGCTGGAAGTTTTTTTTGATGACTGCTTCAATTTCATTGGTAGTTATTAGCCTATTTAGGTTTTTTTATTTTCCCTGGTTGAGTTTTAGAAGCTTTTAATTTTCTAGGAATATGTCTATTTCATCTAGGTTGTCCAGTTTGTTGGAGTAGAGTTGTTCATAGTATTTTTTTTACAATCCTTTGTATGTCTGTGGGGTCAGTTGTTGCTTCACCTCTTTCATTTCTGATTTTGTTTATTTGGGTCATCTCTCTTTGTTTCTTGGTGAGCCTGGCTAGAGGTTCATCAATCTTGTTTATCCTTTCAGAGAACTAGCTCTTTATTTTATTGATCTTTTGTACAGTTTTTTTGGTTTCTATGTCATTTATTTTGGTCTCTATGTCACTCTGATCTTTATTATTTCCTTCCTTCTGCTTACTCTGGGCTTTTCTTGTTGCTCTCTTTCTAATTATTTAAGTTGTAGGGTTAGCTAATTTATTACATCATCAGTCTTGACTGTTAAAAAAAGATGGTTTCCTAATTTTCCTCAATCTTAGCCTCTGCTTCCACCCCAAATTTCTCATGTCTAAAACCAAACCCAGCATCCTTCCCTGAAACCACTTGTGCTTTGAGACTTACTCCTTATGTCTGATTGATGGAGACAATCAATTTCCCAACCCAAATTAAAAGCCTTAAAATTTTGTATGGCTTCTTCCTCTCTCCCACCTAATGAGATAGATGCCAAATTTCACGAAACCTACCTCTCTAAACCCCTCATATCACTGGCTATCCCATTTGTACAACCTCCACTTTAAACTAGCCTCACATTGCCTTTTTCATGGGCCATTACCATACTTTTCTCTTAATCTCTCCCCCGTCCATCACCACCACCCTTCATTCTTTTTTTTTGTCCCTTTTTTTAAATCCAACCTTAGCCACTGCCATATCTAAGCCTATGTTCAAAAGCCTTCAATAGCCTTGAATTGCCAACTGAAATAAATCTAAATGAAGGTGGCCTTGGACTCCTTCAGTTACACTATCATGTCTAGAGTAGGAATAAGAGGGGTAGTAGATGGTTGCACTGCACATTAATGTCTTCAGGATTGTGTCCTATTCTGAAGGTCATATAAGTAACCCAGAGCTCAGAGTACAGTGAACAGGATGGGTAAAGGTTTATGACCACGTGATATAAAAGTGGTTAAATAAATGGAGATATTTTGGCCTTTCGAACCTCAGTAAAGAAGATACCTGACTTTGATATATGAATAATTGCCATTTGGAAAAGGACTCCTTTTGTGCCATTTGGTCATGAGAGGTAGAACTTGAACAAAGAAGTGGAAGCTAAAAGGAAAATGATTTTAGCTCAACTTATAGAGAAAATAGAACTAAATAAAGTTGGGACAGGAATTCTCAAGAGCAGAATCTCTGTTATCAGAGGTTTTCATTTAAACTGGATGCATTTGTAAAAACGTTATAGAGCTGATAAAAGAATATAATTCTTTTCAATCATGAGGTTGCTTATTTGTTTATGTAGCTCTTTCTTAGCCCAGCATGCTGCACCAACCCATTTTTCCAATTCTCCCTCTCAATTTCCATACATGTCCATGCTATCTTTACCTGCAATTTCCTTGACTTACAGATTTCCTTTCAAAATCTTATCCATTTCTTTCAATCCTGAGTGATAGATAATTAACTAAAAAAAAAACAAGTGATGGTATTACTTCTAAAGGGAGGTCTATAGGTAAAGGCCCTCAAATGCATTACCCCAGACAGATATTCTTAAGCAGAAAGACATAGTCAGCTAATTCTTCTTCCAGGCAAGTAATAATAATAATTCCAATGAAAATAATGTATTCCATAAGTTAGGCACTAGATGAAATCCACATATATGGCAGTCTCACATTCCCTTGAAATCAATAGATTTTTGTCAAAATTAAAATGATAACACACAAAATTTTATCCATTTTTCAATGGCCAAATCAAATGTTACTTTTCTATCAAAATTTCCCTCCTCACATCTCAGACACCACCAGGAACAGATGAGTTGTTTTACTCCAAAACTTTAATACTTCTTTTATTCATTTCAAGGTGCTTAGTATTCTTACTAATGTTATTTGTATCCATTTCTCCTTTTACCTAATAGGGTATCAACTTCATGAGGCAGGAATTACTTTTATATTGTTACTAGAGGCCCGATGCACAAAATTTGTGCAGGGGCCTTGGCCCTGGCCCTGCCCGCCACGACCAGGGGCCTCTGCCACCTCTGCTGTGGTCCCCACCCACTGTGGCTTTGTCTGGAAGGAAGGACGTCTGGAAGGACATCCAGTCTAAATTAGCATATTACACTTTTATTATTATAAATAACCTCTATAGGACCTAGTATAATGGAATTCCCTTATACTAGGGGTCAGATATACTGATGTCAAACTGGTTTTGTAAGAAAGTTTTTAAAATGATTCTAAGAAGTAGGTAACTTGATTTTTCAAGAAGTTTTGTGACATTCCTACTGAGATATTCAACACATGCTCATAATAGAACATTAAAAGAATTGTACATTTGGTTATATTTTTATGAAATTAAGTGACACTGAATCAGAGCTCTATACCATTAAAATTTGTAAAATTAAGAATATCAGAAAGGTAAACAGTGAACTCTGGCAAGAGTTAAGAAAGGGAACATCTTATTGTGATATATCAGACGTTTACTCTTTTAGCTCTACCATTTCTTCCTGCTCTTCATAGCAATACAGAACATTCCCATTGGTGCTGATTTCTGTTTGGTAAATTCCTGCCAAGAGCCCAGATGTTTCTCAGTGTGAATTTACAGAAACTTGTGTTGTCCAAATTTCAGAAGGGCTGTTAAACTAGATTCAATAAAGCAAGAAAAAACAAAAACAAAAAAACTGAACAACTTACGTTGAAAACTAAGCCTAAATTATTTATTATTTCAAATGCTCCCCACCACACTTCATCTTCCCCATCTGCATTCAGCTCTCAAGTGACTCAAATTAGGGGCTAAACGTCAAATTATGAGTTGAAAATATGACTGTGGCTACCAGGAAAATGCAAATATATGGGAATCTGGTGAGGCAGTCTGATCAGCTCAGAAGTCTCCTTTACTTATGGTACTTCTTAGGAAGCAATCTTCTAAATCTTTGGACTGTCAGCCATTAAAATCTCCTTAGAAAAAGCCCAAGAGAAAGCCTTCCATGTGGGTTTGAGGCAAGTGTAATGCTGCCGAGAAGATAAAGTACCATGACTCCTTGAGCACTTGGGCACCTCAGGAATGAACAAAACTCAATGATTTCCCTCTAGGCCAGCGGTTCTCAACCTGTGGGTCAAGACCCCTTTGGGGGTCGAACGACCCTTTCACAGGGGTCGCCTAAGACCATCGGAAAACACATATATAATTACATATTGTTTTTGTGATTCATCACTATGCTTTAATTATGTTCAATTTGTAACAATGAAAATACATCCTGCATATCAGATATTTACATTATGATTCATAACAGTAGCAAAATTACAGTTATGAAGTAGCAACGAAAATAATTTTATGGTTGGGGATCACCACAACATGAGGAACTGTATTAAAGGGGTGCCGCATTAGGAAGGTTGAGAACCACTGCTCTAGGCATATCTTATTGGCTTCTGCTACTTGCCCTTCTATCTTCTGACTTCCCCCTTCCTCTCAGCCTAAACAGGAGAAAGTCAGAATGTCGTGGTCCACAAAGTCAGCAGGAAGGTTGTGGGAATTCTCTTTCTCACTTGGATCTGTGCCCTAAAGAAAGAAAAAAATTAGGATTAACAAGTTGCAGCAGAGGAAAAATAATAAATAAAATAGATAAGTTGCAAGAGAGTCATGCTTCCCAATTACAAGTTCAATGTCATTTTTTTCTGATAGAGTGAAGAGGAGGCTAAAAGATATTAAAACTTAATGTGGCTCCATTCCCCCTCTTTCTGGTATGAAAATAAATTTCTAGATATGAAAGGAGCATGGTTTGAAATACTAAAAACATTATTTAATTAATTAAAGCAATCTGACATTATTACCTACAACATGCTTTCTAACAACCTGGCATAGGCATTGAGATGTTGCCAGACCATTTGGAAAAGAATTAACTTGGTCTTTAACAAGAGTGGAGTATTAGGACTGATGATTAAACATTGATTTTCTTTTCTTATAAACTAGTATCTTGTGCTCCAAAGGCATTCGCTTTGTTTTGTAGGATACTGGCTCTCTGTGGTAACGTGGGTAGGATAAGTGGTAGCTGCTTCAGGCAGAGCTTTGGTATAGAATGCTTCTGACAGAGCAGGGGCTCACAGAGCAAGCTGATGTAGGGTATGTGCACACTGACTCATGCTTTATGTCATCTACACCCTCTTAAGTCTTATTTGTAAATAAGCATTTTTGTAAGAAAGCATTTTTATAATTATTCCAAGTGGGATATTCCTGCCATAAAGATTATAAGTCTCATAATCCCTTGCTGAAAATCTGGCTTGTATCTAAGACATCAAAACAATAATCAGATTCTTTATTTTTATGTAAAAAAATTATAACATAAAATATGTAACATATTCCAAAAAGTACATGTAAAGTATATATAATTTAAAAGTTAATAAAATGAACAAACTACCCCCACTGCCAGCTTGAGAAATAGAGCACTAATGATGTCTTGAAGTCACCTGTGTACTCATCCCCATTCCCAGCCTCAATAGGCACCTTTAGCCATTACCCTGAGTTTTATATTTATCAATTTCTTGCTTTTCTTTGAAATTTTACCACTTATGTATATATCTCTAACATGCGTGTATATGTGTGTATATACTTGTTTTTAATTTTATATAAAAAAAATCAGACTATTTTCCCCAATGACTTGTCTTTCTTAATATGTTTATGAGAGTCATTCATAGAGATGTGTGTAGCTCTAGTTAATCTATTTCTGACTGTTGGATGAATGGAAATGTTATTCTTACTCCTATTGATCAACCTTTGGGTTGTTTCCATAATTTTGCTATTATAAATGATGTTGCCATGAACATCTTTGCACATATATATTGGACAGTAATTGCTGGGTTATAGAGTATACATGTCTTAACTCTGCTAGATCTTGCCCCAGTTATTTTTTTTTTAATTTGGTTTCTAGCAGCATAAAAGAGTTTCTGTTTTTCCATAGCTTCACCAAGACTTGATATTGTCATATTTTATAAGAACATTTGGTGGGTCTTAAATGGTATCTCATTGTATTTTTAATTTGTGTTTGACTGATTACTAATGATGTTGAGCATATTTTAGGTGTTTAATAGCTACTCAGTTCTGATTTTTGCCCATTTTTCTATTGGACTGTTTTACTTTCACTTATTGATATATAGGCATTCCTCTCTTTTTTATTGTGAAATATAGTATACAAACAAAATTACATGAAAAATTATGTACAATTTAATAAATCATTTTAAGGAAATACTTGTGGAAATACAACCTATGTTAAAAAATAGACATTTTTAGGACCCCAGGAACTCCACATATGTCTCAGATCTCTAATTCAATACCATCTTTTGCCAGAGAAAACCACTTTCTTGATTTTTATGACAATCTTTTCTTTGCTTTTTGATAGTTTTACCATCTATGTATGCATGTCTAAGCAATAAGTTTAATGTGGTCCATTTTGAACTTTATACTGTACATATTCTTTTTTATTTGGCTTCTTTAGATCAACATTGTGATTTTTAGCCTGATCTCATGTCCTATCTTGAGGATTTGGGGTACATCTTACTTTAATCCTAGAGCTTTGCCTATAACTCAGATCTACATAGAAATTTAAATAAAACTAAAAAAATAATACCTAGATTCATTTATGTCTTCCATTTTACCCCAATTTACAAATTTCTCTATGTTAATTCTAGATGAGTCAGGAAATTTCACAAAATTGCTAGCTAGTTGCTATGGTAGCAGATTTATTTTTGTTTTATTGCTGCCTTATTTCTGAACATTTTATGTTTGGCATAATCATGAATTAACTTTAATGCACCCATGCTTCACATCTACTATCTCTGAGGCAAGGCCAGTTTTTTTTATATTCTTTTCTCTTCAATACCAATAGCCTAACATATATCTTAGAAGAACTCTTAGTCTTCCGGATTCATCTATATATATAAAAGCCTAAGTGACCTTTAAGACCAAACAACCAGAATGACCGGTTGACCAGTCGCTATGACACACACGGACCACAAGGGGGCAGACGCTCAACGCAGGAGTTGCCCCTGGTGGTCAGTGCACTGCCATATTCAACCTACCGCAGCCCCTCTACCCGGCCAGCCAACCTCCCACAGTCCCTTTCCCCAGGCCCTGATTGGGGAGGGGGCTGGCAGGCCAACCTCCCACAGTTCCTCCCCCTGGCCAGCCGGCCCCCCATAGGCCTCAATCACTGACCAGGCCAAGGGACACCACCCATGCATAAATTTGTGCACCGGGCCTCTAGTGGAAATATAATATGGAATAGCCAGCAAAGTTATAAATCTTCAGATGCTATGCCTAAGCCATAGTACTTAGTAAACACTAATAACTGGGACCCAAGCACATTGCCAATTATATATAAACTAGAGGCCCAGTGCACAAAATTTGTGCGGGGGGGGGGTGTCCCTCAGCCCGGCCTGCACCCTCTCCAATCCAGGACCCCTCAGGGGATTGCCAGTTTAGGCTCGATCTCGCAGTCGGACATCCCTCTCACAATCCGGGACCACTGGCTCCTAACCGCTCTCCTGCCTGCCTAATCAACCCTACCCACATATGTAATACCCTTTGTAATACTTATTATAATATTTTTTTAAATAAGAATAAAAAAAAAAAAAACCCTACCCACTCTGCCTGCCTGCCTGATCACCCCTAACACCTCTGCCTGCCTGCCTGCCTGCCTGATCACCTCTAATTGCCTCTGCCTGCCTGCCTGCCTGATCACCCCTAACTGCTCTGCCTGCCTGATTGCCCCTAACCATCTCTGCCTCGCCCCAGCCACCATGGCTTTGTTCAGAAGGATGTCCGGAAGCATCTGGGAAACGGCCAGGCTATGTGGGCCAATTAGGATATTAACCTTTTATTAGGACAAGGATAGACTATTTTTTTTTAATTACTGGTTTTTACCTAGTGTTCTTGTTCTCTGATTCTCTTTCCTAAAACACCCTCAAAATTCAATTCAAATTAGTTTAATTCAACAAACAGTTACTGAGGGCCTAAGGAATATCCCCTCCTTCAACCATAAAAAAGGAAGAAATAAAAATAACTAATTTATTCTTTAATGTATTCATAGACCAGGCGAGAAGATATATATATATACATATATATATATATACATATATATATATATATATATATATATATATATATAGACAAAAAATTACCACATAGTATAAGGTCAATAATAGAAGCAAGAACAAGATGAAAGTCACACAGAGGAGAGAGTGATAAACTCTATTAGAGTTCACGTGTTAGGAGAAGATATCACAGAAGAAGGAAGTACCCAAACTGGTTTTTAAAGGATGAATAGAAAATGTCCAACGAAGGGAAACAGGATGGGCAAAAGCATGGAGGTTACAGTGAGTTCAGTGAACTACATGTGATTCAGTGTTGCTGGAGCTTTAAGTACAAAGCAAATGAATGAAGAGAGATGAGGCTCCAGCGAAAGGCCAAGGTAGGATTGCAAAGGACATCGCAAAAGGCTTGTCAAGGAGTTTGAACTTTATTCTACAAGTAATAGGAAGCCATTCAAATATGGGGACATAATCACATCTATGTTTCAGGAATGTTACCTTCAAGATGTTGTGGAACTTAAGTGGTCAGCTGTGTAGTGGGTATTAGAAATCCAGAGATCCAGTTCAGGACTGTTACAGCATCAGAGGCCCCACTGTGTCAAAGACTGCCTTTTCCTATATTGTTGCCCTCGTGTGCAACCCCAATCCCATGTTGAAGATGGCAGTGTTCACATTCCAGGCAGAAAAGTTAATAGAGACACAGTAAAAAAGAGTAAAGTGAGCCCCCCAACTGTCTTTATAAGAAGATCCCCAGAAACTGCCACATGACTCTTCTACCTCCCATTGACCAGAACTTCCTCACCTGCTCACACCTAGCTACAAGGCAAGCAGGGAAGTATAGAAAAAAAATGGAGGACAACTGGCAGTTTTTTGCCACTGAGAAATAAGATATTGGAAGCAAAGGAGGCCAATAAAAAGAGGACTCCAAGCCCAGCAGCATGGCTCAATAGTTGAGCATTGACCTATGAACCAGGAGGTCACGGTTAGATTCCTGGTCAGGGCACCTGCCAGGGTTGCGGGCTCAATCCCCAGTGCAGGGCATGCAGGAGGCAGCCAATCAATGATTCTCTCTCATCATTGATGTTTCTATCTCTCTCTCCCTCTTCCCTACCTCTCTGAAATCAATTTTTAAAAAAAAGACTACTGTAGTATTGCAGTGAGATGATGAGGACTGTGGTAAGGCAGTATGCATGAGGGTGGAGAGTGAATTGGGAAGCAGAATGGTTCAATAGCTTAAAATCTAATGAATGGAGTGATGGTTCTTTATTTCTAGCTTAAGAGGCTGAATAGATAGAGGTATCTCCATGGGGAATTTATACCATCATAAAACTGATAGGAGGGGGAAAAAAGAAACCAAGAAAAATGTCAAAATAGTATTTTTACTGTATAAAAGCCTCTTGTCTCTGACACTTTCCCTTCCCCCGAGTTTCCTCCAAATGTTTGGACTTTACTTAAAAGCATAAGGGGAGATACAGTTATCCAAATAACAGGATGCTGAGCCTTTTCCTTCTATTCAAGAGAGTGGGATAGGAACACTTCCAGACCTGACTGTCACCAACTAGATGAGTGACTGGGCCTTTGTTTCCTCAACTGTAAAATAAGAAAGGTGCACTAGGTGATGTCTAAGGTCTCACCAGATATAGAATTGTTTGATTCACTAATCAGACCCATCACCCATGCTAATTAACAGCACAAAGCGAACAACCTTGCGTCCCTCCAGCCATGCGTTCCTTGACAATGGAAAAAGTAATTGAGGCAATATCTTCAAGTTCAAGTAAACACAATTTCCTGTCTAATTGCTTCATATCCCTTTTCACTTAGCTGTTGGAAACCTAGTTCAGTGTGGTCTGGGGGTATTACACTTTGGTGAATGTATGAAGTCTCTTATTAAAGTGGAGGGGGTTTTGCCAGATGCATTTCAAGATTACTTTAAAAAGTCTTACTTGGGGGAAAAGGATTACTTTTCTCATTATGTACATAAGTCTACATGTGGTAGTTGCAAATATCTCCCTTGAGTTAAGAAGTATTTTCCCATTTGGTTGGTCAAGTACACAGTGTTTCACCTACTTCGCAGAGCAAAGCAATGGCGGCAGCCTGTGATTTTTGGCAGAAGGAACACTTTGGAATTGCTAATTTCCTATTTCCAAATTCAGCTGAAGATTGTAGCCTGAGTCCACAGCGCTTTGCAAGTTTTAACAAGCAGGACCCAGTGACACTGCCAGGTTGTGTAAAATGCCAACGCATCTAAACCAGCAGGGTGTTTGCTGAGGATGAGCCTTTTGGAAGGCAGGTTCCAATCCAAGGCCCCAAATGCCTTACAGAGACAGGGAAGAGTCCACGGGACACAATTGGTAGACTCAGGTGTTTGCTTTGGCCCGTGACGCTCTTCTCATCTCCCCTGTGTTCTGTGCCAACTGGCAGCCGTCCTCAAGGTCAGATTCTTTTTAAAAAATCAGCAACTTAAATGAGAACCAGTAATGCTTTCAGCAGGTATGATCCATTTCACTTGGAAAGGGTTTCAACTAGTATTTCTTTTGATACAAAAAGTTTGGAAATCTGATATAAATGTTATATTTTAGAGCTCATATCCAGCACCAAGTTTGCATTCCTCAGCCAAAGAAAATATCCCTTACTGAATAAGCATCAGATCCCAGTCTACGATGAAAACACATTTTCTAGGTGACCAAAAGAAAACAAATGCAAATAAGGCTATGATGATATAATCAACTTTGAAGCAAGCTACAGTTTTCTTTTTCTCAGTTTCCCAACAATCTTCAATGTTGTTGGTTGATTTTTAATTAATCATTTTTTCGCATTTGACAAACAGACCTTTTAAAGAGAAAAAAAACTATAAATATGTTATACATATTAAATAGCTATCTACCTATCTACCTATCTACCTGCCTGTCTGTCTGTCTGTCTCTCTCTCTGTAAACTGGCAGCTTAATTCCTACAGTTTCTCAGGCGCAAATCCCTGGAGCCATTTTGTTTGCTCTCCTTCTCTGATACCTCATATCTAATCTACCAGTGAATTCTCCCAGCATTTCCTTCAGAAGATATCCAGCATCTGACAGTGTCTCGTCACCTCCATTGCTACCCACAGTGGTACCCAGCACCATCAGCTTTCCCTGGATGATGGAAATGGTATCCTCCTCGCCGAAGTGGCCTTAAAACAGACGTCAGATCCGTCCCTCAGCTCAGGGCCCTCAGATAAGTTTCCTTCTTTCAGAGTGAAGCCACCATCCTCCCCACAACCTGTCAGACCCTGAGACCTCGCTACAGGAAAGGGCACGGGGCTTCTATGACCTTGTTGAGTGTGCCACTGTTCCCAAAGCTCCACGCGTTCACCAACGTGTACTCTCTCTTTACCTGTTTTTCTGGATTTTCTGGCGGCTTCATTTCATAGGCACGGTGGATTGACTCATTGGCCCTTGGTGTTGAGCTCCATCTCCAGCCTCTCTCCCCTTCCCAGAGGTGGAGGGGTTGGGGAGGGAGAGGGAGAAGAGGAGTGACTGGAAGTTCCAACCAGCTAATCACAGGTTTGGCTCTGCTCCCATCCTTTGGTGACCTAAGGACTTTCCCAAGGTCACCTCATTAACATAAAAAAAGACACCTTTACTGTGCTCTTCACTTTCAAAATTCCCATGGGTTTTAGGAGCTCTGTGCCAGAACCTGGGATAAAGACCAAATATGTATTTCTTATTGTAAGTCATTATTACACCTCCCTCCTCTCTGGGCCTTCATTTCTTCATCTACAAATTTGAATAATTATAGTTCATACTTTATACGATTGCTGTGAGGATCACATGAGTTAAGGCAGGGGTCCTCAAACTACGGCCCGCGGGCCACATGCAAATACAAATATTGTATTTGTTCCTGTTTTGTTTTTTTACTTCAAAATAAGATATGTGCAGTGTGCATAGGAATTTGTTCATAGTTTGTTTTTTTTTAAACTATAGTCCGGCCCTCCAACGGTCTAGGGGACAGTGAACTGGCCCCCTGTTTAAAAAGTTTGAGGACCCCTGAGTTAAGGTATGAAAAGTACTTTAACCACTGGCTGGCCTAGGAACAAATTCTAGAAAACTAACATAAGCAAGAAGCCCTCTTGAGACACATTTTCAAAAGAGCCATATTTCTTCTTCTATTCCCTATTGGAGAAACTCAGGAGAAATTTTCCAAGCATTTTTTCTTGCACCATCTGCATCAGAGTCAGTAAGATTCTTGTTTAAAAAAGCAGATTCCTGGGCCCTGCCCTAGACTCCTGAAAAAGCAGCCCAGGAAAATCTCATCCCTAACTAGTGCCCATGTGATTCTTTCATACTTTAGGGTTTGAGAACCACCACTATAAATTACCCCCGGTAACTCCAACACACCCTTCCTTTCCATCCTTCGCCTGTGCTACAGGAAGGAGTTTCAAGTAACTGAATACCACCAAGATTTGCTAACTTTTCCAGTATCATTTGCTAACTTTTTCAGTATCATTTGTTAACTTTTTTCAACATCCTAAGTACTCCCACTGACCTAGCCTACCTAACTGGAACTCATTTATAACTGGATAATTTCAAGAATAGATACTAGAGAATCTCAGTAGCCATTTACTTTCAAAGGGATGCAATTAATGGAACTCTGCACATGTAGCAACTTTTAGCTTTCAAAAATCACAACAGAGAGGCTCTTCCCTTGGTGCCTTCTGGGGCTACTTTGGTTTGTGTATCTCTTGGAGGAGGGGCCTGTCTGTAATGTAATCCTGATTCAGGGCCCTTCCAATAGTTTCTAAGACACACTTTTAAGTCTCCAGGTGATGCTGCATTTATATATAGCATCTTTTTCAGCTCTGAGTTTGGAGAAATTCCAAAGTCTATTAGATTCCCAAGAGGTAAACCCAAAGTCAAAGGAGCTTAGTTCAAAGCACAAAGAGGACAAGAAACTTGAACCTCCGTGCCAACAATACTCGCGTCTTTGCCAAAACTTTTCATTTATAGGACCCATGTTTGGGCAGGGAACAGGAGCAAGGATACCCAAGAAATCTTTCAGAATTATGCCGATTTTCCTTTGGTTTATATGTGTTTCCTCCTGATGCTGACAGTGAGATTATTCCTAATTTTAGAATCTTCTAAGTTAGTGTTTGCTGTGACATTTTTAGGTTTCTGAGCAAGCTTGTCATTTGGCATCATTTCTCTAAGGTGAGTTTTGTCTTTGTATGCAATTTACTAAAGAACAGGTATGAAAATAAGAGCTGGTTTAATTTAATTGTTAAATTATAGAATGATAAGTTTGGAAGTAAACTTTGCACATCAACTGGACCATGCCCTGTTGACACAAATACATAGGCTGGGCTATTTCGATCTGCAAAATACGTGAAGCAGATGGTACCCGATAAAGGGAGGAAACCTCACCAAGCTCTTGCCTGGAATTCTCCTTTTGCCCCTCTAGCATCCTTGTGAGATTCTGACAATCCATATGGAGCAACCATATAATCTTTTTTTTTCTCAATAAGGAAACACTTCATACTTCCTGGCTTCACATGGATGAGGAGGGACAGAAGTAGACTGAGAGAAAGAAGTGTGTGTGTGGGGGGAGAGTAAATATATTTTCTAACATAAATTTAACCCTTTATAATATTGACTATTCTTTTTTTAAATTAAATTTAATTTAATTTAATTTTATTTTTTTATTTTTTTTACTTTTTTTTTTAATTGCTTAAAGCATTACAAAGGGTATTATATATGTGTTCTTTTTTTTTCCCCGCCCTTGACAATACCCCGGCTTCCCCTACCCCCCAGTGTCTTATGTCCATTGGTTATGCTAATATTGACTATTCTTATCTGTCAATTTTCCATGTTAGAATGAGATGCCTAGGATAATAGAATTTAATCAAAAGGGTGATGTATTTGGAATAATTTTTGTTTTCTTGGCTTTATTACTAATTTTTGTGATAGAAGTATTCAACTTCTTTTTGTCTCAGACTCATCTTTTCTAGTCATAGTGGCTTCAGAGTCAGAGAAATAAAATAACTGTGATTACATTACCAGTCTTGACAGTTGACCTAACAACTGCATTATCTAGTTGATCCTCATATTTTATCGGCAAAAAAGATGCCTGCATTGAAAATGGATTCAGATGTTTTAAAGCCAGATGCTTTAGGATAAAACAACAGCAGTTTCTGTTTTGACAAATAAAAAGCTGTCTTGGGTCTTTAATAATGTAATCAATACTCAAAGGGAGATATGTGAGAGCACAGAGGGAAAGACGTGAAAAGAAGAACTGAAGGTGGTCATGACTACAAAATTGAGATGACATATGATCTGAACCTTTAAGGATAAGTGGGACTTAACTAGTGGTAAAAAAAAAAAAGGCAGGGCATTTTAGGCAGAGAAAACAACTATATTAAACAAAGGCTGCCTATGAGGTGGGGAAGGAAGAGTCAGAATGACCAAAGCACTTGGCTTACGAGTAACTTTATTGGGTTTACTTTAGATGGTACAGGCAAATAGAGATAGTATCTCCAGTATTTTTGGGAAGTGAGCAAAATAATGATCTTTGTTTTGTACATAGTATGTCATGCAGAATACCCAGATGGAGAGGTTAAAGAAGCAGTTGTAAATACAGATAACTGACAGTATCTATTCTATGCCATACAGATATGGATATGGATTATATATATGGACTAGAGGCCCAGTGCACGAATTCATACATGGGTGGGGTCTGGCCAGCCCGCCCGGATTGGGGCTGATCGGGCAGGGCAGGCCAGGGGGAGGGGCCATGGTCAGTTGGTTGGCTGGCCCAACCCCCTGGTTGAACTCCTGGTGGAAATCCTGGTCGAGGGGACAATTATTAATTAGCCTTTTGTTATATAGGATTATATGGAATACACACACACACACACACACACACACACACACACACTTACTTGACAGACAACTCATAGCCGAAGGAGGCAATACTTTGAAAAATAATTACTCTTCCTTTAGGAGAACAGTTTGGTCTAGTTTTATGGTTTGAGTCAACTTATAGATTGCATATCATCATTTATAAGTATCAGAATGTATTTAAAAACTAAATTTTGCTTATTTGGATATTTCATTGTGCTGATAAGTCCAGAATTAGGTCTTGATTGCCTTATAGGTGAGTTTGATCTACAAATATTCCTGAGCCAGGTCTTTTGAAGCATGTTTTTATTTTTCTGCTTTAGTGAATTCCAAGATGGCATGCTGTTGTACTAGTATAGTAACAGACCACACATAACACTTCAATACTGACTGGGCAAATGACAACTGGGGAGTTAATTAGTATTGGTGCATCCTCTGAATTGGCTTCAGTTTACCCTAATGGTAGTAAATCTGCATATCAATGAGCAGTATAGTATTAAACAGCTCCCTCATTTATATGATTTTATTTGCATTCAACAGATTCACATATATAAGTGATATCTTGTGTGATTAGTATCTCAAGTCACACTGAGGCATATTCTATTTCTATTTGGTTACCTGAAGCTACAGTGAGTAGTTTGTTTTTGGACATTCTCACCTACCAGTGTCACTGATTTTCCAATCTTCAGGTACCTAAATCCTCTAACTCTGCTTGCCCAAAGGCCAACACTGCAGTATTTCACTCAAACCTGCCCTTTACATGCACTCAGATCACCTTTTCTGCTCCTCTCTGATGTCATTTAAACTCGCATTTAAGTCAACACCACATTTTAAGGATTTAGGTTTATTTGTAGTAAATTAATACTATCAAGGTGTGTGTGTGTGTCTGTGTGTGTGCACACACATACATGTGTGTGCCCCATAATGTAAAATGACTGCTTGCATGAATGCCCTGCCTCCTGCTGTGGTCTGTGAGATGGAGAAAGGGAGACAACCAAGCAGGTGAACGACTGGGCAGGTGAACGAAGCAAGAAGCCTCTCAGACAACTGTAGTCGCAGCACTAGTAGGTAAGAGTCAGTACATCGGGACTAGAGAATGTGTTCTCACCATCTCCTCCCCAGCCCCAGATATCCTCCCACCATGAGCTTGGTAAGACTGGATGAGACCAGCACAGACCTGAAATGCCACACCCTCTCAGCAAATATTTTCTGAATGCAGGGGTACTTCATGACTGCTCTCTGGAAGAGAGCCACTATTGGTCCTGGTCAAAATATCAAAGAAAGAGAGGTTTGGTCCTAGCCAGTTTTCCTCAATGGATAGTGCATCAGCCTGCAGACTGCAGGGTCCTGGGTTCGATTCCGGTCAAGGGCACATGGTCGGGTTGTAGGCTCAATTCCTAGTGTGGGGCATGCAGGAGGCAGCCGATCAATGATTCTCTCTCATCATTGATGTTTCTGTCTCTCCCTCTCCCTTCCTCTCTGAAATCAATAAAAATATTTTTAAAAATTTTTTAAAAAGAGGTTTGTTTTTACTTTCTCTCTCCCTCAATGAGTTATTTGTAGACCTTCTCCATATTTATGGAAACAATGTATTGTATTAAGTCAAAGACAATATTTTTTCACCTCTGAAATTGGGATGTATTGATAGTGTTGCAATTTAACCTCATTATTAATGAATGGGGAAGGAGTAAAGGAAAGGCAAAATATTATAGTCGTTTGTGCAGCTTTGCCAGGAAGGTGCAATTTAGACACATGCTCAGTAAAGACTGGGTTACATAAGGAAGGTACTTGCTTGTTAATCACACCTGGGAAGAGATCATTGTCCAGAATAGGCACGGCCCCTGCAAGCCCAGGAAAATTTGAGATACTTAATCTCCTAAACAAAGGAGTTTGCTCTCTTGCTGGCTTGTGCTCTTATGCTCTTGCTCTCTTCACTCCTGGCTTGCAGAGCTCTCACGCTCCGGCATTTGCACACAATGGACAAAGGACTACAACCAGTGCCGGGGCTGACCAGCAGCCCCTGAATGATGGATGAACAGATTACTCTGACACCGTTTCACTGTGGGGGAGAGGGATAAGGGACAGCCGGGCTGAAGAAGCTGGGCAGCCTTGATTGCCCTCCTCATTAGGCTTTTATTGGAATTTTTATCTTTAGATACAATCAATAGGGTGAGTTATCTTGGGAGGACACATGTGTTTACATTGTCCTCTAGGCAAGGGCATCCAGGGATTAAGCATAAGGATTCCAGTAAATACCCGGGGGTCTGAATATGCACACAGACTTATTTGGAAAAGTCAAGAGATAATTAGGGGCACTGCCTTTGACACTCCCCTAAGTCTCCCCTAAGTCAAAACTCTGATAAACAGGGCAGATGGCCTTCCACACACTTCGCTCTTCTCAGAATGCCCTTTTTACAAATTTTCCAACCAAGTCTCATGTGCTCCCCAACAAACTAGCCTGATGCTCCACGGGACCCAGCTCCACCATGGAACGGAGACTCTGGACACTGGCTTTGCTTTTACCAGGTGTACCGGTTACTAATGTTTATAATGCGGATTCTGTAATCAAAGAAAACACAATAATTTCAAGAGAAACATCAAAAGTGTTTTATTCAAGTAATGTCCATTGCTAGCTACACATTTCCCCCATCTTTCAGGTAATTTGTGGATACCGTTCCAATAGAACTTTTCTTGTTTTGAGGCAAACCATTCAGAGACCCAATTTTCTACTTCTTCTTACATTTTGAAGTGCTGCTCAGAAAGTGTGTGTGCCATCGATCGGAACAAGTGGTGATCTGAAGGAGCAAGGTCTGGTGAATAGGGCAGGTGGTTAATACTTCCCAGGCAAGATCTTTTAACGTGTCTTTAACTGGTTTTGAAGTGTGTGATGGTGCATCATCATGAAGCAAAATTATTTTGCTGTGTCTTCTGGCACATTCTTGTCGTTTCACGATCAAAGCATGGTTCAAATTGATTATTTGTTGTCAGTATCTATCAGTATTAACATGGTTTTAGAAGCTCATAATACACCACACCTTCCTGATCCCACCAAATGCAGAACATTGTCTTCTTTCCAAAGCGATCTGGCCTTGCAGTCGATGTTGATGGATGACCTGGATCAGCCCATGATTTTGTGCATTTGGGATTCTCAAAATAAATCCACTTTTCATCACCAGTCACAATTCCATGCAAAAAAGACTTTCATGCCATTGAAGCAACATTTTACTGATGACTTTTCGATTTCCATTTGTCTTTTGTTCAGTTGATGTGGCACCCATTTTCCTTCCTTTACAATCTTTCCCATTGCTTGTAAATGATCAGAAATTGTTTGCTGAGCAATGTTTAATCTTTCTGCAAGTTGTTTTTGAGTTTGACACGCATCTTCATCCAATAATGCTCCTAATTGTTGGTCTTCAAACTTTTTCGGTTGACCTGGACGTTCTTTGTCTTTCACATTGAAATCATCACTTTTAAAGCATTTAAACCAGAGTTCACAAGTATCTTGAGATGGAGCATGTTCACCATAAGCTTTCCGAAGTATATGATAACTTTCAGCAGCACTTTTCTTCAAAATAATGAATTAACACTTCCGCAAATACTCTTTTTTTTGGCACGAAATTCAACATTTTTAAGCATAAAAATATCTATGATGTTAACACCTTCAGAAAATTTAACATATGAAGTTTTGAAGCTTGTTGTCAATACACAAATAGCATACATATCAAATCGCATATGTATCAACATATGTGTACTCCGTCTACTGAAAAAATCCACATTAGTAACCGGTACACCTAGTAGCTCTATTGAACCCCCAGCTGCACGTTCTTCCTAGAACTGAGTTTAAGGGAAATTGGACTTTGGAAAGCCCAAGGATGTATTCCATGCCAAATAAAATTCACTCATCCTCCAGTACGAGTCTCAGGAAATTCTTTTTCTTGAGATATGGTAACGACTCGACCCCCAGCATCCAGTGAGAAAAGGGATCCCCCACTTTCACCGATAACAGTATCATATAATTAAATGGCATCCCTATGACCTTGGTATTGCCTGCACTGAATTTCTTACATAAGCATTTACTTCTGACAGTTACCTAGGGACACTACCGAACTGAGACCACTTTAAATTAAATTCTCTTCCTGAGGTTTTTGCATCGTGCAGGTGGTGTGAACTGAGACATCATATCTATGTGAGTAATGGCTGTGGTTCACCATCTCAGGGGAGATTTTTCTTTTCTTTCTCCTCCCAATGTAAAGGTTGACAAACGCAAGTTGTCACTTGGGGATTCCAGCTCTATGCCAGGATCTCTTATTAGATTTTCTATCTGGACATTTTTTCCTCAAAAGGATTTAAGAAATTTGATATTGGAACTGGAAAGTTCACCAGGGACAAAAAGAAAATCTCAGTTTCCTACTTCTGAGCAGCAGCACTGCCTTCCTCAGGTCTTTGCTTGTGTCTCGGAGCCTGCCGCCACCTTCAAGAAGAGCTAGGTAATCACCCTCCAGATGAATGATTCACGATGCAATTTGTAGGCATAATGGGATTTGTTAATTTGTAATTTCATCAAGGTGTAATTTGTGAGCAAAGATTGTGGTAAAGCTATAATTACCACTCTGGTGATTTTGTTCATTGCTTTTGCAAATACTTATAAAGGTATCTATTCTGTGCCCTGGGGAAGGTACAAAGATGCCCAAGAAATGATGCCTGATCTCACTAGAAGCCAGATGCACGAAATTCGTGCAAGAGTAGGCCTTCCTTCCCCTGGCCGCCAGCACCAGCTTCCCTCTGGCACCCGGGACCCAGCCTTCCCTCGCAGCCGTGGCAGCTTGCCTTGGCCCTCACAGCCCCAACTTCTTCCGGAAGGTTGCCTGGAAGGATGTCTGGTCTAATTAGCATATTATGCTTTTATTATTATAGGTAAGTCATGTGCACATTAACTATAATGCAATGTAGACAGTGATGATGCCAGGGAGGAGGAATGAAAAATATGCCCCCTGGATATTCAGGAGAGAAAGAAATAATTTCTAGTTTGTGGAGAATAAAAAATACTTTATGAAAAATATGGGCATAATAGTAATAATAAAAATAATAATGATTACCATTTAAAATGCTCTACTCATATTATTTTATCTAATCCCTCATGAAATAGATATTAATTCCACTTTATAGTTGAGTACACTGGTTTTGAAGAGCAGATAGGTTTTTGAGGCTGACGCAGTGTTGGAAACAGTGCTTATATAAGAACAAAGGTACATGTGGGAAAGCAACGGGCGCATACCGAAATACTATAGCACATGGTTTAATTTGGTTGGAGCATGGGATGTGTATAGGCAAGTAATAAGAGATAAAACTGAATATTTCGTTTTAAGTAGGTAATGGAGGAATAAATGGGAGTTGTCATGGAGACGGAAAAAAATAACCTGGCAGATGGTTTATTGCAAGGTAACACAGGAGGAAGATATTTTCCAAGATGAAGAAACGTTTTGGGGACAAGTGATGCTAAGAGAAGAAATAGTAAATACAAGAGAATATTGGACATAGAGGTTCTGTCCTAAGGAGCTAAATTAGAAAAGTACTAACACTGGCTGTGCTAGTAGAGAAAAGGCTTGGGAGAAGGACTAAGCAAGGTGTGAGATGTAATCAATGGTGGCATTGATGAAAAGGTGCTCAACATCACTAATCATCAGAGAAATGTAAATCAAAATCCCAGTATCACCTCATACCTGTAAGAATGGCTTTTATAAAAAAGACTAGAGGCCTATTGCATGAAGAGATTAGTGCAATAGGCCTTCCCATCCCCTGGCTGCTGGCACCAGTTTTCCTCCGGCACCCGGAACCCAGGCCTTCGCTCTGGCCGGAGCCTTCAGTCTTCGTGGCTCCGGCCAGAGCCTTCAGTCTTTGCTCTGCTGCTTTGTGCCTACATATGCAAATTAACTGTCATCTTTGTTGGGTTAATTTGCATACTCTCCTGATTGGTGAGCGTAGTGGAGGGATGGTCAATTTACATGTTTATCTATTATTAGGTAAGATAAGTATTGGTGAGGATGTGGAGAAAAGAAAACTCTGTATACTGTTGATGGGAATGTAAAATGTAGGCAAAACCTACAATCAAAATGATGAATTTTGATATACTTCTCTCTGTATTTTTTATAATAAATAGGGCAAAATTAGTAAGAATACTAATGATTTGAATAAGTTTTTACAATTAATCTAATTGAGACATATAAAACACTATACTCAACAAATTCAAAGTATGCACTCCTTTAAAAAACATATGAAAATTTAAAAATGGACTATATGCTGGCAATGAGGTAAACTCAATAAATTTCTAAGAACATAAATTATTCAGATTATGTTCTCTGACCACAGAAGAATTTAGCTAGAAATCACTAACAACAACAACAAAAACAAACAAACAAAAAAAACCACACAAAAAAACAAACTAAAATCTTCATATGTTTGGAAATTAACCAATAGCTACCTGTAAAAAACTATGTAAATTTTAAAAGTGTATTGAAATAAATGATAATAGTACATATTAAAATTTATGGAATAAAAACTAAAGCCATGCCTACTGGGAAATACCTTAACTGTCTATGTCAGGAAATAAAAATAGGCTACAAAGCACTTATCTAAGTATCCATTTCAAGTACTCACAAAAATAACAACAAATTGAACCCCCAAAAATCAAAAAAGAATGTATAATAAAGAGAAAATATACAAATAGTCATATAATGAAGAGGATCAAAAGCCATAGTTAATTCTTTAAAAAGACTGAGAAGATTAATGAAGAAGTAAAAACATCAAAGAGACAAATAAACAATAACAGTTATGAAAGGGTAGATGACAACACAGATTCCACCAACATTAAAAAAATATTAAGAGGATATTTTGAAAAGTTGGGGTAAAAACACAGCTTTCCAAAAAACAAACAAAAAAGGAAATAGAAAATATGATCAGCTCTGTAACTACTAAATAAATTGAACTTTAAAACTCCCCAGAAAGTAAAGTCCAGAACCACAATGTTTTATCAGGAAACTCTACCTAGGATATAAGGAAGTAATAATGCCAATCATTCACAAATTCTTCCAGGTGGCGGAAAAAGAGAAAACATTTACAAACTTGTTTTATGATACCAGCATAATCTTCATACCAAAAATTGACAAGGATATTACCAGAAAGGAAGATTACAGATAATCCAGTCTTTCCAAATAGATCTATAGATTCAGTACAATCCCAATCAAAATCCAAGATGGTATTTTTTTTAAATTAACAAGATTGTAAAATTAACAAGATTATAAAATTCATATGGAAATCAAAGAACCTAGATTAGTCACGATAAACAAGGTGTGGCAAAAGTAGGTTTACAGTTGTTCATATGGAAAATAATACTATAATTGATAAATAATAACATAAGAATAAACTTTCACAGTATGCACAACTTTAAACCTACTTTTGTCCCATCCTGTATTGAAAGAACAAACTTGGAAGATCTATACTATACTCTATAGTTACAATAATGAAGACAGTGTTATGGTAATAGCACAAGGATAGAGAAATCCTATCTAATAATAGAGAAACATGGTAATTAACCGTAACTTCGCTACCCTTCCCATTGGCTAATCAGCAGGATATGCAAATTAACTGCCAACAAAGATGGCGGCCGGCAGCCACGCAGCTGAAGCGAGCAGGAGTCTTGCTTGCTCCAGTGATGGAGGAAGCCAAGGTTCCCCGCCTGCCGCACTCAGCTCTGAGCTCCGAGCTCCGGATGCAACAATGTTGCAATTATAGAAGCTAAACAAACCCCAGGTACCTGCTTTCAGCCAGCGGGGGCCTCAGAGCTTAGAGCGGCCAGTGATGGCAACAGAATTTCAATTATAGAAGCTAAGCAAACCCAGATACCTGCTTTCAGCCGGCAACGGCCTCAGAGATGGAGCGGGCTCTCAGCTCCAGTGACAGCTATAGAAGGTAAATAAATCCCAGAATAAAACAAAAAGAAAAAAAAAAGAGGCTGGGAGCTTCAGTCGCCCACCAGCCTGAAAACAGCCATCAGCCCGTCATCCATGTTGGCCAGGCACCCAAGCGGGACCCCCACCCTGATCCGGATCACCCTTCAGGGCAAACCAGCCGGCCCCCACCCGTGCACCAGGCCTCTATCCTATATAGTAAAAGGGTAATATGCAAACTGACCCTAACAGCTGAATGACTGGGAATGACTGGTCACTATGACACACACTGACCACCAGGGGGCAGACGCTCAATGCAGGAGCTGCCCTCTGGTGGTCAGGGCGCTCTCACAGGGGGCAGCTCTGCTCAGCCACAAGCCAGGTTGATGGCTGCCAGTACAGGGGTGGTGGTGGGAGCCTCTCCTGCCTCCTCAGCAGCGCTAAGGATGTCTGACTGCAGCTTAGGTCTGCTCCCCGCTGACAAGTGGACATTCCCTGAGGGCTGCCGGGCTGCCAGAGGGATGTCTGATTGCCATCTTAGGCCCAATCCCCTGGGGAGCAGGCCTAAGCCAGCAAGTGGTCACCCCCGAGGGGTCCCAGACTGTGAGAGGGCAGAGGCTGGGCTGAGGGACCCCCCTACCCCCGAATGCACAAATTTTTGTGCACCGGGCCTCTAGTAGACTAATAAAGCAGAATAGAGACCCAAACATATGGTCACATGATTCACAACCAAGACACCAATTCAATGAGGGAAATGCAGGAATTATTGGATAATCATGTGAAAAAGAACTAAACCTTGAACCTGTTAATCATACATAAAAATTAAGGTGCATCATAAATGTAAAAGATTAAACACAGTAAAACTCCTAAGAGAAGAAAATAGTCTGAATTTTCATGACCCTGAGATAAACATTTTTTTAAAATGGGACATAAAATCATTAAGCAAAAAATATTGATAAATTGGACTTCATTAACATTAAGAACCTCTACTCATAAAATGCACTATCCAGAGAGTGAAAAGACAAATCACAGTCTGGGAGAATGTATTTGTTATACATAAATCCAGCAAAAAACTCTGATCTGGAGTATATAAAAAACTCCTATAAATCAACCCCAACCCCCACATACACACACCACAAGCACACCGCACACACACATACGAATAGGAGCAAGGAACTCCTGGAGTGTCCTGTGGTTAATCTAATTACCGATCCATTAGGATCAAATAAATGCCTACTACACATAATGCATACTGAGAACACATTCCATCCTTGGCCTGGGTTCAAGGCCCTCACAGTCTGGTCTCCTCTATCCCTCAGGCTCTACCTCACACTGCACACCAGGTCATCTCTCTGCCTTGGCCATTTAATATGCCTGCACCACGTCTACCCCGGCATTTTGATGCTTCCCAGAAAACTACATTCAGCACTGTTTAGCCACAATAGACAATTAATATGCATTTGATGAGTAAAATGCATGTAAAAAATAAGTTAATAAATGCCTTCCTTCCTGTTCTCTGCCTTTTGAAATCCTACCTATCCTTTGAGGTCTACTCATATTTCACCTCTTCTGTGAAGTCTTTGCTAACCATAACAGCAAAAGTCATTTTTTCATGAGTTCTAATTCTTAACAAAACCATTCCTTTGATTCTTATCACATTCCATCCTGCATTATTTTAGCATATTCACAGATACTATTGTCCTATCAAAAGGAACATGCCTGACACCTGTTTATATTATTACAGAGTATCTGTCCAATTGCCTTGTAAATAGTGGTGCCCGGTATTTTTCAGGGATGGTATAGTGTAACTGACAAGTGCAATCTCTAAAGTTAGACAGACTTGAACTCCGGTCCTGGTTCTGCTGCTTCAGAGATGTGTGGCTCCGGGCAACTACCTGACTGCAATCGGCATCAATTTCCTCATCTGTGAGAGGCAGATAAAAACATATCCTCAAAAGGATGAAATGAGATAATATACAGAGAGTACTTAACATAAATAGGAAACGTGATAAATGATAGCAAATAGTAGCAGTAGTAGTAGCATTCACTATTGATTATGGCTGACTCTGAATTGTAAAAGCATTTACCCAGAAATCTAAGGGAGAAACAATCATGAGCACAGGACGACAACAACAAAACCAAGAATAATACACCAGCGAGGGAAAACTTCAAGCACATCAAAATGCCCAGCTTGTCTTTCTTCTACTGCAGACTATTCTACATGTGAACAGAGGTCTTTCAGGGAGTTCTGTTTCCCAACACTGCATGACTAATATGGGAGGCAACCAATTGATGTGTCTCTCTTACATCAATGTTTCTCTGTCTTCCTCCCTTCCTCCCTTCCACCTCCCTTCCACTCTCCCTGAAAGTCAATTGGGGAAAAAAAATTCTTGGGTGAGGATTAACAACAACAAAAAGATAGAAAAGATTGATAGATGAAGGCTAAGTCTAAAGTAAAGGCTGAGTCTATGTATAAAGTAACTATGCAATAATTCTTTATGAGCCATTGCTAAAATTGACATGAATGCCTGAGGATTCAAACCACTGTTTGACACTTGGTATCACACACGTAGATCTAGGATCTTAGCATGTGTTGAAATAGAATTTTTGATTGGGAAGTCCAGTGAAGGTACTTGGATAAACTGTCTGAAACTTGAACCTCCCAGTAAATGGTCTTTTATTCTTTTTGTGAACACCTCCAGTAGGTCCTTAACGTGACCCTGACTTCAAGGTAAAATAATAACATCTATGTTCAAGGCTGTGTTAGTTACAAGTGGATCGGTGTGAAGGAAATGAATGAACCCAGTACATTTTTAGACTAGCAAGATATTTACAATAGGAATTTATTCTGTATTTGTGCAGGTACACATGTGAAACTATATTTCTATATATACAAACTCCTTGAATCTTAGATAGTGGGACATGTCATGTTTTAAATTATAATCCTCAAGTGCATATTACACAATTTGGAAACTACCACCCATGACCTGAGAGGGAAGGAAAATTCTCTTTATATACACAGCCTTCGTTCACACAAGACATTTTATTTATATTACTGATTTAATAAAATCCCCCAGTGAGCAAATGTTCTCCATATGTGGAAACAGTGGGCTAGAATGCATAAAGCCAGTTCTTTGTGCTTTTCAGCTTTTAAAAAATTATGTACATATAATATTTTGCCTGTTTTTTTAGAAATGGCTGAATTTTGCCACTTTAAATTTGTTCTTGGTTAAGATAAAAGATCACAATATAAAACTCAGTTTTCAGAATCCTATTAGACCCTATATTTACTCTTAGGGGGCTTCAGTTTCTCAAGCAACATTTGTTTTCCGAACTGAGGAAAGAGTGAACAGAACAGTGACACAGGTCCAGACGCTGGGGGAGAGAGGGATTGGAGACAGGACAAAGCTGGTTCAGGAGTAGGTAAACGGTTAGGCAGTGACTGTGGAAGGACTTAGGAAGATAGTGGACAAGAATTGTAGCAGAGAAACAGAGAGTACAATGAAGGGGGTCTTTGTAACAAATGGATGTAAGACCAAATCCTGGCTGTGCCATCTATTGGCTCTATAACCTTGGAAGAGGTATTTATCTCTCTGAACTTCCATCTCCTCAATTTGGAAAATGGGAAAATTCCCATGCTCCGGAGTTGTGTTGAAAGGACCTATGTGAGACCCTGTAAACAGTGTTTCTGCATTTCCCTTTCAGCTCTTGCTTGATCCTCTCTTCCCTTAGCTAGAGATAGCCGTGATGACGATGCTCTTGATGGTGGAAGTCTACACATCCCAAAGTGATCCTTCCTTTTTTAGCCTTTTTACTATGGAGAATTTCAAATGTCTACAGGAAAAAAAAAAGACATAATGTATAATGAACCTCCATGTACATTACCCAGCTTCAAATATTACAAGTCATGGCCCATCTTTTTCATCTACATCCACTCCCTGCTCTCTGTGTTATTCGATTTTTTGTTTGTTTTTTTTGTTTTATTTTAATTGATTTCAGGAAGGAAGGGAGAGGGAGAGAGAAACAGAAACATCCCGCATGCCCCACACCCGGGACCAAGCCTGCAATCCAGGCACATGCCCCAACTGGGAACTGAACCGTGACCTCCGGGTTCACAGGTAGATGCTCAACCACTGAGCAACCCTGGTCATTTTATCTATAAACTAGTAGCCCATCCTGTGATATTGCGTGCAGTAGGCCGCCCGCTGCTCCCGTTCCCGCAACACGCCACCGGGAGCCACGCTGCTTCCACAGGAGCTGTGTGGCTTCCGCGGGAGGAGGAAGCCAGCCGCCTGTGCCCACAGGAGCCTGGAGGGAGCCCCGCCGTTTCCCGGGAGGCAGGAGGGAGCCACACTGCTTCTGCGGCAGGCGGGCCTGCCGTTTCATCTCTGGGCGGAGGCTGTGGGCCAGCCCCCCTGTCCCTGTCCATGTCTGCTCTGGCTCCGGGAGGCTTGCCAGCCCCCTCTCTCTGTCTCCATCTCTGCTCCCGGCCTCACCTGCACACACAACCTCCTCCTGTCCGGTCATGACCCATTATGGCATCCCAGCCTAATTTGCATATTTCCTCTTTATATATAGATGTTTCACTATGTATCTCTAAACAATAGGATTCTCTTTAAAATAAAGAAAAAGATGATGCCCAGATAGCAGTGTGGTGCTAGCCAGAGGGAAAGTGGGTAGGGAGTGGCTAGGAGGGGTCAAAAATGGGGGGTGGGGGGGGAATGGGGATGCAAAGAGACTTTGCTTGAGGCAATGGGGGCAGGATGCAGTGTGCAGGTGATGTTTTGTTGAGTTGTACCCTTGGAACCACTATGATTTTGTAAACCAGTGTCACCCCAATAAAGTCAATTAAAATAAATAAATAAAATGGTTAAAATAAAATAAAAATAGGTGATGCCATAACATACCTAAAATATTTGTTATTCCTTAATATTATTAAATACTCAGTGTGCTTAAGTTTCCAATGTCTTATAAATTTTTTATAGTTTACTTGAATTAGAATATAAATTATAGCCACAAAGTACAAGTTTTGTCTTTTAAATCTCTTAGTCTATTAGTTAACATGCTCTTCTGTTTTCTGCATTTTATGTAAATTAGAGGATTCATCAGGTTCAGGTTGATATTGTGGTTGTTGTTGTTTTTCTATTATTATTACCTATGTCAGGAAGTTACATCAACCACATAAATAAACCAAGTAATTTTTCCAAACTGAACAATTCTTAGAAAAGGTCTGAACAAACCAATATATTAATCTTCCTTCCATGAAAACAGTAAATAGTTACTTCTGGAAAACTGCTATGTAAAAGGTGCGCAAAAATACTTTATATTTATAGATAATAAAGAGTTAAGATTTATGCTCAGAAATTATAAACTGTTTTTCATCTGCATGAATCTCAGGCAAACCATGTGATACAGGGGAAAATTCTTTGGCAACTGAGATTATCTGCCACATTGCAGAAATCTTGCATCTCTGGCTCCTTCCACTAAATCCCAGCACCAAATCTTAATGACTTCTATTAATGTCTCCTCTTAGTGACAAAATGCTCCCTATGGGTCACTTCACCCCTGTTGCAAACCACATGCTTAGTTCAAGTAACAGGAAAAGAGGAAACTGGTTTTCGTTGCATATATGCTATAATTTGAGGGAAGGAAATAAGAAAAATATCCTGAATGGGGTATGACTATTAAAACATTTACAAAGTTAAAGCTTTCCAAAGTGTTGCTCAGTTGACAGAATTTTGTTTGTCCAAACTATGCTGGAAAATGTGAATAGGCTCTCTGATAAAACACATGTGGTCATAATGACTTCATGCTAATATATGTAGTTCAAATACAGACATTTTAACAGCCAGGAGACCAGACAGAGTTAGGGAAACTGGAATAGTGGCAAGAAATAAAAAATCCATTTTCAGTTCTTTTCTAAGTGTAAGTATACATTTATAAATCTCTCATTACTTTATTTTTGCTTTTCTTTATATTTATTTAAATTATAGTTTACTATAAATCTCTTTATGCTATATGTACATAATTGGCCCATAACACTGATAAGAAATTGCACTTCAGCCCTGACCGATTTGGCTCAGTGGATAGAGCACCGGCCTGCGGACTCAAGGGTCCCGGGTTCGATTCCGGTCAAGGGCATGTACCTTGGTTGCAGGCACATACCCAGTGGGGAGTGTGCAGGAGGAAGCTGATCGATGTTTCTAACTCTCTATCCCTCTCCCTTCCTCTCTGTAAAAAACCAATAAAATATATTTAAAAAAAAAAAGAAATTGCACTTCATCTCTGAAGAGAAAGTATACCTTCCTCTAGCTTACTTGCCTCATTATGTGATACACTTCTTGTCTTTTGATTTATTAAAATAGATACTTTGTTCATTGTTAGTTGTATTTAAATACTATTTATAGTTCTAAGATGGAAGTCATTTTCTAATCTAAATTGGAAGATGTTTTATCATTGTTCCTTGAAGTAGGAATTGTTTATTTATAATACCTTGCTTTTTCCTGCTACATAGTAGATTCTCATTTAAATATTTAAATTAACTTACCCATCCAGTAATCATTATCATATATCATATCATTGTGTGCAATGATGTACTTTTGTATGTGTTAATTTTATTCTCATGCCTCATTATCATAAACATTAAGTATAGATCGTTTACTCAAAGTGGAACCTATATTAAGTGATTTATTTTAAATCATACTGCTGACATAACTAAGAGAAGAATTTATGTCTCCTGGCTTCAATTTCACTATTTCTACCAGTAGGTTTCTTTTTGCCTTAAAAGTAAATGTTTTCTGTTTCTGCTTCCTGGCTGTTACCATGTGTCAAAACAAAACAAAAAAACAATACAAGAATTGTTTAAAATCAACATTCAAAAACAGTGATGAACTTTCCAATATTTATTGCATACTAGTTTTGAGCCTCAGAAATCCAAAATAGGATATCAAACATCCCGGTGACAAAGTTTGTCTGGTGGGAGATCTGGTTCCCCTAAAAGCAAGTTCCCTTATTTCATCTCTGCAAACGACAAAGCAGATGCAGCATCAACGTAGTCATTGTTTAGAGACTGGAACTTTGTAACTATGGAGACATTACCTCACAGTGTTCTGACCAGCAGCGTTGGCCAGATGTGAGAACTGTAGTCATAAAGATAGCTATGCTGGGTTACCACCCTGCCCCATGAGCTGCTTCGAGTGAATGCTTCACACCTTCACCTTGATTTGTCTGACAGCCTTAGCCAATAGCAGTATTGGCTATGTCAGGACTTACATATTCCCATTAGAATCCTGGTCCTGGCATCAGCATGGTAGAGAAATCATTAAGCCTGGCAAGTGCTTTAAGGTAGTTAGATTAACAGATGAGGTCACTTGACATAGAAAACCTGGCGTGAACTTCAGCTATAGTCGTGGCCTAATGTCATGATCTGTTTTCCCAGGAAAGAAGAGACTCTTCTTCTGGCCAAGATAAAAGACACACAAGCCACTCAAGAAACATCGACAGCTCTGCAGAGTCAAGTTCCTGAGCAGGAAGATAAAATGGAGAAAGACACCTCGTAAGAATGGCACAAAGGAGAGGCGGGAAGGGGCTGAGTGTTAGAGGATAGTGATGGAGCACTTGGCCTCTTGTTTCAAGACAGCTAATAAAGTAGTTAGGACCAGAATTGATTCCACACGTTTTCTAAGATTAACTATAACATGCAGTTATTTCCCACCCACTGTTTTATAAGGTTGAGTCCTTGAGGAATATAAAAATATACCTGGACAGATGTCCATCATATCAGACCTGGTTGAGGTTCCAAAGCTCATATCTAACACGTTAAAACAATTGGCAGATAATTTCCTTAGAATCACTTTACTGATCCAGGGACAAAGAATTACCAAAGAATTTTGGTTTAGGAAATGCCTGTGAGGCTATGAAATAAAAATTACAACTCCCTATTGTGACCACTAATGTAAATCATTCTATCAACTGAAGCATTAGCATTGATTTTCCAATGTTTTCTACAAAAAAAAAAAGTGACCCATTGTATTGAATATACACAATTTAAAGCCAATGTTACTTTGGACCAAGATGTCCTGTGTTTATTGCTCAGTTCAAGTTCATTTTTAAAATATTTTATCTATTAAAATAAACAGTTTAAATCACTTCTCAGGTGAACTGTGCATGGCTGTTGTCAGTATTACCAGTGCAACATCTCCCAAAATCACACTGAAATGCTGGCATTGAACTTTTGTAACTGCCTCTGGTTTAGTGCTAATCAGTTACAGAAGGAGCAAAATACCAAGAAGGGGGTTGGAAAAATTTGCATGCAAAGCAGTAGGGGAAGCTAACTACGCACTAGGATAAACCTCTCATCTTCCAAGAAGTCTGCTCGGTCTGTGAGTGCAGGGTTTTCAGACAATGGGCTGCATCACGCACATCTCTGCCTGAAATATTTCAGCTCTTCCAAAGGTATATGCAGCCAGTAGACGTTTCTTATTCAAATAGAAAAAGAACACCCTGTGGTCCTAGGGCAGATTTCTTTGATTGCAACCTTTGCCAAGGCTTATTGGGAATCTTTCGTGGAATTAAATTTATGTGGGAGCACTATTGTTTTACTGGAGGAAAATAAATACAGAGCTTATAAGATGAACATGCTGAAAGATACAGCCAGCTTGTCTGTAATGAAACCCAGATGTGAGGAACTTGGAAAGAGAGAAGTACTTTTCCTGCTTATTCTAGCCAGTGTGGGGAGAAGTCACGTCGTAAGGGCCTGTTTCAGGTTGGACAGAGATGGGATGTTTGTAATTTGACAACTGATCTCTATAGTCTCCACCCACAGTCAAACTCGAGCGTATCTTCATGGGTTTGAGCTTTTCAGACAAAGATGAGTGCTCAGGTTGTCAGCAGAATGGCACTGCTCAAGCTTAATGAGTACTGGGCCAGGAATAATACAATTTTCAAAGCCGATGCCTTCAATTATAAAAAAGAATAATAATTTGCCTGAGATGCCTGTGCCTTCTGAGAGGTACAGAGTTAGGGAAGTCTGCTTTTGAGAAACACTCTCCAGATTAATATTTCTGATGAAGGAACTTACAAATTATAAAACAAAAGGATTATGCATACCTGTTGGTAAACAGAGATATTGAGACTGACATCAGCAAGATGGCAGATCAGGAAGCTCCAGGCCCTTGTACCCTTTTTGGAAACATTAAAAAACACACACACACACAATACAAACAAACAAACAAAAAGACGGCAACAGAAAACTGGCTAAAATAACTTTATAGAAACTCTGGAAAACAAAGAGATCAAAATAGAGATAATCCATTGAGGTAAAATACTAAGTTCCTAAATTGTAGTGGATATGTGACCACCAGAAAGGGGGTCACTAAAAGCTGGCTGCTGCTTTGGCTCAGTGGATAGAGCGTTGGCCTGCGGACTGAAGGGTCTCAGGTTTGATTCCGGTCAAGGGCATGTACCTTGGTTGCGGGCACACTGCGGGTGTGCAAGAGGCAGCTGATGGATGTTTCTCTCTCATCGATGTTTCTAACTCTCTATCCCTCTCCCTTACTCTCTGTAAGAAATCAATAAAAATTAAAAAAAAACTGGCTGCTCATTTATCCAATGGTTCAGAGAGCCAAAAGGTTTTGGACCCCAGAACTTTGTTCACAACTCAAGCATTAAACACACACACATACACACACACACACACACACACACACACGGCTTTTAGTTTATTGAGGAGAGTCTCAATGGGATACATTAAATGGGGTTGTCATAAACCTTTTCATGAGTCTTGCCAGGAGGATACTGTTTTACTAGTACTTGTAAAATAATTGTACTTTAAAAAATGTTTGTGCGTTAGTTAAGAAATGCTTTTATATTTATGAAAAAGAAAGAAAGGAAAAGCTTTGTTCATAGTAATGTTTGCTTATAAAAATAGTACCTGGAAATTAAGTCTTTCTTTTCCTGCTATTCCCTTCAACATTCACACACACACGCATGCACACACACACACACAAAATACACACACATACATACATACATATATACACATGTGCTGTATTTATGGCTATTAATTTTCATAGAGTATTTGAAAGTAAACATTAACTATAGAATCTTAATATAGGAAAATTAATTCAACAGCAGAAGTCAAAGGAAAAGGATATAGTAGACAATATATTAAACAAGAATTATAATACTTTTATGTCAGTAGAAAAGGGAACTAGGATATAATGAGTGATAAATGTGGGATACAAATGGTTTATAGAGTCTCAATTATGTGTAAAAATATGCATTAAAAGGCCTACAATTCTTTTTTAAATATATCTTATTGATTTTTTACAGAGAGGAAGGGAGAGGAATAGAGAGTTAGAAACATCGATGAGAGAGAAACATCGATCAGCTGCCTCCTACACACTCCCTACTAGGGATGTGCCCGCAACCAAGGTACATGCCCTTGGCCAGAATCGAACCTGGGACCCTTGAGTCCGCAGGCCAATGCTCTATCCACTGAGCCAAACCGGTTAGGGCAAGCCTACAATTCTTGGTTGATTTTTATTTTCTTTCTATGTTTACACTTTTTTAAAACCATCTATAGTGGGAATTTAGTGATTCTTACATTTAAAAAAAATTGAGAAAATTTCTTAACTTGACACTAAAGTGTTCTATTTAGGTTGTTAACACTAGAGCTATAAGATGTTCTTGTGCTTATTTTAGATGCATAATACCTTTGAAAACCAGAACTCTAGGTAATAATGATAATTTATGCTTCTTGTGTTCATGGTCTATTCATTTTTACTTGCTTACTTTGTTTATTATACTCATTTTTGTCCACAGAAGAGAAACTACATATGCCAACCTCTCAAGGGCACACCACTCTTCAGTACGTTTCCCAAGTACTGAAAATTCCTATAGCACAGCACAGCCATTGTCACTGTCATCAACCAGTGAAACACCTCTCTGTTGCTATCTGCCTAACTTTGAGATTAGTGGAATGGCTATATTAAGGGGATCAAAGTCTTCTAAATCAGTTACAGGGGACCAATCAGAAAGCACCTTGGGTAAGCAAAGCCTGTACTGATTATTTTTAGACTATTTTAAAATTATATAGTTCAATAAGTTTTCTATGTGTCTAGAAACCAGAATGATGTTTTATTATCTGTGTTCGACAATGCTAATTTGTTAATGTCATATGACTATGCTCACTATTGATCCTCACACTGGAGTCATATTCCAGTTCCATAAATGTATGTGGCCAAGTATATCATCCCCATGATTAAAATATTGAGTTAACCAACTTACACCATACACAAAAATGAACTCAAAATGGATAAAGGACTTAAACATAAGACGGGAAACCATAAAAATATTAGAGAAATCCACAGGCAGCAAAATCTCAGACATATGCCGAAGCAATTTCTTCATCGATACAGTTCCTAGGGCAATGGAAACTAAAGAGAAAATAAATGGGATTACATTAAAATAAAAGCTTTGCATAGCAAAAGAAACCATCAACAAAACAACAAGAAAGCCCACTGCATGGGAGAACATATTTGCCAATGTTATCACCGATAAGGGTTTAATCTCCAACATTTATAGGGAACTCATACAACTTAACAAAAGGAAGATAAACAACCCAATCAAAAAATGGGCAACGGATCTAAATAGATACTTTTTGAAAGAAGACATAAGGAAGGCCAAGAGACATATGAAAACATGCTCAAAGTCACTAATCATCCGAGAGATGCAAATCAAAACGACAATGGGGTACTATCTCACACCTGTCAGAATGGCTATCACCAACAAATCAACAAATGACAAGTGCTGGTGAGAATGTGGAGAAAAAGGAACCCTCATGCACTGCTGGTGGGAATGCAGACTGGTGTAGCCACTGTGGAGAACAGTATGGAGTTTCCTCAAAAAACTAAAAATGGAACTCCCATTTGACCCAGTGATCCCACTTCTAGGAATATATCCCAAGAAACTAGAAACACCAATCAGAAAGGATATGTGCACCCCTATGTTCATAGTGGCACAATTTACCATACCTAAGACTTGGAAACAGCCTAAGTGCCCATCAGCAGATGAATGGATTAAAAAACTGTGGTACATCTACACAATGGAATACTATGCTGCAGTAAAAAAGAAGGAACTCCTACCATTTGCAACAGCATGGATGGCCCTGAAGAGCATTATGCTAAGTGAAACGAGCCAGTCAGAGAAAGATAAATATCACATGATCTCATTTATTTATGGAATATAATGAATAACATAAACTGACCCAGAGACAGAAGCATTGATCAGACCGTCAAACCTCAGAGGAAAGATAGGGGAGGGTGGGGGTAAGAGGGGGAGAACAAACAAAGGACTTGTATGCATGCATATAAGCCTAACCAATGGACACAGACACCAGAGGAGTGAGGGCATGAATGGGGGTGGGGGTGGGGAGAGACAATGGGGCAATAAGGACACATGTAATACCTTAATCAAAAAAAAAGATTAAAATACCTTGAGTTCGCATAATGGTTCATAGGTTGACTGCTTGTATGTTCTAGAATTGCTAGATAATTTAAAAATTCTAATGCATAACATGGCCTGCCCTTCCTCTTAATGCTACCAGAAAGATTAAGTAATGTCTTGGGTATTTTGTGCCTTTAGGAGATTTAGGACTTTGGTAAGGAAAAAACAGATAGGTAAGAGAAAGAAGAAAAATAAAGTAGGTAAAATTGTGGAGAAAAAAGGAAAAAGCAATAAAGCATTTGGAGGAGAGGAAAACAAGAACAAGACTATGGTAGGAAGAAGTAAAGTTGTAACAGTTGCCAACAATGCACTCAGCAATTGCAGGCTGCAGGGTGTTTGTTCCTCACCATGTACAGGAAACTTTGAGGGTGTGTTCTAATTTCCTAGAAAGACGGCTGAACTTGGAAACAGAAGACCAAGGTCCAAACTACCCCTCTACTCCCTATAGTGTGAAACATTAGGCATTTAGCATCTCTAAGTCCCATTTTCCACAACCGCAAAAATGGGGATTAAAATATCAACTTGACAGGGCTATCCTAAGGATGATTAAAGGAGATATGAAGGATTTATGAAAATCACCTACCACATAGTAGGTACTCAATAAAAATCAGTTGTGAATCTGAACCTATCTCTAAGCACCTTCTCATAGAATGGGCTAGATTGGGGCCTATAGTTCCATTACTCATCTATTAACAAGTTTTAAAACTGGAAACACAAACACACTGACTCCCCAATGCCTCCATTTCCCTCTACCATTCTGTGCACATTTACAGCCTGGCTGCTGCTTAGCTATGTTTGATTTTGTTTGTGGTATTTGCCTACGCCTTTGACACAGAGGTATCTAGGGTTTTGACCTACTGCCATTGTTGTCATATTCCCTGTGCGTCATTGTTTGCACATCTAAGGTACATTTTTTCAAAGAAGCCTCCTAAGTTCACACTGACCTTTAGCAATAACCAGATCCATATGTTTAAAAGTGAAAGTACAGATTTAGATCTAGGGAGGGAATATTTTCTATCCCTTAGCACTGTATCATCATGACATGTGTTCTATATTTGGGTCAAACTGGGAAAGCTCCCATTATTAGTGGGAAAAAGAAACAAAAAATATAGTGGCTTCCCCTTGCAAGATGAGCATTGAGCTAGGAAGTAGGCTTCTCCTTCAGTTACTGTAGGTTCTGCTGCTATTGGTGGAAGTCTGAGTTTGCTGCGACTTGTTGCATTTGGTTCATTTCCATCTGTTTCTCCTGACGAAATAATGACTGGGACTAAGAATTAATGGATCTTCTTTCCTTTTAGAATACAAAGGTGCCCCCCCCCAGGATGAGCTATTCAAAGGGCTGCTATATATTCTCTATTCCCAAAGGAATTTTAAAAAATTCAGTAAATACTTGACTGAGAATAAACAAATTTAATTCCAAACATTTATTCTGAACAAAATACTTTGAGGAATCCTCTTTAGAAACTATGAGTTTAAACCTTTCCAGCTTTCACCTCACTTTGGTTTTGTTAAAGTTACACAAATATAAATTGAACTCTAGATTGTGTTAATTTGTTAATTTTGGACCCAGGGTCACAATAATAACTATCATTTATTGAGTACCAGCTAAATACCAGATATTGCTAGACACTTATCTACATTACCTTCAATTCTCACATCACCCTAACAAGGTAGTAGTAGTTTTCATTTTTATGTTCATGAAAACTGAGAATTGGAAAGTCTAACTCAGTTGGCTTAGTAAGTGACAGATCGGGGATACAATTGCAGGTCCTTCTAAATCCAGGACATATTCCTCTGTCCACTTTGTCATCGTGCCTCTCTGTACTGTTACTTTCCCTTGGAACTTACATTATTAGATGTACTCTGCATGATTCTTTCTCTGAAAAATTACAAAGCCTATTTTGTGTTTGAATCTTAGCATGAGGATTTTAAAGGAGCTTATTTCCAAGAGGACCCTAGAATCTGAGTGAGCATTACTTTATCTGTCTAATCAAGTATTTTAGTTGATGAGAGGACACATATCTTTATCCAGCAAAATTACTAACCATTGGTAGGAAAGGACTCATTTGAAGATTAATTTATGGGTATGATTTGGAGAGAATAAAGATGTACTTATATATGACATATCCAAATTGGAGATACTCAAATGTCTTACGTACTCAAAAATTTATGATGCTTCTGGTACAAGTAACTAATCTGTTGAATAGTCATTATGTTGATGATGTAATTGATAGTTTAAAACAATCTCTAGGAATTGAGTATCACTAAAAACAATCTCTTCCTGGTTTTTTTGTAGCCTTTGGTTTAAAGTTTTTAATTATCTTTAATCTTCATTTAGATTGACAGTGACAGTAAAATGTATAAAGAATATAGTTTTATAGAAGCAAAGAATAAAGATAGTGACTTTGGGTTCTTTTAATATCCTGTTATTTACTTCTCTCTTTGTTGCTTCCCACGTTGGTTTAGAAAAAGTCAGCAGCTTCACAGCTCCAAAGAAAAAGACTCTGTTCATCCCTCCTTCGGAGCCAGCTGTGATAGGGGAAGGGGAGGATTATTTCCTATCTTTGTTTGGTGATTCAAAGAAACCTATTGCACACTCATTCAATACCAAGAAAATTTGGAAGCACTTTTCTATGATTCTTGAAGAAGTGGGCTCATCTAGATCCAGGTACATATTCTATTTTAATTATTTTATATCTTCTATTGGGATAGGAGTAATAAGTCAGTAGGAAGCAAAGTTTTAATCTGTTGTGCTGTGCCATGATTTCATCTAAGAAATTAGATAAAATATAATTGTTTCATGTTATGAGCAATTAAAAGAAATCAATATAACTTTCTAAGAAACTGAATAATGAATGCTAATTCTTCAAAGATGCTAGAGGAAACAGCAATACATAATCCCTACAAATCAAGTCAACTCAATTACTGTATTCAAGGACTTTATTATTGGCAAGTAATTCAGGTGGACTTGGTATCTTTTTTTCTTCCACTAGGTTCTTGAGTTCAATACAGAAAGAGAAATGTAGACTTTTTATATTGAATTTTATTGGGGTGACATTGGTTAATATATAGGTTTCAGGTATATAGTTCTATAATTCAACATCTGCATATTGTATTGTGTTCACCACCCAATGTCAAGTCTCCTTCCATCACTGTTTATTTACCTCTCCCACCCCCCTTCCCCTCTTATAATCACCACTAGAGGCCCGGTGCACAACATTCGTGCACTGGGGGGTGGGGAGTCCCTCAACCCAGCCTGTGCCCTCTTGCAGTCTGGGACCCTGCAGGGAGTGGGCCTAAGCCGGCAGGCAGACATCCCCCAAGGGTTCTTAACGTTGCTGCAGAGGTGAGAGAGGCTCCCACCACCGCCCCTGTGCTTGCCAGCCATGAGCCCAGCTTCTGGCTGAGTGGTGCTCCCCCTGTGGGAGCGCACTGACCACCAGGGGGCAACTGCTGCATTGAGTATTTGCCCCCTGGTGGTCAGTGCATGTCATAGAGACTGATTGTTCCACCGTTAGTCAATTTGCATATTAGCCTTTTATTATATAGGATACTGTTGTCTATGTCTATGAGGTATTTTTCTTTGCTTAATCTCTTCCCCTTTTTCACCCAGCCCGCAACCCCCTTTCTGACAATTGTCCGTCTGTTCTCTGTATCTATGAGTGTGTTTCTATTTTGTTTGTTGGTTTATTTTGCAATAAAAAACAAACAATCCAATCAAGAAATGGCAAAGGATTTAAACAGACACCTCTTCAAAGAGGACATATATGGCCAATAGACATATGAAAAGATGCTCAATGTCACTAATCATCAGAGAAATGCAAATTAAAACCACAATGAGACATCACTTTTACTATCTGAATGGCTATCATCAGTAAAGCAACAAGTGTTTGTGAGGATGTGGAGAAAAGTAAACCCTTGTGCACTGTTGGAGGGAATGCATATTGGTGCAGCCACTGTGGAAAGCAGTATGAAGTTACCTCAAAAAAATTAAAAATGGAACTGCCTCATGACCTAGTGATTCCACTTCTGGGTATATAGTCAAGGAAACACAAAACACGAATTTGAAAGAACATGTGCACCCCTAATGTTCATTGCAGCATTATTTACAATAGCCAAGATATGGAAGCAACCCAAGTGCCCATCAATAGACGAGTAGATAAAAAAGTTGTGGTACATATATACAATGGACAAAAATCATTTAATTCACTCATATGTGGAATTTAAAGAACAAAAACAAAGTAGAAACATTGACTGATAGATACAGAGAGCAGATTGATGGTTGCCAAGGAGAGGGATTGGGAGGTTGGCTGAAAAAGGATTTGGAAGTACCAATTGGCAGTTAACAAAATAGTCGCGGGGATGTGAAGCACAGCATAGGGAATAAAGTCAATAATATTGTAATAACTATGGGTGATGCCAGGTGGGTACCAGAAATATCAGGGGGACTACTTTGTAATCAACATATTGTGTGGATTAGTAGTTGTATATGATTGTCTTCTAACCACTATGCTGTGCACCTGAAACTAATACAATGTAATATTGAATGTAAACTGTAATTGGAAAAATTGTAGATATAGATATAATCTTTAAAAAGTGCCTGGCACATAGTAAGTATTGGTTATTATAATTGTTAGGGGTATATTTCATTTTTTAAATGATGTCTCTAATCCACCAAAGGGATTGTGACCCACACTCTAAGAAACACTAATTTATAAATGTTCAGCCTGGTCCCTGGTACACATTAAGCCCTTAACACGTTAGAAAGAAAAAATACCATCTTATCTCTGTAAAATATTTTGTTTGCTGAATTCTTTTAAGAATACAGTTGCTAGTCATCTTCATAGTAACTTTATCAGAAATAAACTAAAATATTTAACTTTCCTCTTGATGTATTTCAGTTTTGTGTCTCAGTGGTTTTTTGAACAGTAGGATTAACTAATGATAATTGCACCTTCCTATGGCACTTATACCTCGACACCTAAAGCACCTTTTAAGTTTTCTTTATTTTATGGGAAAGAGATGATTTTATTGCACAGATAAGCAAACAGAACTAAGAGATCAAGGCATTTGCTATGGAAATACACTATCTCCACATAGAATGTGTCCAATAGTGTAGACAGTTTAGGAATAACTTCCAAAGCATATTTATTACTCAGCTCTTCAAGTGAACTAAAGACACGCTTATCTGAAGGCACCTTGTAATCTTTATATTTTTCTAGTGCTTTTGGAGACATTAAAATAGCAGAAGTGAATGATTTATTTGTGAAGCTCATTAACTCTTCCCCTAACAAAGAACTGGAGATTGGAAATCACATTCTCCAGCAAAATATGAATGGAAAACCAGACTCTCTGTACCATTTCCCTCCCAATATCACAATTCAGGCCAATTCCACAGTAACAGTGAGTATAAGATATCAATACTACAAACTAAAATTGTACAGGAAAATCTCAATTACCCAGGTCAGATTGCGGCTCAGCACCAGTGGTTTCTTCATCACTTGCTCTCTATGTAAAATGGGGTGTATTGTTGGTGGTGGCCCATTGAGCCACGTTGTCCATCTCTGTGTGTAAGTTAATTCATACCCATAGTTAAAATAATTCCATAGCTTTCTTCAATTTGTTGTAGAATACCTTGTGCTTTTATGACTTAACTATTAAAATGAAATCCCTAAGTTCCTAAAATTAAGCAAACATAATCCTTAAAAGAAAAGTTAAGAGAGTGTTTGCCTAGAGAACAGAAAACTAGTTGATACTGGAGGGTTTTTCCTCTTTCTTGTGTTTTCCTTTAAACCACATACAGTGTTGCACAGCGTGGCATTAGATATTATATACTCATTATATGTTAAGATCTCATATGTTGAGAAAGATAACGTTGCAATCACCCTCTGACATTTACAAAACTGTTGAACTCCAATGGCATTTTAAATTAACAAACTATTTTCTTACAGGTCTGGACAGCAGCATCTGACAGAAAGCATCAGCCACCATCAGATTTTCTTTGGAAGGAAAAAGACAAGTTTACAACAAGCCCAAATTGTACAACCGTCCTGTGCAAACCTAATGGTGAGGTCGGTATCTGGTTATTAGCAATGCTTTTTAAATGGATAGCCTCCTTATGTTCTCCTCTCCTTAGCTCGCTCGATTATTTTTCCTTCCTTAAATCTTGGTTAGAACCATCACTGACTGTCATAAAAAATCAGCAAATTAACAGCACCCTCTTCCCAGTGCTAATGTGCCAAAGAGCTGCTTATACTTGGCAAAAAGAATTTTGATATCCCAAATTTGAAGCTACTTCAGATTTCAGAGTTAAGGGTGGATTTTATTTATGGTATTTAGCATGAAGAGCAGGATAAGAAAGGAAGAAACTCTGTACAGGCCCTTTCTATCCATGTATGTATTTTTCAAATGTTTGTTGAGATTCTTCTCTCTTCTAAGGGTTGCAATACCACAGGACATCTGCTCTCAAGAACTAGAATTCTAATGAAATAAACTACAATCTAATTTGTCTAACTATACTATATTCACTATAAAATTATGTGTATTAGTAATAGCTTAGTGACCAATTCTGAATATTTGACAATTTTATATTTTCACTCTACCTTTTTCCTTGGTATAATATTAGCATAAATACATACCCAAGGACTAACAGTAAAGTAAGGTATCTTTTTTTACAAAAAAAAAAATCTTACTTCTCTTATAAAACTACTAGAGGCCTGGTGCACGAATTCGTGCACCAGTGGGGTCCCTCAGCCTGGCCTGCGGGATCGGACTGAAACTGGCTCTCCGACATCCCCTGAGGGGGTCCCAGTTTATGAGAGGGTGCAGGCCAGGGTTGAGGGACCCCACCGGTGCACGATTGGGGCCGGGAGGAACGCAGGAGGTTGACCAGCAGGGAGGGACCACAGGAAGGCTCCAGGGCATGTCTGGCCCATCTTGCTCAGTCCCGATCAGCTGGACCCCAGCAGCAAGCTAACCTACTGGTCAGAGCATCTGCCCCCTGGTGGTCAGTGCACGTCAAAGCAACTGGTCAACTTGTCAACTGTCTGCCCCCTGGTGATCAGTGCACATCATAGCGAGCGGTTGAGTGGACACTTAGCATATTAGGCTTTTGTTATATAGGATTCTTTAGATTTTTAAAAAATACCTGCCTTTTTTTCTTAGCCCCAGTCTAACTTACTATGTCATACAACTACTAATCTACACAATATGTTGATTAAAACCTATTTCTGAGTTTCTTCTTGCTAGATTATACCTGATGACATAGACTTGCTAATTTATTAAGAGTCATTTAACCATTTGCCACAACTTTTTGCAGCAAGGATTCAAGATCTAGAAAAGGGGCCGTGCACAAACGAATACACTAGACAAGAAATATGAATTTAGAAGGCATGGGGGGTGGGCAGGCTGGAAACCTCCCTCTAGCAGGGAAGCTCTCTGACTTTTCGGTCCCTCTTGCTTTTATTCACTTGAATACACATTTGCCCTTTAAGAATGCAAACAGGCATATCAAAGGTGAAGTTTGGTAAATAGTAAAAGGATTATCAGGTTAGGGAATTGCCTTCAACCATTTGGCCAACAGCAGGGCAATATTATGCTGATTTTCAGCCCTGCTGAATATCACATTAATATGCTAACTACTTGTTCGTCTTAGCCTCCGGTAGGGCTTGGAAAATTAAATGGCTTGCTCAAGGTCACATGATTGGTAAAATGGCAAAACTAAAATAAAACCAGATATTCCAACTCCAAGAATTTTTCTATTGCACTAAAAATAGCCTACAAGGTTCATATGGCCAACATTCCAGTGATGTAATTATTTTATTTTATCACATTAATAGAGGCCCGATGCACAAAATTTGTGCAAGGGGCTCAGCTCTTGCAGCCGCAGCTGCCTCAACCCTTGCAGCCCCAGCTTCATCCAGAAGGTTATCCAGACAGTCATTCTGCTCTTCGGTCTTATTAGCATATTAGTATTAGCTCTTTATTATATAGGATCATTGTCATCAAATATTTTTAAGTCCCTATGGTATAGAGAGAAATAAAATATTGCTCTTGTCAAAAAAAATCTTATAATCTAATTGAGGGAGATTGCACTAAAACAAAATCATAATGTATTTTCAACAAAAATGTCTGTGAGCTACTCAAAGAGGAGAATCCCTAATTGATTACCTGAAGCAAAAGTGGAGTTTTCCTGTTGTGATCCATGAAATTGAACTTTTTAGAAAAGATTTTATCTTTTTCTTTCTCTGCCATTGGCCTAACCTACCTGAATTTGCCTGACATTGCCTTTATGTCTAGTTAATTTTCCAATCCAATCAGTGCAATCTACTCAATCCAATCAGTTTTTCAATGGTAACAGCATAAGCCAAAACTTCTAATTTAATTAACTAAAAACAGATTAAAAGAACAAGTAGACTATTAGGGCACACTTCAGTATTTAATTTTCTCATGTTGAACACAGACATAATTATTAGTCCTTACATATGATTTTCCTGAAAAAATTTGCACATATATGTTGTATAGGTACCACATATTCAAGAAACCAAAACAAACTCCAGCTTTAGTAGTCATAGGTCCCCTAAATAGTCTCACTTAGTATCTAGTCTGGAGAATGTGGTATCCTCTCTTGTCTCTGGCTCTGGTTCTACTGCTCATTTTCCCATCTCAAATTATAGTCTTAAATATTTAGCATTTTAACTTATTAATATTACTAGAGACCCAGTGCACAAATTCGTGCATGGGTGGGGTCCCTCAGCCTGGCTGGTGATTGGGGCCAATTGGGGCCATCTCACCCAGTCCTGATAGGGGCCGATTATCGGGGCCAGCCGGCCAGGGGTAGGGACTGCGGGAGGTTGGATGGCAGTGGGAGATTGGCTGTGGGAGCACACTGACCACCAGGGGAGCAGCCCTTCATTGAGAGTCTGCCCCCTGGTGGTCAGTGCGCGTCATAGTGACCGGTAAACCAGTTGTTCTGTCATAACGGTCGCTTAGGCTTTTATATATATTGATAACTACTTTTTACTTAGTATCTTAACTAAATCTCAGAACACCCTCATATAGCAGTTCCCTACTACTAGCCTCCTTATTTTGTGCCGGAGGACTCAGGTACATAACAAGTAACTACCTGGCCTGAGGATATACAACTTGTGATTTTCAGAATTGGAAACTAAGGCCAGGATGTCTTGCTACATTCTTATGATGTTTCACTAGTCCATGCACAATAGGTAAGTGACATTATACCGTTTGACTTTGAAATTTTATTGCAATAAGCCCATGTCATTTTTAAAAAACTCTAACTCCTGCCCAACCGGCATGGCTCAGTGGTTGAACATCGACCTATGAACTAGGAGGCTGGATTTCTAATCAGGGCACATGCCTGAGTTTTGGGCTCAATCCCCAGTGTGGGGGCGAGCAGGAGGCAGCCGATCAATGATACTCTCTCATCATTAATGTTTCTCCCTCTTCCTTCCTCTCTGAAATCAATAAAAAATATATATTTTTAAATCTAACTCCCATAGTATTTGATATTAATGAATCATTTCTGTTAGGCCATTGCCTGGTGCACTCCTATTCACTGGAAGCAAGCATGGGAGAAATTAGAGACTGACATTGAATTTCAGAGAAGCTCAGTAGTAAATGCAACACCTCAAAAGCACATGTTTCATTGGCCAAAAGCTACAACTACAGCTAAAGAAAAACTTAATCAATCTGATACTGATATCTCAAACTACCAGATGGAAGTAGTTCCAGTTTTTCTTAAGAGGTAAAAGTTGCTCTTTTGTGTGTGTGTGTGTGTGTGTGTGTGTGTGTATGTTGTTTGTTTGTTTAATTGAGCCCTTCCCACAATTGGTAACTGAGCAGGGAGGAATAACTGGTTCATAAGTAAATATATGATGAATAGGTAAATCAATAATGTCCAAAGAAATTATTGAAAAGGACCATAAAACCCATAATAGTTTTAAAACATAAAAACACTCATGGTACAGCCTTAGCTGGTTTGGCTCAGTGGATAGAGCATCGGCCTGTGCACTGAAGGGCCCCGGGTTCAATTCTGGTCAAGGGCGCATGTCCAGGTTGCAGACTTGATCCCCAGTTGGGGACGTGCAGGAGGCAACCGATCACTGATTCTCTCTCATCATTGATGTTTCTATCTCTTTCTCCCTCTCCCTTCCTCTCTAAAATCAATAAAAATATATTTTAAAAAACAAAACACTCACGGTACAATAAAAGCTGGCAATTTCCCATAGGCAATGAAGACCCGCCCCTACCACCCCTCGCCCCCACCACCCTGGCCATTTCACTTCTCGATGGCACTGCTGTTAGAGGCAGAGCTGTGAAGGGGTGAAGAGATGAAGTTATCACCACATCTTTAGCAGTGCAGAGGTAAAGGGAGGAGTGCCACAGCTGGTAGCTTTATCTTGGGTCAAGAGCTGGCTGTGACTGAAGGTGCAGATTTGTTACTCAGTTGTGGGCAATTGCTTCTGAGGTTGTGATGAAAGTGCTGCCCACAAGGTCTAGAAAAGCTATATTGTCTTGTCTTAAAACATGTCTGTCTTCAGTTGAGCTTTCTTTACTAATGTCACTGCATACAATGCCCTTTTAGTTCAATTTGGGTTTAATTTTCCTTTTGCAGAGAAAAAGAAATCCCACCAACTCTTTTCATGAATCGCAGCCCTTGGTGCCACAGTCCCGATAACCCTGCACATCCCCACTGTCCTCTGATTGAACCTCACGATCCCAGCATGTATGAAAGCAGCTTAAATAGGCTTCCCAGGCCTCAGTCAGCCATGCCTAATCCTAATGCAGCCCTGGTAAGTCAAACGGATACTTATTCCAGCAGAGAGTAAGAGGGTGTGTGTGTGTGTGTGTGTGTGTGTGTGTGTGTGTGTATGTGTGTGTGTGTAGAACTGGTAAAAAGGGGTTAAGTTGTAAAATACACTAAGTATTAAAAACAAGTCATATCCTCAAACACAGTTGGCTCCTAAAGGAAATATTGTAAACCATCCACTTACATTTGCTCCAGCACTGTGTCTTTATTGTTTAAATAACAGCAAAATAGCATAGCCAGCAAAAATACATAGTTCTTGAAGTTTGGTCAAAAGGACATATTGTTTTTTATTAGGCAGGATAAACTGGTCCTACAAGTTATGCTATGCTAAAAAAATATTCATCTTTTCCAAACATACTCTAATTTAATCCCAAATTCTTTTTTTTAACTGAAGTGTCTTACTTAAATTCTCTCAATAAAGCTTTTATTAAATTCTCTCAATAAAAACTTGTGTTATTAACCCAGAATCTGTGAATGGATTTCAGGAAGCCCAGGAATCTATTAAATTTGGTGAAAAAATGTGTTCCTGCGTCATGTTTTCTGCAAAGAAAGTCACGGGGGGGTCATCAGAAGCTCCCGCAAGTTAAGAATTGATTAGAAGAACACAATGCCAGATCTGAAGCTGTGGAGAAAGGCCATTTCATACAGTAGCCCTACGTTGGTGAGTTATCATAATTTGCAAACTTTTAGTTAACAGAGGGTTCTTTTTGAAATGAAATCTTGGGCAGAGTCCCAATGTATGAAATGGATAAAAGCAGACCTGCCCAAGTGGAAGAGGAGGCAGTGATTCCCATTATACCCTTCTTCTTCTTCTTCCCTCTTTCCCTGTGATCCCTGAGGCACCTCCCTGGGATCATAATATTCTGTATACAACAGTATAAAAACCAGTTCGAATGCTAACATTTTATTGGGACACAGCACCTCAAAATAATACCTTTCAGCAGTGGAATGATAGAAATTTTGTAAATTTTATCCCATTTCATAAAATTAAGTATTCCATATCTTTGTGCCTCAGTCCCTTTATCTGTAAAGTAAGAGATTTGGGTCTGAAATGTGAAGAGCTCTTTCAGCAATAAGTCTTAAACACATACTATGTACATAAATAATACATATTATCGTATACACACATGCATATCTTCAGTACACTATGACTTATCGATTTGAGTTTCTGAAGAAGCACATTAATTTATGTTTTTCTCCCATTAATGATAGCCTTCACTCTATTACTCATTCTGGACAACTTGTTTTCCAAATTAATTTGACTTTAAATTTTCTTTTTCTGATTTTATTTTTTTAAATTATAGTTTACATTCAATATTATTTTGTATTTAAATTTTCTGGATTCACCTTTCTATAGTGGTGGCAACTCACCTTGATCAATAATTTTTGCTATTCAACACAAGACATTTCATTGTATGTGTATAATCTATAATAGTTGCTTTGTTACTTTCAGGGCCTCTGTTCATCATTATATACCTTTTTCATTTTTTATTTATTAAATTTTCAATGTGAACAGCTATACGTCAGAAGTGTAAGAACTTTTCTTTGATTTCAACTATGAAAGGTGGCCATAAAGAGGCAGATATTATGAATAATTAGTTGATGATTCACTGGATTATAGCAATCCTTAAAACATCAGTTCATTTCTTTGAAAGAATATGTAACTGATCCTTCAAGGGAAAGTTACCTAGACTGTTAATTATCCAGTCTTTTTTTAATTTGCCTACCATTGAACTATTTGCTATCATTAGTGCACTTCTCAATAACTGACAATGAAAAAAGAGATAAAACAAAAATCCATCAGTTTTACTCATAGGTTCTTCAATCCTGCTCCTTTCCCCCTACACTAAAAAATAGGTTAGTTTGCTGAGTCACGGAAGAATCTTAGTTGCATGTGACTCATCTACCTGGACATCATTGCCTTGTGTTTAAGTGTGCCTCTCAAGTACATTATAGAGGAGCCTAGTGACTTAACAGTAAGGATAGTTTTAAAGAAGCATCTACACATTGTATGCCTAATCTTTATCAAGGAAACTTGTGTTTTTAAACATGTTAAACTATAGAAAGTATGGAAGAAGTCTGATATGAAATTGGAATAAGTCATTCTGGTTCTCATTTTTATATTTTAATTCTCTATAAATGGATCCATGAAACATATAATTGATGTGTTTTTAATCACACAAATGACAATAAATATAATGCATATCACATAATAGTTGTTTAATACATGTTTGATGAAGCACAGGCAGAAAAGGAGACACTGCAGGTTTTCAAGCAGGCAACCCATAGAGTTAGATCTGTCTTTTAAAGAGAATTTTGGAAGCAGTATTGAAAATGAAGTGGAGTGAGAGTTATTCTAAAATCTAGGAGGAAAGAAAGGAGGGGAAGATAGAGGAAAGAAAAGAAAAGGAAGACCAAAGTAGGTTAGGAAAAGAGACTGGTGACAAATTGGTTTTTTCCCCATAAGAACATGTTCCCAATCCATAATGGTAACAAAGGGAAGAAATACAAGTTTGAAATCAATTTTTTATGTGTCCTCCATATTATAGTATCTGTTCTGTGTATTGATGGTTCTACCCGTATTGCATTATTAAACTTATCAGATTAAGAATTTTGAATATTGTATGTTACATCTTTATGACTGGGTAGATTTTTAGTTAATGTTGTAACTAGAAATTGTATGAATTGATATATAGAAGTTTTAAACAAAAATAAAATCTGACTAACCTTAGAAAAGAAAAAGCCAATTACTTGGACCTCTTACAATCAGACTGAATAGAAAATAATGACTTGAAGAAGCACTGCAAATTGCCAGGGGTTTCTGCCCATTATTTTATTATTAAATAATAGCATCCAAAAAATTAGGAACTTTTTTTATAAAGGAAAATTATATATTTAAGGGTAATGATTTTTTTTATTCTGTTGCTTGCTTTCAGAAATTTTAGATTATAATATCTTATATTTCTGAAGACATTTCTTTTGGTAAAGAATAAACAAGTGAAAACCATTGATGTCTTCTTGAACTGTAATACAGGTGTCTTTAATGCTCATACAAAGAATTTCAAGATATTAGTCCTTTATGATTGGATCTTTGATTTCAAAACATTTCAACCTTATAAAACAGAAACATTTTAAATCAATTGCCCTTTAGTTATAAAAGATTATAATCTCATTTATAGAAATGTATATGTATATAATTAATGAGCCATTTTGTCACACAAGTAAGAAATGTTGTTCAGGAAGTCAGAGTGCCCACATTAATGTTACCAGGTTTGAATGTCTCAGGCTCAAATAATGCAAGAAGTTGCCATCACCCACCCTCTGATATTGAAACAAACACCACCACTACTACTAATCCTGTCGTTAAATTTCAAGAAATTACAGATGGGAAATTTTATAAATGTTATTAACTTTATAGTACTTTGCTGTAGAACAAGTGTTCAGGGTGTAATTCAAAGCCTTCCTCCTCAGGCTAGTCAGTCTGGAAGGACAAACATAAAATATTTACAAGGTCTGTTTCATGCCAACAAATTGCTCCAGAAGATGGGAAGTGATGGGCTGGATTTTTCCTATATCTAAGCCACTGCCTGTGCTAAGGAAAGTGTCTTGGCAGCCTACCTATATGCCAGGTCCATAACTTACTATTCAGAAAGTTTACACCATCATGTGCCAAACAGCATCCTGACTCATTGGATTCGGAAACTCAGTAGTGGCTAAGGAATAACCGTGCTAACCAGAAACACTGCATTTTTTGTTCATCTTCCTTGCAGTTCACATTCTTACATCCAGCTTCTGGTTAATTGTTTCTTTGTAATCAAATACTGACAGTCCACCTTGATCATTCTTCCTCTGAGTTGCAGAGAAAACGAAAGGATTCGGTATGGCCGAGAAGCTTTTACTGTAGTTGTTTGTTTTGTGTGGTTTTTCCAGAGAAGCTCATTGTTGTCTGTACTTAAGGTATTATTTTGCTTTCTTGTTTTTTATTTTACAGGAATAAAAAAGCATCTCATTTCTGGGGTAGAAGTAATTTGTATTTGGGAACATTTGATGGAGCATTATTTTGGTTTGATACACTAGCCTTCTATGTCGAAATTACATTTAAACTAAGTGACTTTCAATCCTTGCTTAAGTATACAGAGGCGAGGAGGCCCCATCTCTGTCACCTCATTCATCACCGGGGCGGAGTGGCTAACACGGCAGGCTCAGCAGCATCTGCCCCTGTCTACACACCATCTCGTGCAGCCCTCCCGATGCAGCCCGGTTCCTCTGCCTCCCTCCACTAGCTACTTCATCATTATGGCAGCTGTAAGTGTAGAAAGTAGAAAGCACTAGAGAAATTTTGCTGGTAAAAATTGTTCTGCAACCTCAGTTTTTAAAATATACCTTATGTCTTGAAATATGTCATTGTAATAGCTCATTGAAAACTTGGACTTAATAAACAAATAATACCTTGGGAGGGGTTTTTAACCTACTTGGTTTAAGTTACCATTAAATAATGTTCTTTTTAAAAAAAAATGATTTCAGAGAGGAAGAGAGAACTAGAAACATCAATGATGAGAGAATCATTGATTGGCTGCCTCCTGCACATCCTACACCAGGGATCGAGCCCGCAACCCGGGCATGTGTCCTTGGCTGGAATCGAACCCGGGACCCCATCCACCACTTGACCACCATCACCCAGCCTCTGCTCCCCCTCCCTCTGGCCATGACCACACTGTTGTCTGTGTCCATTGCCTCTGAATATATGTACTTTGGCTAATCTCTTCACCTTCTTGCATCCAGTCCCCTCCTTCCCCCCTCCCACATGCTCCTCCCGTTTGACCTCTGTCAGTCTGTTCCAAGTATTCATGTCTCTGGTTCTGTTCTGTTCATCAGTTTATGTTGCTTTTGGAGCCAGTTTTTGTCTTCCCTGTTGTATGATAAACTTTCTAAGGCTGCGAAATAAGGAAATGTCACGCCTTTCCTTTTTGCCCTACATTCTCATTCTGTCCTTGTTGATGGATAAGTAAGAGTGCTTGAAATCCAGAGTCCCTTTAAATACTCAAAAGCACAATTCTGCAACTATGCCAATATATTTTAATTCCCATGAGCCACAGATTACTTATAGCATAATAGAAATTATTCTGGTTAGTGAGACTGCAGATGCTCTGTAGTTATGGATCTTTTAAATGGCAATGAAAGGAAAGATTAGGAACTTTGGCTTCTGCTATTTCGTTGATAAATGGCCTTCTAGTGTTTAACTAGTCACTTCCAACATTGCCTCATCATTTTTTTTATGATAATATCAACATCTAAGTAATTGAGGAAGATCTCAATGGCTTTCCATTTTACAAGGGGTGTGTTTAAACTCTTTCCCCAAGAGCTGATGACAAGGTGATTTTTTGGTCAAGGATTCCTTTGGGAGAATATCCTTCTCTAGTTGACATTTTTTGCTGCCCTAGTCCATGACTGATACATTTTATGTTTTCTTGCTCCTTTTTCTGACTAGGCTTTAGTTCATTCCTTGGTTTAAGAATAAAGCTACAGCCACCTAATCTCTAACTTGTTAGTATCCTAGACTCTGCTGGCACAAATGACTTAATTGTAATGCTCCACAAGCCGACTGATCTTTTAATGGTCCCTACCTACATCTGTGTACCAACCTTTCCGTTTTTCTCAGATTGCTCAGATGTCTAATTTCTTTTGGCTCACCTCTTTCTAGAGTTTTTCCTAATCATCATCATCTATTTTCCGAAGGTCACCTACTTTTTTACAAGTTCACTCTCTCCATTTCTCTAGCATCGTTAGCCTTTAACTTCCAACTTCCTAAAAATGGTTACAAACTCCCCATTCTTCTGAGAAGCTTTTTTCTCAGGCACTTCTTTTTGTTTATTATGTTTTTATTGATTGGAGAGAGAGAGACATCAATTGGCTATCTCCTGCACACCCCCTACTGGGGATCGAGCCTGCAACCCGAGCATGTGCCCTGATTAGGTATTGAACTGGCAACCTCTTGGTGCATGGGACAACATTCAACCGACTGGGCCACACCAGCCAGGGCATCTCAGACACTTCTTAATAGGATATTGGGACTATAAAGGGATTTTTTCCAACCACCTCTTTTTAGAGCAAAAGAAACTGAAGTCTGTAGAGATAAGTTACCAAAATTCACCTAGTAATCAACCACAGAGCCAATGCAAATCCCAACATCTTTTAACTACAAAGAATTAGAAAATCCAGCCTTGGCCCTACTGATGTAATCTCCCAGAGGTTAGAGTTGTATCTGCACTGGTACCCGTTTCCTCCAGTGTAGCCCTGAACAGGATATAGTTGAAATGTAAAGTATGGTATGTGAAAGCTGCCACAGACATTAGCAACCAGCACTTCTGCAATTCAATTACCCTTCACTTTCTGTAATCAGAAGGGAATGTACCAAATATCTAATCTAGATATGAGTTGGAAAGGGGTCATTTTATTATACACAAAACAAGGATTTTTGTTGTTGTTGGTTTAGGTTGGAAAGATATTTTTAATCCTCTCATTAAGTATTGAATAATAATTTTGGCAAAGATTTTTAGCTTTTGTTAAAAATTATTACTGCATTATTACTTTGCTTCACTACTGTGGTCACAAATTTGTTCATTGATCCCCTGTGTGGGAGATTTGTTGGTAGGTTTGATTTTTTTTAACCCACCCTGTTTTGAAAAGTTTCAGGCCTCTTGAAATGACTTACTTCTGTCTTCTGAGAGCTTCCATCCCCATCTGGTGGTATCTTTAGGATTGACCATCAGTGTGCCCTCCGAATATTTCCTCAGCCTTTACTGGGAGCAAAATCTTACTTCATCTGTCAGGGAACAACTTCTGTATTGCAGTCAGCTCCTGAGTCTGGTGTGTCTGTTCATAGAAAATTGTTCAGAGATTAAGTCATCGTTCGGTTCTCATTGGAATTCATGACCATTTGTTGGTAACTTGTAATGCTATGCACTTGTGTAGCATTTCACGGTTTTCACATGATCTTGTTTGAGCCTATGAGGTAGATAAGGCTGACATTATCTCCATTTTATGCTTGAAGACACTAGCTCAGAGATACTCAGTGACTAAACTAAAGTCACTTAGATAGTAAATGGCAGAACTAAGACTAGAATTCTAGGTTCAAGCCAATGCTCTTCCATTCCACTCTGTCCACCAAGCATTGGCATTTGCTTGTCTTTGTCTTTATTGCTCCATTCACGACTTGCCTAAAAGGAAGAACACCAGACATTTAGAAGTAGGGCTAGAAAAAGGTATGTTTATTGACGCACCAAAAAAAGACCCACTTGGCTACCATGAAATCTTAAGACTACTCCAAACAGCAAAATATATTCAGATCCTATTTCCAAAATAGCTAATTTAACAGAGTGGCAGTCATTGGTACAAAAAAAAAACAACAACAAAAAACCAAAGTTCAATCTCTGGGGTATTTGACTGCTCCTCACATTTCTGTGCTATGACTGATTAAAACCATGTTGGGTTAAAACCATAGTTGGATTCACAGCTCTCATATCCTCTCTCTACTCAGTACCAAAGAATTGTGGGAGCTCTGCTGTGTGAGTAATGCACAGCATGGGTGAGTGCTGCCATGGAATGCTGCAGAAACAGAACTTTCCACAAGTTAGAGTCAGAGAACTCTGGAAAATCCAGGTAGTTTCCCTTTGTGTCTGCTACCAGTCATATGAATTCTCGGGCTTGCTAGGAAACAATGACAAATTGAGGATAGATTATAAAGAGGGAAGAAAGAGCAGGGCAGAATGGGACTTGGAACATATCATCGCCACTATTCTTAAGAGTATGTAATTGCATATTGCTAAGAATGCATCAAAATTGCGAACACCAGATAATAAATTCATAGTCAGTAGAAGTTCATCTACCTAGGAACCACCCTTGTATTGTGTTTGGCACTCCTAATAAAGTGCTGAATGCTTTTCCTCTAAGATGAGGAACAAGACAAGAATGCCTACTATCACCACTTCTATTCAACATAGAATTGGAAGTCCTACCCACAGCAGTCATACAAGAAAAAGAAACAGAAGGCAACCAAATTAAAAAGGAAGAAGTAAAACTCTCATTATTTGCAGATGGCCTAATACTATACATAGAAAACCCTAAAGTTTTTACCAAAAAAACTATTAGAACTAATAAGTGAATTCAATAATGTTGCAGAATACAGAATCAATATGCAGAAATCTGGTGTGTTTCTATAAACCAATTAAGTATGATCAGAAGGAGAAATTAAGAAAACAATGCCATTTATAATTGTATCAAAAAGAATAAAATATATAGGAATCAATTCAACCAAAGAGGTGAAAGATCTGTACTCTGAAAATGATAGGATATTGAAGAAAGAAATTGAAGAAGATACAAAAAATTGAAGGATAAACCTTGCTCATGGATTGAAAGAATTAATATTTTTAAAATGTCCTTACTACCTAAAGCAGTGATGGCGAACCTATGGCACATGTGTCAGAGGTGACACGCGAACTCATTTTTTTGGTTGATTTTTCTTTGTTAAATGGCATTTAAATATATAAAATAAATATCAAAAATATAAGTCTTTGTTTTACTATGGTTGCAAATATCAAAAAATTTCTATATGTGACACGACACCAGAGTTAAGTTAGGGTTTTTCAAAATGCTGACACGCCGAGCTCAAAAGGTTCATCATCACTGACCTAAAGCAATATACAAATTCACTTCAAGCTCTAGTAAAATGCCAATGGCATTCTTCTAAAAATTAGAATAACAAATCCTACAATTTATATGGAACTGCAAAAGACCCTGAATAGCCAAATAAATCTGGAGAAAAAACAAAGTGGGAAGTATCACTCACCTTGATATCAAACTATACTGCAAAGCTACAATATACAGGGTGTCCCAGAAAATGCATACACACTTTAACAGCTGATAGCTCAATTTTGAAAATAAAAGTGTATTTTGATAAACACTGCCTTTATAATTATTCAAAATGTGTATACATTTTGGGGGACACCCTGTATATACATATACAATGGAATATTATTCAGCAATAATAAAGAATGAAATCTTGCCATTTGTGACAACATGGGTGGACCTAGATGGTATTATGCTAAGTGAAATATGACAGACAGAAAAAGACAAATACTGTATAATTTTAGTTATATGTGGAATCTAAAAATGAACAAACAAACAAACAAATGAATAAACAAAATAGAAATAGAGCCCTGGCCGATGTGGCTCAGTTGGTTGTAGTGTTGTCTTGTACACCAGAAGGTGGCAGGTTCGATTCCTGCTCAGGGCACATATCCAGGGAAGAGGCAACCAATCAATATTTCTCTCTCACATCAATCTCTCTTTCTCTCTCTCTCTCTCTCTCAAATAAATTTTTAAAATTTTAAATTAATAAAAGAAATATGCCCATAGATATAGGGAACAAGATGATGTTTGCCAAAGGGGAGACTGGTAGGGAGATGGAAATAAGTTTAAAAAGAAAGAAAGGAAGGGTGTGAACATTTAGAAATTTGTCATTGAACTGGTTGCCTCAGAACCATATTGATCTTCATATTTAAGACCAGAAATATACATTATGCAAGGAGTCAAAGAGCTCTGCACATCATAAATTACCATTAAACCTGTAACCTAATCAAGTGCTCATCTTTCAGAATTGAGAAGGATTTTAAAAAATTAATAATTCTTTCATCTTGGCAAAAGTTGAGGTATCACAGAAATAATTTTCTCCCTCCTGTTATTGTTCTGCATCTCTGAGTATGTTCAAGATTTGCTATTTCCAAGTCTTAGTTTAAGATAAGTGTGGTGGAAAGACTCTTAACATATCTACTTTATACTGCTATAACAATACAATTTCACCATATTAACAGTGTGCATTATTGTATTGCCATTTTATTTTTTTGTTCAGGACAATGATACCCAAGTATAGAGAACATAAGGATGCCTGACATGTCGTAGCCAGCCTTCATCACACAGGACAGGAAGCCAGTAGCAAGCAAGAAAGTGATTTCTTTTAGAAAACATAATTCCTCAGGACTTTACTATAACCATTTCTTAAAGAAGATTATAGACTTTGTGGACAAGGTAAAACATTTTTTTCAGCTGTTAAAAAGAAAAACATTGGTCAAAAGCAAAACCAACACAGTCTTCATTTTATGCACATGAAGTTCCCCAATCAATAATTTCAGTCTTTTATACCCTGCCCAACTGTTGGTCTACAACTTCTGTCATTTCTGCAGATGCACTTTCCAAAAGCACCTGTTTCAGGAATTTTAAATCTTATGGTCTGTGGATTCACTACACTTGGAATCTGTCCCCTTAACACATGGATTAATTTAGCTTCCTGATGACTGGCAATAATAAGTGAAGTTTCTATGGAGTAACTAGTTGGGAGTTTTTAAACCTCAAATCCAGCCAAGATAATATCATCTTCCAGTTTGTGATAGTAGGTACATGGGATTTTCCCCATAGATAGGAAATGAACACCAAAGGGCCAAGAATGCTTTAATTAAATAATCTGATAGAGTTCCTTTAAAAAAAAAAGCATTCTCATTTTTAGCTTACTCTATACCTATAGAAAGTATAGAATTTGAGAAAATAACAAAATATGCTCATTTTTAATGTTGACCCTTACTGAAGTCAGAAGGTATGATTGTTTCAGTTTCTGAGCACAAATCCTTTCTATAACTTGTAACCCTGCCTAATTTAATATAATTTATTTTGAGTTGATATATGTGTATTATATAGCATATGCAAGAAGATGCGGCATATACAGTCTTGAAATGTGAGGAGTGAGAAAAGTGAGGATTTCCCCCTAATATCCGTTTTTAAAAATAAAGCAAAGAAAATTAACCCCAAAATCAACAGTGACCATTGAGTTTTATTTTAATACAAAGAAACACCATGAGCTAAAGATACTTTATTTTTAAAAATATCATGTGTCAAGGGACTCAAATATATACTTGTATACCAATGTTCATATCAACATTATTCAGAGTAACAACCCATGTGTTTTTTTTAAATCTGGTGTATACATATAACAGATTATTCATCCAATAAAAAGTAAAATTCTAATATACACTACAACATGGATTATGCTTGAAAACATTATACTAAGCGAAATAAGCTAGACATAAAAAAAACACACAAATATTCTATGATTCCATTTCTCTGAGGTATCCAGAATAGGAAAATTTATAGAAATGGGAAGTATAATAGAATTTACTAGGGGCTAGGGGAAGATAGAATAGGACATCATTGTTTAATCTCTTTTCAGGATGATGAAAAGGTACTGGTTATAGCAAGTGATGATGGTTACACAATATTGTGAATGTACTTAATGCTCCATAATTGCATACTTAAAAAATAGTTAAAACAGTAGGAAAAATCTCAATAACAGCTAATTATTATTTTTGAAATAATAAAAAAAGTCATATGCCAGTCCAAAGCACCTGAGAATACATATGTTGCTTGACAAAATAATTTGTCATATACATTCTGGTTTTATATAAAAGGGATTCACATTAATTCCTGCATAATGATGTAGCTTAAATATTTTCTAGTCACCAGGTCACACTGATCACAGTATTTCTCTTCTTTGGACACTTCAGAGTAGACTTGCACATTTTCAAAAAACTGTCAATAACACCTTATGCCACTTTAAACCATTAAGTATGATCTTGGAATCACATGTTGGCTAAATTATGTAGGCTGTTCTGGCTTTTTCATGTTACTATAGAAACTGTGTAGTCATGGTGTTGTGAGGAGACTATAAGGGTATCTGAGAGTGTACAATAAAAGTTAACTTATTCAATGGTTTATAATTTCTTCCAGCTGTCTCCATTTGTGATTATCGTGTTCACATTGGGAATATAAACATACAACTGAAAGGGCTCTGTTAACCATAGCCAATAAACAATCTCACCCGTGACAGACTTCCCTCCCAACCTCCTTCCCGCAAAGATCTGTAATAGAAACACATGAAGAAGTGGCATGTATGGTTCAGGTGTTTCCAATTAGTTCCCTCATAAGCAGAGGTTTCCTAAATCCAAAACATATTTCAGCTCAAGTCGTGTTCCTTATATTTGAAGATTGTGTAGTTCCAGGAGAATTTCATCTACGTATCTATGATTCATTGACACTTCATCAATAACATATTTCCTCTGAGCTCTTCTCCATGATCATTTCCTCTCTGGGTGGTCAAAAATATGGTACACTTCAGTCTTGCTCTGCTTTTGTGAAGCTCACTCTTAGAAAGTGTGCAACCTTTGGCCCTTGCAAGAAAAAGAGAAATAAATGCTCACTGCTGGGACTTGTAGTAGATTCCTTGTCAGTTAGGTCACCTCAGAGTGTTCTAGCACAATGCCTCCTCTATCTTCCTCCTCAAGGACTGGCAGTCTCTCTAGAATGGCACAGCTGGGGAAAGATAGACCCATCTCTGATGGTATAAATCATTACTTGTGTAAATGGTAATACTCCAGCAAGACTATTGAGGGATTACAAAAAAAGAATGTGGGTTTGGGGCATGTTGTTTTCCTAAGGTTCTGGGAGTGAAAGTTCTAAGATTGATCCTTTGGGCCTCAGCAGCCTTAGAGAGCACTGAGTTTTAGTTTATGGTCCCAGAAATATAACACTTAATTATTGCCCTCTGCAAATTAGCATCAACACTTTTTATAATTACTGTACATGAATTGTGAGGATTGTTTCACAGAGCATTTGAAAAATGAGCGTTGTTAAATAATATTCACTGTTAGGGAAACAAATTCATCTACAGATCGATGAACTCGATGAATTACAGTGCAAAAGAAATCCAAAACTTACCTACTGCTGAATACCCCTCAAAAGAGGTAAACATTTCAAGCAGATTCATATTCTCCCTCTCTCTCTCTCTCTCTCTCTCTCTCTCTCTCTCTCTCTCTCTCTCTCCATCTCTCTCTCTTACACCCACACACATACTTTATGGTTTTGGCAGGAAATAGTAAAAGATACGCGACAGGATAAACATTGTTTTGATGATGTAGTGTTTTTGGTTAATTGTCAATGAGCTTTGCAGAGGAATCCAAATTTTCAGATCAGCATCAGGGCAAGAGTTCTATTATGGGGTAAACTCCTTACTATTATTGGGATTTCACCTCAAGTTCAAGTCTAACCATCTGAATAAATTTAAAATGTGTAATAATTATATGATTTTGTACATAAGAATCATATAGATTGTGACCACTCAATTATCTTTGTTTATGAAAATACTGACTTGAAATATATCTTTATAGATATATTCACAATACATTTATAATTTTTAGAATACATTATATGAGAAAGCAGATACAAGTAGAAATTTTGTTTTATTTTTAGAGGAGTTTTACTTACTATTTTACGTTTCTTAGGCTAAAGACAGTATCAGTATGTTGAATGCCATGAAATTCCTGCTTGTTTATATTTTACCACAGTATGAGAAAATATAAAGCTTTCGGAATTGCTTGAAGCAATAGCGTCTGTTCTAAATAGGTTGTGTATGCATCTGTATTGTGGTCCTGAGAAAGAGGGTAAGTTTTCTTATGAGAGGTCAACATGATTGCCAAGTTACCAAATTTAGCCTGAATATCTATAGATTGGAAAGGTAGTAATAATAATGTTCTCTGCCTTCTACCTGCATCACCCATCATATTTTATATTAGTCAACTAATAATTAACTTGAGTTCAGGTCCAGGAGAAACATAGCAACCATGAGCAGAAATATCATAGGAACTGTTTTTTCAAGTCCAGGAACTACAAGAGGTTTGGGGATGAGTGAGGGGTGGGGAAGATATCCACTATCAACATGGCTCATTCACAGTGCGGGAAAATTGGCGCTGGCTACATGTTTATGTTCACATGGACTTCTCCATAAGGCAGCTTGGGCTCTCTCATGCAAGGTATCTAGGTTCCTACAGCAAGTGGCCTAAGAAACAGGAAACGGAAGCTACTTGTTTTTAAGATCTGGACACAGAAACTGACATAGCATCATCTGCCCTGTTCTATTAGGCAGTTACAGAGCCTAGATCTAAGGGGAGGGAACATAGATTTCTGCTTCTCTATAGGATGCCTGTCAAAGAATGTTATGGGCTTTAAAACACCACCACTATGTGTACATCACCAGGAAAATACATGCTGTTTTTCAACTTGATCTTGCCTTTTAATCTCAACTAGGAATGTCTGTGCCAATCTTGGAAAATAAAGTATATCCCTGAGTTCAGTTGATAGACCCATTGAATTCTGATGTTTCAAAGAATCACAACAAAGCTGTGACCTTCTTATCTCTATTTGGGGTATATTGTGAGTGTAATTAAAGCAAAGGAAAGCTGTTTAAAATATTGCCCTGAAGCAATAATTGGCTTCAGAGATTATAAATGACCTCTTAATTTCTTGTACCACCTTTCTAGGCCCCTCAACATCTTCCTTCTGCCTTAACTCACTAAAAATCATTGTGGATTCACTGGAGCTATATCTTGAAGGGCTTGTAATTGTCTGTTTAGTTTATATTTTGCAAACTTATTTTCCCCTGTTGTGCATTTTTAACCACCAAATATTTTTTGAGCATATATTATTATATGCTAAGCACTAGAATTTAAAAAATACATGGTACATTATGGGAGTCCTAGACCAGTGGGAAACATATTTGTAGTTAAAATAATCAAGGAAATACTACAATAAAGCCAATACAAAGTCCTGCGGGGTTTTCAGAGAATGAAGAATCCTGATAGGTGCCATGGAGCTGATTTTAAGAGAAAAGTTAGGGTGCTTCAGGCAAATGGAGAAAAGAAAGGCTGATCAGTACATGTAGCAACTAAAGGAGAGGCCCGGGTGGTTTGGAGAAACGGTCACTTATAGTGTGAGTTTACACTATTGAATGAAAAAAGGGACAGGAAATGAGGCTTGAACCGTAGACTAGGCCAAACCATGAGCTTTGTGTTCTGGAGCCAAGTACTTGAACTTGCCCTCATATGTTATAGAAGAGAAATAGCGACTCCAGATTCTCCTCTGGAATCTGGTAGTACCTTAATTAGATAGCAAGAGATGGAGATAGAATTTGTTCCACCATAATGTGGTTATTTTTCCAAAAAACCTCAACTTTGCCAAACTTGCTTTATGTAAGACTTGCTTAAGAAAAAAAAACTTCAGTGAGGAAAGAAAAGTAGTATTTCTAGCTACACATATAAAGTTACAAAACCTATAAATCATTGAGCAATACATTATTTAATCACATCTAGCTTCAGCTTCCAAGTAAAGGTCTGTCTTTGCTATCAGCATCGGCCTCTTAAAATTATTACCTTCATCATCCACTGTTAGAACAAAGCATACAACCAAAGAAGAGAGCCCTGGTTTATATGATAGGTTCCCCACCCCTTGTTCGAAATTCAATGTTAAGCCAGTATCAATCTGGACAGTGTAATTCACGTTCCCTAATTAATAAATGACATATTCTCCAATCTCCATTATGAAAATATGCTATTGGGAAATTGCCATGTTCATGGAGCTTTCTCAGGAAGTGAGGAAGGTATCCTATGAAGGGGAAAGATGAATTGAAAAGTTGAATTATTCTAAACACATGTTACAAAATTTCAGGCAAAAACTTCTTGGGGGCTGGAGAGATATTCCAATTTTAAAAAGATTTTTGGAAAATGTGCTAATAAGATTGATCACTATGCTTTTGAAACCTGTCCCACTAGTTTTGCCAAAGTGACTATCTGCACCACCGAGCTCACGTTACTTACTGCTCAAGATCCCACAATGACTCTTACTGCCTATAGTTTGAAATCTAAACTGAATTCTAAGGAGTCTTCTGGTTGATATCTGATCACAGTATATCGCCTACATTTCTACAATTACTGCCTCAGTCAGTATCTTATTTTTATGTAAATTGTCAATTTCCTAAATGTTCCTAAGGACTTCTACCCCCATCATGGAAAAGACCTCATCTTTCCCAATATCTCTGTGGATTGTGGATTGTCGCTAATGACCTGCTGAATTCTCCAGGGGCCATTCTTGTCTTGCCTTCTTCGTGTACTGTCCTTTCTCTGTATTACATTACCACCTAGAATCCTCCACAACCTAAAGCACTTCCTGCACAAGGCTGTAAGTGTCCAGCACGCATTGCCTTGAAGCAATAGAGAGGATTTATTTTTTTTAATATATTTTATTGATTTTTTACAGAGAGGAAGGGAGAGGGATAGAGAGTTGGAAACATTGATGAGAGAGAAACATCGATTAGCCGCCTCCTGCACACCCCCTACTGGGGATGCACCCGCAACCAAGGTACACGCCCTTGACCAGAATCAAACCTGGGACCCTTCAGTCCACAGGCCAACGTTCTATCCACTGAGCCAAACTGGTTAGGGCATGGATTTATGTCCTTTAGTCTACAGCATAGCAAGTAACTTAGTATTGAACATGTGACACCTCTGTTTTGAAGTCTTTTAGGCATTCTCAACTCTGGGAATTTCTCAAGGACTTTTCCCTCACAAAAGGCATGTGGCCCCATCAATCTTCCTTCTTAGCCCTATTTCTTTTGCTTCATAGTCCAGTTCTGACTCTCCACTGAACCCACCATCACATTTGATCTTCTGGTTACTTCTTTTATGCAAGGTTCATCTTTCTAGATTTTTTTTTTTGTTAGAGTGAATCTTCCAAAAGGAACACTGATTTTAGATTTATTAAGTAACATCGTCTGCACAATACATTGTATCCATTGGCGTCTTCTCTAACCAGCATTTGACTTTATCAGTATAAAATGCTGAAATGTTATTTGGTCATGTTCCCTAATAGTCTCACATAGAAATTATTTTGATAGAAAGAAGAGGAAGAAAGTTATTGAGCACCTACCTTGTACCAGCCACTGAACTAGATACTTTAAGTTTTCATTTTATCCTCAGGCAACATCGGGCCCCCAACACCAGCCCGCAGCTAGAGTTCAGTCACAGTTGCTCCATCCAGATCCAGCCAAGTGCTCTAGGGTTCACCTTGGGCATCGGTCGATTTCACACTCACAAAGGCATGCAACTTTGCCTTAGGTACTCTGGAGTAATGCTGGTCAAAAATTAATCTCTGGAACAGTTGTGTTGTATCACCTGGGAGCTTCTTAGAAATCCATCACCTTAGCATCCATTCTATACCTGCTGAACTAGAATCCACAGTTTTAATTCTATCCCTAGGTGGTTAGTAAGCACACCGAAGAGAAGCACTAGTCTAGAGAACTCGGGATGTCACCGAACCCCAGCAGCTTCACAAGTACTTGCTGATGAAGGTCTGTGTTCAACTAGGACTGCTGGCTCAGCATGAGAGGGTGTGGACGACACTGTATCCCCAGAAGAAACGGCATAGCTTGATGCTGCAAAAGTAAAGAGAAAGGAAAGGCTTTAGTTCTGAATTTAAGCTACTTGCCAAAACTTAGAAAGTGATTTTCTGTTTGTAGTGTCCTCGCATACTCCCATAATATAAGGTTTCCTTTTTGCCAAACCTATGTGTAAACTCTTCACTTGTGACTTTTATGAATTTATTCACTTCATCTACATAATAGATTCAGTACTTTTCTTCATTGGCAACTAAAGAATATACACCTTGTTAAGATTTGTAATTGCAAGTGTTTCGGAAATGATGTCCTTGAAGGAGGTATTATGGTTTAAACTTGACTTAGTAGGAAAATTGTGTAAATATAAACCCTCTTTGAACTTGCCAAATGGAGTTTTTGCTAGTTCTTCTGCAGGTAACAAAAAATACTATAGAGATCTGTGGTGACCCATAATGTTTCTTTGCTAGCTGCAGATTTGTTTGCTTGTGTCGTGCTATCTAAAAACAGAGCGATTGGGAAAGAAGATGGGATAGTGTTACAGAACCATAACTGGCCTGGTAAAGGCCTATTCAGAACCTTTAAATGTTGAACAAATTGGGGATCGGGATCATGGAGCTCAAAAGATATTCGTGGAACTGGCTTTTACTTAAACTCAAATAGTTTCAAAAGAAACTAACCTTTCTGGTTTCCTTTAGATTTTATCAGCAAGGTTTTTAGAGTCTCTCCTTGGTATAAAAATAAATCTTTCTAATATGTTACTTCAAATTAAACTAATAAACTTATAGCTACAGCATAAAGAGTTGGAAAGCTATAGAAGTAAGTATAATTGAAATTAGTACATGCAATCTTTATAATCTGGTTTTATATCCTTTTTAATAAATATCATTAAATTTTCTTTTATAATTTTACCATAAGCATAAGCATAGTTCATGTTGCTTCAGGCTTCATAAAATGGACTTGGGTCAAATCTCATTATTTATCTATTCATTTATGGGACATTTATTTTCTAAGTGTTTTCTATTGTAAATGGTGCTTTAAGAAACATATTCAAAATTGGTAGTTACAAAATAGTCATGGGGCTATAAAGTACAACATGGAGAATATAATCAATAATATTGTAATAACAGCCAGGGGAATACTTTGTAAAGTATGTGATTGTCTCACCACTATGCTGTTTATCTGAAATTAATACAAAATAATATTGAATGTAAACTACAATTAAAAAATTAAAAAAGAAATATGTTCATGCATATTTTTTTCTACACATTGGATTATTTAGTATTTAAAGATGTTACTGACTATATTTATAATAATAATAATAATGAAAATTTAGAGAGAAGAATTTAATTGAAAATGCTAATTGAAAAAATATGACTATTTTCTAAATCTGATTTTCCCATTCTCAACTTCAAATCATTCATTTTTTATATTTTTATTAATTCTCACTCAAGGATACTTTTCCATCAATTTTTAGAGAGAGTCGAAGGAAAGGGGAGAGACAGATGGAGTGGTTGCTAAAGTAACTATCTCAGTAACTTAAACACTTTCCCTTTTTTCTGTTACTGTGCAAGTTTCAGGTTAATCCCCTTCCTGGCTGAACTTTGCTCTGTGTGAGAACGTACAGCCTTTAGGGTTAGTCAGTCCAATTACAGTCCTATTCAGCTCTTCAGATATATATGTCAGGAAAGAATTGTTTTAACCACGAGGTTAAATTGATAGAATTCTAATTCATAAATTTGGCAGAGTTACTACCAAGGAACTTTAGCTTCACGCATTAACTATTCATTCTTAGAGGACCACACGGATCTTTCTTATACCCACTTGATTCTCTGCTGTTTGTCTTTCCTTTTTAAGTGGTATGTCAAAAATCTAAGGGGGAAACTTTCTCAAACAAACGATGAACAAACGCTCTGAAGTTAAGAAATGACTAGTGAATTGTGTGGCAACAGTTTTGCAAAGATATTTCACTGCTTTGAAAACCTTGAAGACACTTTACCAAACTAGATGGGTAGTGTAAGTGAACACACATCCTAAAGTGCAGTGTGGTCTGGCAGCCTTCCCTTCCATGAACACAGAACTTCTGGGCCTCAGAGCGCTGCTGGCAAATGATAATTAATTTAATTGTGAACAGCTGTTCCTAAGCCAGTGCTTCTTCAAGTGAGGAGACTGAACATAAACACAGCCACCCAGCTAAGGCATGGGAGTTCGGCGAACACGCTATGCTTGCTCTGGAGACATGAGAGGGGCATCTTCTAGAAAAATTGAAATTGTGATAGAGGCCACTTCCTGGGTTTTTTGGGGGGGATGTTTTGTTATTGTTTTTTGTTTGTTTTTGGGAGGAGACACTTGTCTCTACCTCTTGAATTGTATTGCTAATTTTCACTTGGAAACATTAGCAAAAGATCTATCCAAAATGTTACTGATTTCATTCATAAGAAAAAGGGATACCCCCCAACTCATTGGTAAAAGTATCATGAGTCAATAGCTAAATAAATACTAATAGCTCCTTATTGGGGCAGTTACATTCTGTTATGTCCTAGGTTTTAATTTTTTATTCTATGAAAATAGATTGCTTTAGAACTTCAAGATGAATGATCTCTGACAACTGTAAAATAACTACGAGGAAATGTAAAGTTAAAGATGGTGAAGACTGTTGAGGCTAATGTGGTTTGGGATCGATATGCAGTATTATTTAGTCTCAAAATGTTACCTTCCATTGATTCTAATCAAATTCGATCAATTTATCACTTAACTCATAACCTTCACGTTTACTGCTGACAACACATTTTATAGCTTAAAGTTTAGAATATGAGGAATTCTTTTTTGTTGTTTGGTTTCACCTCCATTTTATTCTCATAAGAGCCGTTTTCCAAATTATTTCACTTCTATCTAATCATCTAAAAGCAGCTATCTTTCATTACCACAAGAGAAAATACTAATGAGGAGATTTGGGTTAAAAAAAAAAAAAAGCTATTGTTTGACTTAGGGCCTTTAAATAGAAAGCAAGAGTAATTTACTTTCAATCTTCTTTAGATAGATAGATAGATAGATAGATAGATAGATAGATAGATAGATGATAGATAGATCGGAAGCAATATATTGATATATGTTGGTCACTTAAGTATGTATCCACTGACCTATTAAATGAACTAGGTGGTTACTTAAGTTCTGATTTGAAGAAGTTTTGAAAAATCTGACTGTTGAGAATCTCTTTACTGTCACACCAGATATCTTTTTAGGGTTTAAAGGATTTCTGTTGGGATTTAGTGATTATGTGGGATTTAGGCACAGGTTGGCCATGACAAGTTCTTGATTTTACACGACCATCCTGATTTTAAATCACTGTTCTATTGTCTTGGAATCATCAAAATGTCTCCCCCCAAAAATGAAGCATTGGTGCTCAAACCCTATGTCCAGGTTGCACAGACATCTGGAAGTGACTTATAAATGTCAGCTCAACTTTTGGTTTAGAATATACTTTGGTCATTGTACACATGCTCTGAAAGAGTAATATGTGAAGCTATTTGCAGGCATTACATTCACCATAAAATGACAGAGTGCCTGCTCTGTCACTGTCGTTGAGGGGGTAGCCTCTCTAACTTCTCCCCCAGGACCACACTTGGAAGATTATTTGAGTGATTTCAAATTCTAGGTTTCCACCCATCTGTTTCTCTTTTCCCATCTTTTCCATTTGCTCCCATGGACTGGCAGAGAGCCTCAACTATACTTCCATCCCAGTCACTGGCAGCCCTAAACAATATCTGTGCAGCAGCCACTGGTGGTGACAGGTGCTGGCTTTAGCAGAACAGATTCTAGATGTGACAGGTCAATAGTGGTTTATTAGCCTAGTGGTTTATTACACTGTCACTTTAGCTCATCTAAAGAAGTTACCAGATCAACCAAAGGACTTGTATGCATGCAAAAAGCAAACCCATGGACACAGTCAGTAGGGGAGTGCAGGGGGAGAGGGGAACGAGTGGGGATAGGTCAATGGGGGGAAAAGGAATTATATGTAATACTTTAAACAATAAAGAATTAATAAAGAGCCCTAACCGGTTTGGCTCAGTGGATAGAGCGTTGGCCTGCAGACTAAAGGATCTCAGGTTCAATTCCAGTCAAGGACATGTACCTTGGTTGCGGGCACATCCCCAGTAAGGGGTGTGCAGGAGGCAGCTGATGGATGTTTCTCTCTCATTGATGTTTCTAACTCTCTATCCCTCTCCCTTCCTCTTGGTAAAAAATCAATAAAATATATTTTTTAAAAAGAATAAGAAAGAAAGAAAGAAAGAAAGAAAGAAAGAAAGAAAGAAAGAAAGAGAGAAAGAAAGAAAGAAAGAAAGAAAGAAAGAAAGAAAGAAAGAAAGAAAGAAAGAAAGAAAGAAGTTTAAAAAAATGAGTCTGAGAAAGAAAGAAAGAAAGAAAGAAAGAAAGAAAGAAGTTTAAAAAAATGAGTCTGTTAAAGCCTTGGCTTTTAAAGGCCATTATTATTATTGTTGTTATTATTATTATTAACTAGAGGCCCAGTGAACGGATTCGTGCACTGGTAGGGTCCCTCAGCCTGGCCTGCACCCTCTCTCGATCCAGGACCCCTTGGGGGATGTTGGACTGCCAGTTTCAGCCCGATCCCCGCAAGCCAGGCCGAGGGACCCCACCAGTGCACAAATCTGTGCACTGGGCCTCTAATATGCATATAAGATCTTTGGTTAATCTCTTCCCACTCTCCCCTCTCCCCCTTCCCTCTGAGATTCATCAGTCTGTTTCATGTTTCCATGCCTGTGCATTGAGCATCTGCCCACTGGTGGTCAGTGCACATCATAGCTACCAGTTGAATGGTTGGGTGGTCGCTTAGGCTTTTATATATATAGATGTTTCCTGCCCCCTTGCTTTTAATAATTGAGAACAGGGCTCTAAGAGCTTCCATAGCCAAGTGCAGAGGACTCAGAAGGGCATACTCTCATCCACAGCAGCATCTCTCAAAAGCCTTGGGACACTGGCACGGGTTAGGAAGGACAGACCAACAGTGTCTCAGGTGCACTTCCCTTTTTCAGGGAATGAGGAGAGGACTTTGGCCTGCAAAGCTCTTCCCAGGGGTGCCCTTATTCTAGCATAAATTCCTCTGCTGACAAAATGATGTGGTTGACATTGTGGCACAGAAAGTGGATTGCAAACATGTCTTGACCTTGGAATCCTTGATGCAAGTACATTTAGGTAGAAGGGGCTGATCTGGTTGAAGAGGAGCCTTACCACCCAAGCTGCTCCCCTCCATCAACAGCTTAGCAATGGAGTCTGCTGGGTCACTTGGACCCACTGCACTGAATCTTTGTCTATAAAATGGTATAGTTCACAGACCCTGGAAGAACACTTCCCAAATCAAATTCTCCAATGAATGCCAGACTGGTTGCACAATAACCAGTTGGGGAGTTGGTCAGATTTCAGATTTCCAGGCCTGATTAAACTCAGGTGTGGGATTTGTGTATTTACCAAGGTCCCAAGGTAATTCTGATGCATGGACAAGTTTGGGAACCATGGTTATGGCCTGGACAAAAACCTGCACCTGTGCTCCTGAAGGGGAGGAATAAGGACCACCTGCAGCAGAATCACCTGCATGTCTGAGACGTGCACATCGGGACATGGAAAGCTACACTGAGAAATGGGGCGTGGGAGCTACTTCAGTTGAGGCAAACAAGGGTTCGGGCCTTCACAGTATTGTAAGCAGGATGCTGTTGGATCTGAAAACATTTCTATGTGAGTCAAAATTCCTATCCACAGTTTCTCTGATAGGTTCTGAACTTAGAGTAGGGCCAGTGCCCTTGTAGGAGGCCCACCAGTATGTATGCTCTATTTGCTTGCTTTCTCTTCCCCCATCCAAGAATCCTTTATCTAGATTTAGGGTTAGAAACATTGGCTCAAACTGACTCATGTTCTTAGAAACCTCTCATTGTATTCTTGGATCTCTGTCAAAAATAAAGTTCTTTTCCTCTGTGGTCTGCTGACACCGTTTTCCCCAGGATATGAAGGTGGAAAACTCCCACTGCTTGAGGCAGAGAAAGTTCCTCAGACAGAGTACACGCAAATGTAGAGGAAATACATACTGGTTTGGTAACTTTATGTTTCTTGAGCTGGTGTTAGGAACACAGGTATGTTCAGCTTATAAAAACACATTGATTTGTATATGAGTACACTTATGATTGTGTACTTTTCTGTCTATTATACTTTAATAAATGTCGTGATGAAAATTGGTTACTATTCTAAAACTTTATTGTGGTCATAGGTCAATTGACAGGTCAGTAGAGACAAAGATAGAGATACAGATATATTCTAAACAAAAATTGGTAATAGTTGTCTCAGTATTGTAATTACAAGTGATTTTTTTCTTCATTTATATCCTTCAGATTATCTCTCACAAACACCTTTAAATGTTTAAATTTCCTGAATGCTTCTGTTCTCAACGAGGACAATAATTAACAGCAAAAGCAATTTCCCCACCGTGCTACCGGGAGATGACCTTCGGGGCTGCCCCAGCAGTGAATTTTGAGCATAACTTTGTGGTTGTGGAGTTCATTTGCACAGGGACAATTTCCACCTCTGGATATATCTGTACACACTTGCTGAAGTGAAAAGCAAACTTAAAAGAACTTAAAAGAGAGAGGATGCTTTTCAGAGACCCTTGCAAAGTCAGAACTGCGTAAGTGTTTATATAAGAAGCCACTTAATGTCTACTTGACTGATGAGCCCTTAAATTGCAATAAGACTGCAGCTGAATAGAAAGTAAAGTGTTTTTAAAGATGAAGAGAGACAATATTCCTGTACGCTCTCCCCGGGGGGCAGCATTATATGCCATCCATGCCAACAAGTCATCCGGAGGTCCTTCTGAGTGGCATTTCCAAGGCTGGCTTGAGAGAAATTGGAAGCAGGCCCAATTGTCTCTGCTGACCAACCAGTTTCCCTCTAGGAGCCCCATCCCCCCCAGCCTCTTCCTTCTGCCACTCCACCCCCAGCCCAACCACACACACCCTTTGGCTTCCTGTTCTTTTTCCCTTTCTTGCTTTCAGCTGGATGACATTAAATTCAACCTTTTCCAATCTTTTCAACAAATGCACATAAAGCAGCGACTCCGAGGGATGAAGTGGTGTTGCCTGAAGAGGGTTTCACATGTTCCCTGTGTCCTTCCCTTTGTAAACGGGAAATTCTGAAGACGAGGTTGTTCGGGCTGGTGGTCGGGTGGATATTTCTGGGCACAAAGGAGCCATCTTTGCCTCACCTCAGTGTTGTACTAAGAGGCGTGTTACCCCACAAAGCCAGCTCCATCCCTGTCTCTTTTGCTCTTATCAGTTCACAGGAATGCCAGGTGCCTGAGGGTTGGGAAAGCATTCCTCTGCAGTCTCCCCTGGTGATAGGCTCAGTGAGATGGCTTTGGCATTGGCTTCCAGGTGAGGGGCTCTCACCACCACCACCCCACTTCTGCCCCTCTGCAAACAAGTAGGGGATTGGCAAAGGTTTAGTAACCCACTCTCCCCTCCCAGACCAGGCTGCTGCCTTCTGATCTACAGCCCAGCATGGAAACACTGTCCTTGGTTGAACCCTGTGCCCCATACCACATCCATCTGGTCCTTCAACAGTAAGTCCTGCCTTGAAGCAATGGGTGCTTAACTTCTCTGTGCCTCAGTTTTCTCATTTGTAAAATGGGCAGAACAACCGGGATTATCTTATAGCATCATTATGACGATTAAATAAGTTAAAACGCAGTGCCTTGCGAATAGTATTTAATGCACCTTAGCTGTTTAAGCACCTAAAACCATTCTTTTCAGAGAATTCCCCATGAGATAGGGGCAAAAATTCCCAGTTAACACCTTATTAGTATTTTGTATTAAGACCTACTTCGAGTGTCCTAGCTACCATGCATGTGCTCACTACACCCAGGCACCCTTTACCTGCACCGTTTCCCGAAGCCTCATGGCAATCCTCCGAAGCAGGTGCTACTGTTCTCCCCACTCGACAGATGACAAAACTGAGGCGCAGGGAGGTTAACTAATTGCCCAAGGATACACAGCTACTAAATGGCAGAACGAGGGTTAGAATATGGCAACCTGGCTCCCTGGTCCATGTCTTGGTGACTATGCTATGTCACACCGCATGGCCTACTGTGTGCCTTGGGCCAGAAGATGCAAACACAGCTGACAGTCTGAGAGGTGGTCTGGCTGTCACAGGCCTGCTTCCTGCCCTGCTCCAAGCTTGCACTCAAATGATGGCCCGTTGACTGAAAGTTTGACGTCTTGAGCACTTTTGAAATTTCAAATATTTTAACATCCACATCTATAAATACTTCCCTTGGACAATCAGGAATAAAAACGGCATAGCTTTTTAATAGAGAATACTTTTAACAGTTGCAGGGAGGTAAAAATAATTTCCCCTCTATTGTGTTAGGTTCTGTGGCTGAGACCGCCCCCTGTAATAAAAAAAAAAAACACAAATTAATAGGAGGGTATAAACAGCAACAATTTTAAGTATGTATGTACAGGAGCCTCATAAAGAATATGAAACTCAAAAAGCAACCTCACAATCGAGGTCATATACCATGAGCTAAGGAAAGGAATAGGGCGCAGGGATGAAGAGGAGAAGTTTGGTAAACAAAGGTTGCCTTGCCTGGCAGATGAGTCTCTCCGGTGAAAAGTTGCCTCTGATAGTAGCTCTTTCCCCATCCAGGTCCCCTTTCTTATGTAAATGTCCCTTTTACTCTGTTTTCAGAACTTCTCCTGTGTCTGCAGTTTCTCAAAATAATCCTTATGCCAAAGAGGCAGATTTTGGGGTGGCATACTCTGCGCTCTCACAGTTCATGTGCACTGGGAATTGGGCTACGTGCTTTATAATGATTCTATCGCTTAATTTTTAGAAAAACTGTGAGATGGATATTGTGACTCCACCCACTTGCCAGAAGTCACATAAGCGGTGATAGCACCTACCTGGTAGAGGGGTTGTGAGGACTAAATGGGACAAGGCACACAAGCAAGTCTTAGAATAGAGACCGGTGCATTGTTTGTGTCGTTCCCAGACTGCTCAAAGATTCTTTGCCTCACTCTCTTGGGAGAGACCATTCTGACTCTGTCAACATGAAAATGAACAGCTAAAACAGCCACACACGTTACCAGCTGGCAGGAAGATGTTAAAATCAACTGCCTGTGAGAAATGTCTACATTCATCCGTTCTCCTTTTAAATGAAATTAACTTTCGGCTCCCCAACGTATTCCATTTAATGTCTCTAAAACTAGGAATTTTATAAACTATAGTCATAACCACATCAGATATTTCTTTTTTCTTTCATGTAATAACGTTCTTGTTTAAAAGTTTGGGGAAAATTATATTTTCTGTCTTGAAATAGGTCGGTTCCAACAGAACAGACACTTTACTGACACTTTTTCCTTTTCTATCCTCTGCCCACCCAATGGCTCCAGCCGCATCCCCCTCACCGCCACCTCTCCAAAGCCAGCCAGACCATTGTTCCTGGTTCCCATTGGGGATGTAAACATGGCTTCCAACATCCCCAGCAAATACCTGACCAAGGAAGTTACTAGAGAAGCAAGCCTTCCTCTTCATAATATTGACCACCTCGCCCAGTGTAATTCGGGTGTGTGGTCAGGTTAAAAGACTCCTTCCCCGTCAGGGGTGAGGCTGGAGGGAGAGAGTGCAGAGGAAGAATGCCCTGTCCTGCCACAGTCCGAGTTACCCTTTCTCAGTGAGAGGAGAGCCAGCGCACAAAGCCAGGGCAGACGTTGAGTTTGGCTCCTTATTCCCTTTTATGGGAAACTGTCTCTAAACTCCCAAGGTTTTCAGAGGATTGGCAAACACACTTGTAAAGGTCTTTATTCTCCCTGCCCTCTCCTCCCCTGAGATCCTTTAAGCAGATCTTTCTGCTCAGTGGAGTCAGTCAGAAGGCACTGCCTTCACATCTGCCCACCAGCTCTGAGAGATGAGGAGAGGCCGTGCCAGTGAGTGGCATGGATGGTGTGTTAGTCACTCCATTGTCACCCCACGTCAAGGGAGAGGGCCAGTCCTAAGGTTAAGAGGATGGCCAAACACATGACACCCAACATTGGACAGGTGTGATCAACAGCATCTATTAGCCACATACACTCTCAGCCTAGGGGAAGAGGGCAGAGCAGCCCACACAGGGTTGCACTCAGGGGCAGAGTGAACAACCAGAGGCTGTAGGGGCAGGCTTTGTAGTATCAAGAGGGTGGGGTGCCCCCTGGTTCCCACAGGAGGATGTGATTGGCTTGTTTGAATAATTCCACAGGCTGGCAGGGAGCTAAAATCCATTAGCCAAGGATAAGCAGAAGCTGTGCCTGGTCCCCTTGATAAGGATTGTTGTTTGGCTAAGGGGCCTTATCCGGGAGAGCAGCGTGGGGAGGGGAGCTTACATGTAGGCCATTCAAGGCCCTCCCAATTTTACCTGCTGTCAAAGCAGCCTGTTATAGTAATTGTAGGGCTTACACTACAGACAGTGAGTACAAAAGGGAGTCTGTGAAAAATAGCTTTTGGCATACATGGCTAGATGAGGAGTGGGTTGAAAACTTGAGAGACAAAGTCTATCATGCAAGCCCGGATGTTGCTCTCAAAGCTAGAAATAGAATGTGATGTTCAAGAGCCCTCCATAGAAGCAAAGCTCTGCTTTAAGTCTCCAAATACTCAAGTATTAGCTCACTTTACTTTTTTCTCTATTTTCATAAGATTCATGGGACTTGTGTTTGCTTTCTATTAAACTTAGGTAATTATTTGGGAGAAAATATATGGTTGGGAATATATAAGATACATAATATATGGAAAGCACACAAACTATAAAGCCTTATATGAATGGAAGGTTACCGTTTAAGCATCTCAAGAATGACAGCAAGATGCCCAGCCAGTGGTGGCTCCGTGTTTGAGCGTCCACCTGTGAACTGACAGATCATGGTTCTATTCCCAGTCAAGGGCACATGCCTGGGTTGTGGGCTCGATCCCCAGTGGGGGGCATGCAGGAGGCAGCCAATCAATGATTCTCTCTCTCATTGATGTTTCTATCTCTCTCCCTCTCTGAAATCAATAAAAATATATTTTTAAAAAAGAATGACAGCAAAAGCTCCCATTTTCACTGAGAATTTGCTGTGTGCTTTACATACACCGCCCCTTGGTTCTCTCATGCCTGCCCTGCAGAATTCATAGTATCCTCATAAGGAAAAAGACCATAGGGCAGACAGTTACCAAGTGACAGAGCAAGAATTTTCCCTCAAGCCTGCATAGATCTAAATAAAAAATTTTTGAAGTTTTACTAATATGTGTCTAGTCTGTGAGAATAATACTGTACCTTTAAACTTATATTAAAGTTAGGGAGACCAGTTATTCATTTAGGCATTCAACAGAACATGTTTGACTCTCTACTGTGTGCCAGGCCTTGTTCCCACTGGTGAGAAGTACCGTAACTTCATGATCCAAAGAATAGTGTGGAAGTATGGGATGTTCACTTTTGACCAGGAAGGAGTCATACGCTGGAAAAACTAAAAAGTAATGAACAAAATATACGTAACAATGTTTTTTAGCTACTGGACAGCAGGCAGTAGAGGGCAGTGACCCTTAAAGAAGGGAAATAAAGAAAGGGGAGCCCTAGCTCAGTGCCCAGTCTCCAGGCCTCAGCATAGAGAGAGGGAACCTAAACAAGTCCCGGCATCCTCCCTGAGCTAAAGGGACAGAGTTGAGAATTTGGAGAGACCAAGCCAACTGAGCTGATCGGAGAAGAAGGAGTTGCACAGAGAGAATTTTCTGGAGATTCCTTGAGGGTTCCGCTTGAGTCTTCAGCTGAGTACTGATTGCTGCGTGCAGGTGAAGAAACAAGACGAAGAAAGGACACCTCAAGACACAGGCAGGGCCATTGCTGGGCCTCACACAGGATGGAAGTACTTTGTGTTCCCACCAGCCAGAGGAAAAACCTCGTCACATGCAGGGAAGACAAAACAGTCCTGCCTCGGGAGTGGGCCTAAAAGCTGCTCTGGTCCTACTCAAAAGCAAGCCTCAAACTATTTTCAATTAACTGTAGAAAAGGGCTCAAAAATATTTCAAGGAATATTGTAATGGCCAATAAGCAACAAGGTAAAATGTACCATATCTGACATCCAATCAAAAATTACTCAATATGCCAAAAGGCTGTTGTTCTTGGTGTGCTTAAATAGTGGCTTTGCATTGATAGAAGGTTTTATGATTCCTCATGTGCTTTGTCCCTGATGAGGAGAAAACAATAATCATTCAAGAGAAACAGTCCCAGAAATAACACATGTGATAGAATGTGTAGACACGGACATTAAAACAATTATAATAAAATTATAATAAATATATTCCATATGTTTAAGATGGAAGATAAAAGATTGAGCTTATTAAGAGGAGACATGGATGATATGGGAAAAAAAATCCAAATTAAACTTTACCACATGAAAAATACGATGGGTGGTATTTTGGGTGTCCCAGGACCACCCACATGTTGGATGACTCACTAGAAGGGCTCACAGGGCTCATTATCACCGAGGCAGCGTAATCAAGCCAGGGTCTATTATAGCACAATAATACAGAGCAGAGCCAGCGGGGGACAGTCACATCAGGTGGCCTCTGGAGGAATCCAGGCACGGGCTTCCTGGTGCATTCCAGAGCTGGCCTGGCTCCACAGGAAGGCCTAGTCTGTTGCTTGGCCACACACACATCTCCAAAAAGGCCATATGGAACCATGGAGCCTCAGAAGATCAATGGGAGGATGAGAGAAGGATTTATGTTCTGGCTCTCTTCTGTTTCCTGTCCAAGTGGGCTGCACAGCCCCTCCCCTGTTCTCTGGGCTGTTTCCCAGTCTGTTAAGACAGCTGCTAGGAAAGCCAGATCTCCTATCCCATCACATGTACTGCCTCTGAACCCAGAAATGGCCACAGGAGCCAGAGCCTTTGTGACAGACTTGGTCAGACAGGATGCACAAGTGGTCCTCACCCAGGACGGGCTGAGATAGCAGGTGGGGGAAAGTGGCCAGGGCTCCTCACTGAGCAAGGTGCCAAGGCCTGAGGAGCAAGTGGGGCACAGTGAGTCACGGAGATGCATAAATGAGTATGGTACACCCACCTGACCTGGTCCCACCGCAGGCCATCATTTCCTCATTTCCTACAGTCCTTAAGAATGAAACTACCATTTCTAATATGAGGGTTTCACGGACATTGCTTTGAACTCTGTTGACTTTGCCTACCAGATGTGACATGGCAAGTCACCTTCTCTGGAATTTCCAAGTAGAATTTTATTTCATATAAAGCTTTTTCCTCATTAAATTCCTCTTCACATATCAGAAGGGTGGCATGTTACCACTGAAACCAGTGAAATAATGCACAAAAGGAAAATTAATAAGCTCATCTCCCTACTTAGTTCCCTTCTGTGTCATAAACCAATATTTGCAATCTGACTTACAGGTATGTGCTTTGTAAGCATGGAGAAAGATGTGAGAGTTCCAGGCCTTCTGTCCTTATTATTTACAATGAATCATACCACCTAGTTAGTCCAAAATTTGGTTTTCTTAACTATAGAGCAGAGACTTCTCCCCAAATAGATACAGTACTAACTCGTTCAAGTATAGCCTTCAAGTTAATCCTGAGACAGACTACAATTTTTATTTTTATTTGCAAAAATATTCTGTTTCATTGAAACTATCTTTAGGTTCTCTTCCTCACATAAAATAGAGGCAATGTAGCATAATGCTTAAACAGGCAGACCCTGATGTCAGAATGCTTGAGTATAATTCCTAACTCCACCACTGAGAAGCTGTATGACTTAGGACAAGTTTCTTCATCTCTCTGTGCTTCACTATCCTTATCTGTAAAAGGGATTATAGTACTTACCTCCAGGATGGTGATGGAGTGATGAATGAGTTCATACAATGCAATTCTATGTGCATAGCACATAAGAGGCACTTGGAGGAACAAAGTTGGAGGCATTCTGTTCACTGATTTCAAACTATACTACAAAAACTATGATAGTGGCATAAAAACAGATAGAGATTAATAGAAGACAGAAATAAATCTACACATATATGGTCAACTAATTTATAACAGAGAAGTCAAGCATATACAATGGAGGAAAAACAGCCTTTTCTGAACAGCAGCATGCCAAGGAATGAAACTGGACCACTATCTTACACCATACATAGAAATTAACTCAGATGGGTTAACGACTTAAACATAGACCTGAAACCATAAAACTCTTAGAATAAGAAGCACTCAGTAGGTGTTCACTATTACTGTTATAACTATTAGCGTCTCATAGTGCCTGTATAAACAAGCGCATCCATTTAACAAAGTAACAAAAGTGAATTGAGCCCTACTATGAGTCATGTGTATAAGGACAATCGAGACAGGGTCTCTGCCCCAGAAGAATGGTAAAGAAGATAAATATAGGGAGTGGGAAATTACAATATCACATGATAGATGGTGTAATAACAGTAGAAACCAGCAGCTGTGGGGCTCGGTGGTGGAAATGAGTAATTGTGTCTCAGGAAACACTTCAGTTCTGAGATGGATCTTGAAAGATGAATAATAGGAATTTGCAAGTCAGAGTGGTGGCATTAGAGTGGGTGTTCCACATCGAGGGAGCAGTATATGCAAAAATGAAGCTATTCCTCTAGGCAACTGGCAAACATGTTCCATGGGGAGATAGTAAGATAGCACAATTTTCTTCCCATTTTCCAAAATGTCCTATCTCAGGAGTTCAAGCCAGAGCATTTGGTCATCAGCCAAGCATTTTATAAAATGTTTTGGTTCCAGTGACTCATAACCACCATAGACTAATCAACTACTATGACTCATCTCAACCCTCTTGTAAGAACATCTCTGCAAAGCATATATTTCTGCATGAAGCATGCCTTCAAGTGAGTAACTAAATACCCTTATTAAGGACTATACCAGACAGTCACTAAGGATAATTCTCACTCTTACTAGATTCTGTGCTTCAACATTGATTTCTTTACTGCCAGGGAATTTTTCAGGGAGCAAGAAATTGACATTGAACCTAAGTAAATGTACAAACGAGCAAATGGGGCAAGGAGTCTCATACTTCTACTTTTTTATGTGGGCAAAAAAGAGGTACTATAAAACAAATGCCACAATGGCACAATTTAAAAGCCAAAGACACACAAATACTTATTAACACTGATGATTCTTTTCTGTCTTCATGATTTCATATAGTCAGAAGGGATGGAGAATTTGAGAAAAGTCTGTTCATCTAAACTACCTCTTTTGTTTTATCATATAAAATCAGACTTTTCTCAGTTTTTAGAGTGAATAGACCCTACCACTGTTAAGCGGGTGTCTTATAAGAAAATCACAAGGAATAAAAAATATTTTTTAAAAATATATGTTGTCTTAGCTTTCTTAAACTTCAAGACTCAGAAAGCATTCAAAACTAGATGAGTTTATTATATAACTGTTTTAACGATAGCATAAAAATTTGGATAAAACCTAAATGCCTATTAATAGGGGAATATATTAATAGAGTAATACAATGTGGAATAATCAATCAACATGAAACACTATGAAGGAGCTGAAGCAGTTCTATGTATATTTAGGTCAACCTCTAAAATATGATGCTGAGGAAAAAATGCAAGTTGGAGAGTATGTACATAATCCATTATTTATATACTTAATGTGCATGTAATATATACAATACTAGAGGCCCGGTGCACGGATTTGTTCACTGGTGGGGTCCCTCAGCCTGGCCTGCACCTTCTCTCAATCTGGGACCCCTTGGGGGATGGGGCTAAAACCAGCAGTCTGACATCTCCCGAAAGATACAGTAGTATGTGAAGCGGCAGGCGGCCAAGAGGAGCCGAAGCCCAGGCTGGGCGCTGCGCTGCTCCCGCTCATCTGGCCCCACTGTGCCTGCTGTCTAGGTAGCACTGTGCACGGAGGCAGGAGAGGCTGGCACTGCTGGAGCTGTGCTCACCAGCTGTAAGATGTTGTCTGGCTCAGGTCAGTCAGCTGAGTGGCACTCCTGCTGTGGGAGCGCACTGACCACCGGGAGCAGCTCCTGCATTGAGCATCTGCCCCCTGGTGGTCAGTGCACATCATAGAGACCTGTCAAATGGTCAACCAGTAGACCAGTGGAACAGGTGCTTAGGGTTTTATATATATAGGTCATAAGTATTATATAAATATATAATTAATTATTTATATGTTATATATAAAATATAGATTGGAAGTATATAAATCAGCTCAATATAGTGGTTGCTCTGGGAAACAGAAGGGATTGGGAAATGATATGTGGGGAGCATGAAGATTAAAGTAGACTTAGCTTTATCTTTTTTATTTAGTCATTATTTTTCATATCTGTAGATATGTTTATTTAATTTTTTTAATCTTTATAAGTGAGAGTATTACAGGTGTCCTCCTCCCCCGCCCTGTTGACCCCCTCCACCCAGTTCCAGCATGCCCCAGATCTTTACCACCCTATTGTCTGTGTCCATAGGTAATGCATATATGCATATAAGTTCTTTGGTTAATCTCTTCCCTGTCCCCCTTTCTCCCTTCCCCCTGAGATTCATCAGGCTGTTCCATGTTTCCATGCCTCTGGTTCTATTTTATTCATCAGTTTATTTTGTTCATTAGATTCCTTGTTCATTTATTTTGATTTTTAGATTCAATTGTTGATAGCTATGTATGTATTGCCATTTTTTGTTCATATTTTCTTCTCCTCCTCCTCCTCCTCCTCCTCCTCCTCCTCCTCCTCCCCCTCCTTCTTCTTCTTCTTCTTCTTCTTCTTCTTCTTCTTCTTCTTCTTCTTCTTCTTCTTCTTCTTCTTCTTCTAGAATACGCTTAAACATTTCATGTAATACTGGTTTGGTGGTGATTAATTCCTTTACCTTTTTCTTGTCTGTGAAGCTCTTTATCTGACCTTCAATTCTAAATGATAGCTTTGCTGGGTAGAGTAATCTTGGTTGTAGGTCCTTGTTATTCATCACTTTGAATATTTCTTACCACTCTCTCTGGCCTGCAAAATTTTCTGTTGTGAAATCAGCTGATAGTCATATGAGTGCTCCTTTGTAGATAACTAACTGCTTTTCTCTTGCTGCATTTAAAATTCTCTCTTTGTCTTTAATCTTTGGCATTTTAATTATGATGTGTTTTGGTGTGGGCCTCTTTGGGCTCACCTTATTTGGGATTCTCTGAGCTTCCTGGACTTATATACCTATTTCCTTCACCAAGTAAGGGCAGTTTCTGTCATTTTTTCTTGCCCTCTCTCTCTCCTCCTTCCAGTACCCTCACTTGAATTTGTCCCAGAAGCTCCTTACACTATCTTCAGACTTTTTTTTGCTCTTTTAAATGGATGTTTTTTGCTTCCTAATATTCCAAATTGTTGATTTGATGCTTGGCGTCATCTATTCTACTATTGATTCCCTGTAAATTATTCTTCATTTTAGTGTATCCTTGATTTCTGACTGGTTCTTTTTTACAGTTTCTCTTTTTCTTTCATGCTGTTGAAGTTCTCACTAAGTTCCTTGAACATCCTTATAACCATTGTTTTAAACTCTGTATCTGGTAATTTGCTTGTGTCTATTTCATTTAGTTCTTTTTCTGCAGATTTTTCCTGTTTTGTTTTGTTTTTTCATTTGGGGCCTGTTTCTTTGTCTCTGCATTTTGGCTGCTTCCCTATGTTTGTTTCTCTGTATTAGGTAGAGCTGCTACATCTCCCAGACTTGGTAGAGTGGCCTTGTACATTAGGTATCCTGTAAGGCCCAGTTGCACAGCCTCCCTAGTCACCCAAGCTGGGGATTCCAGGTGCATCCATGTGTGGGCTGCATGCACTGTCCTGTTGTAATTGAGTCTTTATTGCTGTTGGCGTCATTGGGAGGGATTGACCCCCAGGCCAATTGGCTGCAAGAACCAGCTGCTCTACAGTAGAGGAGCTGTTGTGCTGGACTTGCTTCAGTGGGCCTTTTGATGCTCACCCAGTCTGCCCCTTGAGTGTGTCCCTTGTAGAGGTGTAGGATTGTAATCTGCTGTGATCTGAAGCTGTCCACTGGGTGGGTGCACTAACTCTGGGGTCTCCTTGGAGGTACAAGGTCAGCCATCACCTGTGCCCTGTCTGGGGGTCATGCAGCACAGGCTACAGAGTTATCTGCAAACAGCTGTTACTTTTACTGGGCTTGGAGGTACCCAGAAGAGGCCAAGCTGTGCACCATGGTGGGCTGCCACTAGTGCTAGGCCTGCACCTACTTAGCAAGAGGCAAGGGGTATGTAGATGCCAGATGCTGCTTGTTTAGGTGATTTTAGAAAAGTCTGAATCATGAAGCAAGAGAGGCCAGTTTTATGGAAAAGCCACTGGAAACACCTTAGATAGGTCTACAAGTTGGGTGGGGCAGGATCTCAGAGAATCACCAGGGAGGACAAACAGTGTGAGCCAGGTTGATGAAGACTCAGATATGGCACCCTCCTATAGGCTGAGGGGCAGAGAAGGCAGAGGGAGAGGTTGGAGCGCTGAAGGAATATTTGAATAAATCATGTATGGGCTCTTTAAGAGGAACTGCCTGGGACTCCAGTAGCCCTCTGTCTCATTCAGCCACAATCCCTGCTGGTTCTCACAGCTAGAAATTATGGGGACTTGTCTTCTTGGCACTGTAACCCTGGGCTGAGGGGCCTAGTGTGGGGCTGGAACCCCTTGCTCTCAGGGGTGGGGGGGGACCTCCTGATTTTTATCTGGCATACCTAGATGTGGAACCAGTGCATTCAGCATTTCTGCCCCTCCTACCAGTCTTCATGTGGCATTTTCTTTATATCATTAATTGTAGAACTTCCATTCAGCTAGATTTCAGGTGGTTCTGCATGATGGTTATTCTGTAGTTTAGTTGTATATTTTTAAAGTTTTTATTGATTTTAGAGAGAGGGGAAGGGAGAAGGATATAAAGAGAGAAACATCTATGAGAGAGAAACATTGATCAGCGGCCCCCTGCATGTCCCATACTGGGGATCGAGACTGCAACCCTGGGCATATGCCCTGCCCAGGAATTGATTTAGTAACCTCTTGGTTCATGGGTCAACACTCAACCACTGAGCAACGCCAGTGGGGCTAGTTGTATTTTTGATGTACTAGTAGTTGTGGGAGGATTTGAGTACCACATTTACCTACACCACCATCTTGATCAGAAATTTAATTTAATGAACTTAGCTTTATCTTTGAGGTTAAAAAAAGACAAAATAGGGTGGCATCAGGGTTGGATGGAAAGGACTTACATTCTGTCTTCAGCCTCGCTACTCACTAGCTAAGTGACATCAGGAAAATCACTTAGCCTTCCTAGAAAGATGAAGTATATCATTACTCAGTGCTTTCCTTCAGAAAACAAAGTCTGAGAAACTGCCGTAGCCACAGTAGTCTAAGGAGACACAAGAACTAAATGTAATGTGGTATCCTGGACAAGATCCTAGAATAGAAAATAGACATAAGGTAAAATGCAAAGAAACTGTAATACAAACTATGGACTCTAGTTACTAACAATGTATCAGTACATTAATTGTGGCAAATGTACCATCTCTATATATATAAAACCCTAATATGAAAATAGACCGAACAGCAGAACAACCAAACAACTGAACAACCAGTCGCTATGACGTGTGCTGACCACCAAGGGGCGTGTGAAATATGGTGGGTGTTGGCCGCGGCAGGATGGTGAGCAGGTGAGCAGGGGTGCCAGACCAAGGTGGGGCGCCGTTCATTGGGGCAAGCCTCTGGTGGTTACTGAAAATTTTTTGCTCCCGCATGCTACAGTCCCGCCCAGCACTCGCACCTGCTGCCAGCCCTGCTCTCACCTGCAGCCGGCGCCAGAGCCACTGCTTGCACCCGCTGCCGGCACCCAGCACCGGTCCTGATGGCTTGGTGCCATCAGCGGGTGCAAGTGGCGGCTACCGGCCCATATCACCCCTGAGGACTTCTCCACCTCCCCCTGCCGCTGAGGGGCAATTGGGGCAGCAGCTGCCACTCGCACATGCTGCTGACACCGTCCCCAATCGCTCCGCGCTGTCAGCAGATGCCAGTGGGAGGGGTGGCGGGAGCGGGGCTGCTAGCAGACAGGGGACCAGGAGCCACGGTGGGAGGGGCTGAATGAGGGCTCGGAGGATGGGAAAAGACCCGCCCCTGTGCCCACTGCAGCGTAGCGGCCCACAGTTCCTTTCAAGGTGCACGAATATGTGCACTGGGCCCCTAGTACTAATATAAAATATTAAGAATAGGAAAAACTGGATATAGGGCATATAAATCCTCTGTGCTATCTGAAACTTTTCTGTAAACCCAAAGCACTTCCAAAAGTAAATTTTTTTTAAAAAAAAAGTAATGTACAGTACAGGAAACAAACAAAAAAATTCTTGGAGAATCATTCTAAATTAAGATACTCAGGATTTGCCTTAAAATAATCCAGTTGGGTGTGAAGGGGTTGAGGAGGATAAAAAGTGGGAGAAAGTATAGATAAAACAAGATTGGCCAAATGGTAATAATTGATTAAGCTGAGATTGTGGGTATGGCGGGGAGTCACTATATTTTTCTGAGGTAAAAGCTATGTTTTTATATTCCTAATAATAGGAACCCCTGATCAGCATTTATTTATGTAACACTGGGATGATAAATGAAGTATGATTTTTTTGGTCAAGAGTAGTCACGTGTTTCTCGGTGAACATTTGGTATTCAGGAGCAGAGAGGGACATCTGACTCTAATACACTAAACCTTCCCACTCAGCAGGTCCTGGTCATGAAGCTTTCAAACCACACAAAGGACTCCTTCTACCTCAAAGAACTCCTTCTACCTCAAAGAACATGGATGTTCATTTACTCTGGAATTTCGTAGGCATCCCAGAAGATCCTGTGGAAGTCAATTTGATTTTTAGTTCATCAGAAATTTTATATCTTGCATCTTACCTAAATTAACACACTCTAACACATTTCCTGAAGCATACATATTTTATAGGTTTTATTTTAACCTTTATAGTTAAATTGAGATAAAAATATTACTATGAGGTAGTGATGCCTAATGATTCTACCCTAAGGAGAAAATACTTCTGTTTATGTGACTTCTGTCTGGACAGCTATAAATTTCTCAGTTGTTGAACTTTCATGTTTTTTTTTTTATATAAGAGACTTCTCAAGTAGCATTTTTACATGTTGCAAAATGATTTATTACTGGTATGAGTACAGCAACTTGCTTCCTAATTTAGGTAAGAGCATGTCTTCTAAATCAATATATTTTATTATGGAAACTATTTTCTTACGTGTCCTTTAAAAAAAAAAGACATGGCCTAAAGTAAATTTATTCTAAACATTCAGTTAATGCGTGTTTCCTCTACAGGGAATAATGAAATTAATAAAATTTAGCACTGTAGTCTTTTGTCAAATGTTTTGGTGAATTATTACAAGATAATGCATAAATGACCTTTAGAGTGACGGAACCAGCAGAAGCTGGGAGGCAGAATAATGCAGGGGTGTTCTGTGCAAAATGTATTCCACATAACTCTAGTTCTGTGAACTGTTAATACATGTCATTTGCTGAGGTGGGGAAAAGTACTGAGGTCAAGGAAGTTTAGAAAACATTGTATTAAATAAGTTCTTACTATAGGACTTTAAACATGCTGACATATTATGAATCTTAAAGAAGGGGGGAGAGCCTACAGAATTTCTTAGATTGATTTAACCACAAAACCCTTCTTTTTTTTAATGCTGAGATGCCTTTCAGCGCTGCATTTGTAATGGAGAGAGTAAGGGAGCAGCTTGGGGAAGGGTAGTGAGCACGTGTGTGAAGGTATGAAAAATTCAACCTGCACTGAAATTCTGATCCTGCTGCTTACAAATAGGATGTTGGGCGAGTGATCCACTCTCAGCTTCATCTTACTCTGCACATAAAAATACCTAATTTGCATGCTTCATATAAGGATGACAAACAATTTAGATGAGTTGTGTTTTAGTTATGATGCAAAAGACGATAGCAGGCAATAGTTCTTACAATAACAAGTAGGAAAAATGGATAAACAAGTTAATTAATTAATTAATGGCTGCAAAGAAATATGAAGGAATTACATTCCAGACAGGGGAGAGCCTTTTCCTCCCTGGTTACATTTGCCTGATGATTTGGTAGACAACTGAGCTTGTAAGAAAGGGGAGTCTTCTTTGGAAGCAAAGGAGAACCTAACGGAGTCTAAAATAGCCACATGAGCATGAGTGATATCTTGGACTCCAGAGGAACCTCCAAAAGAATCAACGGTCTCACCCCGGCTGGTTTGTCTCAGTAGTTAGTGTGTAGTAGGCCCTCTGACCAAAGGGTTGCAGGTTTGATTCTCAGTCAAGAGCATGTACCTTGGTTTCAGGTTCAATTCCCAGCCCTGGTCGGGGCATATGGGGGAGATGGGAGAGACAACCAGTCCACGTTGATCTCTCTCTCTCTCTCTCTCTTCCTTACCCCCTCCTCCTTCCCTTCCACTCTCTAAAGATCAATGGAAAAAATACCCTCAAGTGAGGATCAAAAAAAAGAAGAAGCAGCAGCAGTCTCACTCGCAAGCTTTTGATGAATGATGGTCAGTTTGTGAAGCTGGAACACTGGGTTGAAAGGTAGAAATCTCATAGAGATTAAATCCCAAAGTCAGCTAGAGAAAACAGCCTGTTGGACACAGGACAGATCTCATTCTCTTTGAAACCAGATGGGAACCAAATAAACCTGAAATTGTAACCTATTCCCCTGCCAACTCAATTCTTTTTTTTAATGTTTTTATTGCTTTATAGAGAGAGAGGAAGGGAGGGGGAGAGATAAAAACAGCATCTGCTCCCTCTCACATGCCCCCTTCTGGGGATGGAACCCACAACCTGGGCATGTGCCCTGACCAGAAGTCGAACCAGCAACCTCTTGGTGCATGGAATGACACTCAACCAACTGAGCCACACCTGCCGGGGCTAACTCAATTTTTAATGGAACTGAAACGACTAGCCCAGCAATCTGTGTGTATAAAAGCCTTCCAGATGCTTCTAATGAAAACTAAAGTTTGAGCCCCTCTGTGCTAGACCTGGAAAGATAGTGGAGAGGGAAATCCTCCCAGTGGTAGGACTGTGAGTGGTAGAATGTGTATTACTCACTATAGGTAGAGGGAGAAGTGACCCAAGGTGAGAACATACCTAAATTCCCTGGCAGTGGCCAATGCCCTGATTTTCTGGTTAGGAAACTGGGAAGAAAAGAGATAAGGAGGTCTGTGGATAAACATCTGGGTGACAGCGTGAAGTGTGAAGACTTGCGTGTGTTACATGTGGATGCTGACCAGGAAGCATCTACCATGGTAAAAATCCTGAACAACGGCCCTGACCAGTTTGGCTCAGTGGATAGAGCATCGGCCTGCGGACTGAGGGGTCCCGGGTTCGATTCCAGTCAAGGGCATGTACCTTGGTTGCGAGCATATCCCCAGTAGGGGGTGTGCAGGAGGCAGCTGATCGATGTTTCTCTCTCATCGATGTTTCTAATTCTCTATCCCTCTCCCTTCCTCTCTAAAAAATCAATAAAATATATATTTTTTAAAGAATCCTGAACAACGAAGGAGGTAAAATGACTTGACATTAACGAGTCTTTGTCATCGGTTACCCAGTACAGATGTGATGGACACATAAACAGAGTGGACATGATGGCAGAAACAGAAGCCATGTGTGAGCGCAAGAGCATGGACTCCACTTAACAATGCCAATCTAGCCACTGCTGCCGTTAAAAATCCAACTTGTTGGCAACAGAGACCAGCACTGAACCCCCAAAACAGCACTATTCATGGAAGAAATCAACCAGCCACTTAATAGCAAGCTGACTCTATGGAATCTCTCCACCCTGGGAAAGCCAGCCATTCCTCCTCCAGGGATAGACACGTATTCCAGGGATGTGCTTGCCTTTCCTCAGCCAGCACCACTCTCAGGAGTGTACGGAGAGCCTCAGCCACAGGCCTGGAAACACCACAAGGCATCTCACCAGGAGACCTCCTCCACCATGAAGGCAGCTTGGGAGTGAGCCCATGACCAATGATCACTTCACATTTGCACCATCCACACGTAGCTGGCTTCATAGGATGCTAGAACAGCCTATGCTTAGGTAACAAAAAACAAACAAACCCTATTGTCATGTTTACTCATTCGAATGGCATATTTTGCCATGGGGATAAAAGAAGTGGAGAATATTGATATGCAGAGAGAACTGAATGAAGTAACAACCTAGAGAGAAGCAGGCATAAGAGAATGGAACAGATTGTGTCCTGTCAGAGCTCTAGTTTCCAGTTCTCATGTTAGCCACAGCCCATGAGACATGTATTTCCTGACAGGAAGTCCCCCCATTTTTTGTGCATAGGCATGCCTGATTTGATTTCTGTTATCTTATCGAATACAATAAGTACACTTTTCTATTAACATGAAGAACTTCCAATAAATAATACAGTTGTCCCAAAATGGAAAGAACTTATTTTATGAATGTGTAGAAGAGACTTCATCGATTATAAACAGTCCCCTTCCCACCCTAAGATCCTCTGAGAACTGTCAGGAAAGGTATGATTTGGAAAATATAATTGTTTCACTAGTTGGAAAATAAACAACAATGAATCCCCAAGTGTTCCCTAACATTCCAAAAGAAGATGTAAAAGAATGTATAACATTATCGGGGGAAGGGGGGGGGGAATAAACAGATTCTATATTTAGAATTAGTTAAAAATCTGTAACAGAAATTTAAATTAATGAACAAAGAAAAAATCTAGAAGTTAAGTATTTGGGGTATGGAACGTAAAAACAAAAATAGCTAAAGTAGCTCTCTAAAGTACATAATTATTTACGGTCTGAAATAAAAGTTGAAAAAGATCTCAAAAAAAAAATTAGGCAAAATTCTCTGTTTTGCTTTCTCTTGATATCACTGCCAACAATGCCCTCTAGTGGTAAATCAGGTAGGCACTCAAGAATGGGGGGGGGGGGGGGCAGAGAATGAAATGTAATTAAGCAGGCCTGTGAAACTCATTGCTAAGATATTCATGAAAATATGAACTTTTACACTTCCAGTTAGTAATTGAATGTTTTACTTGGCAAGAAAATGAATCGCTACAAAGTATCTCAGCATATACCTTGAAGCATGAGCATTTTCAAAGCCGATTTTCCCCTGTGGTTTTCCTGAGCCTATGCCAAGCAGCACATGAAAATAACCAAACTAACCATCTGCAAAGTCTTATGGGGGCATTTCGGGGTCACAGTTTCCACTACGTACCTTACAGAAAATCAGATTCACTTTTATTGAAGATGAAATCAATCTCCTAAATACTTCTGCTTTTAAACCTAATTACCTCCAAGAATTATAGTTTTAGACAACAATAATGACTCTTGTTACCACTTTCAAGATCTTATCTGAATTCTGAACTCATCAACCAGACAAAGTCCCTTTGCTTAAAAATTCTTCAAACTACAGCTCTCAGCGCTGGGGTAAGCCAGTCAAAACAACAGTTACAGTTACAGGAATGGAATTTCTCCAACTCCGGCTCAACAAAGAGCTCCCCAAAGGAACTTCAGCTGAAGGAAACGAAAGAAGACAACATATACAGCGCACTCCACTTTAATTCAAACCAGCCAATTGCTGGCTTGAGTCTCTGGCTCAGGATTTCTTTGTCTCTGCAAATGTTCTCCTTTCTCTCCCCTCCAAGCCTCCTTCCCTCATACTTTCTAGGCATCCTATACTCCCTTCAGTAATTGATTATGGGTGTGATTTGGAGAGACATTCTTAAGACCCTTTTATGATAACTCTATTTGCATGGGAATATTTGCTCCGAATAAGACTAAGGCATTAATATACTACTCGGTTCCAGGAATTCATCTATTTAAATAGAAACACATCTTCAGATAGCTATGCTGTAAGTTGACAAGAGCCATCAATATTAATAACAATTCCCTTAGAAAGGCTGAGATGACCACATTCTATAACTGCTAAATAGATCCTGTTTCTGCACTCCTCAAATTGAATCCAAATACGAAGTAATAAGTCTTCCGAGGACTTCATCAACCTTAGACAAAGTCTCACGAGGCAATCTTACCTTCAATACTACTTTCTCCATTACCACTTCTGCTGCCCCAGAAAGAACTCAGCTTTTGGAGTCAGACTGACTGGCCTAGGTATAAACCCCAGCATTGCCACTGGCTTGGCTGTGTTGCTCAGTAAGTCATTTACACAAACGAGTTACGGCGTTCTGGGGGGACTCACAGAGGAACTGGCTGACAGTTTCGTTACACCCAGCACTAGGACAAATGAAAAGACAAAAATGAGTAGATCCCAAGATGATAGCACATAGTACTGTGCTCTACCAAGTCTGCTCTCTGGAATGATCCCTAACTTATTTGACCACGGAACACTATTTTTTTTCCTCAGGGCATTTCAGAAAACAAAGGTCTAAACATCTTTTTGGGATATGGTTGTCAGCGTAAGAAATATTCAAGCCTTTAGAGAATTTTTATGAGTTTATTAGAGGCAAACTGATGGCACTTACCAGTAAGCAAACTCTGAATGGGTTGAGAAAGTGCCCTGGAAAATGGCAGTTTGACCACTTATTTTATACATCAGAGTCGAGGGGAAGGTGTAAGGGGGCTACATGAAATTCATTAGTGATAGATTAGGGAGGCGGGCAAATCAAATGAGGAAATCTCTGGTATTGGATAAAAAGTAAAACACAGGCACATACTGCTTTTTCCTTGGTGGGTACAGCGTAGTTAACAATCCACATTTACAGCACAGAGAGATGGTATGCAGGGGAACACGATAACAATGAGGGGTTCTGTGTTCTCGTGTTCTGGTGGGAGATTGTGCCCCCGGGGGACCTGGGAAAGGGGGATCACTCTGACATTCCAAAGGTATGTTATCTGAGATATGAAAAGACAATAGACAGGCTCAGTTAAGCTAAAATTTTACCTTTGTCAAGAAAGATACCGGCCTCGGACATGACTCACTTTCAGTTAGGAAGTTTTAATTTCAGACCATCCAATGTGGTTACTTTTGGTCTCTGAGCTTCCAAGGCCTGACATGCAGGCCTTCCCTAAGCTTGTCAGGGTTAGCAGGTGGCCCCTTTTCATCCACACGGTATAGAATATTCTCTAGAATTTTTCAAATTCAAATTCTAGCCCTTAAATTTCCTCAGTTGCACTAGCCACATTTCACATGCTCCATAGCCCATGTGACAATGGTTACCACATTGAACAGGGCATTCCATCATTTCAGAGCATTCTACTGGACAGCACTAGTCTAGAATTTTTCTTATAATCTTGTAATCATATTCAATCTTCAGCCCTTAAAAACACTCACAAAAATAGTAACTTTACAGTAGACAAAACTGTTAAGCAATCCCTTAACCAAATAATCAAAGATAACCCAAGTAATGGTCCAGATAGGCATCACACACCTGCTGCAGTGCACACTGAGACGACCACAACATCTCGTCAGCGGCATTCCTGCCAACAGTACATAACCTGAATATAATCATTAGGAAACATCAAACAAATACAAATTTAAGGATATCCTACAAAGGATATCCGGCCTGTGTTCTTTATATATCAAGGTCCTAAAAGAAAAGAAAGTTAAGGAACTATACCAGATCAAAAGAAACTAAAGAGACATGGCAACTAAATTAAATGCATGGTCCTTGAATAAATCCTTGATCAGAGAGAACAACAACTATACAGGAAATTATTAAGGCAATTGAATATGGATGATGGGTGAGATAACAGTATTATAAAAACATTTCTTGATTTTGACTGTTATAACGTAGGACTACAAGAGAAAGTCCCTCATCATAGGAAGTATTACACTAAAGTATTTAAGAGCAAAGAAGCATTCTCTGGGTTTCAAGTACCAAGGAGAAAGCATCCCTTCCACTGAAGGTGGCTGAAACTCTTGGAGAGAATGCCTGGAGCAAATATATTGGGGAAGACAGACAGACTCTGAGAACCACTAAACTGAGGGTGAATTTCCCTTTTCTTAAAATACAGTGTCTCCCAACCTGAACTCAGAGGAAACCTGAAATTCAGAAGTTTGTAATAGATGCAGACAGAAAATGCTCCAAGATATGCCCTCTCTGTCTTATCTGAGGAGCATGAAAATAGCCTGTCCGGGGTCAGAAAGATTGAAGGAAATCGCTTAGGGGTGTTTTCCCATCTCAGGGCCCAGCCTCTGGGTAACACCACAGTGGCACAGAAATGATAGACAATAGCTGAGCAATTTGAAGGTTTTCCTTTAAAACTTGGAGGGAGGAGAACCCTTCTCTCTGGCCAGAGGTACCATGGATCCAAGGGTGAAAGTAAATCCTGTTGCTCTTTTCTCTCTGGCCTCTCACTGCTTGGGCCAGGTAACAGACACAGTTGCAGGACGTGCGTAACAGACCAGGGGAACTAAAGTCATGACTATCTAGTTGGAAGACCAGGAAGAGGGTGCCTGGGAGCAGGAAATAGTTCACTGAGGGAAATCCTAAAGATAAGGTACTTCAAGAAACTGATACCATAAAATCATGTATGAACTCCTGTACTCATCCCGGAGCTGTGCATCCATGGATCTAACCCGACAGGATGGACCACTGCTCGAGTCCCAGAATGGTCACTGAGTGTTACAGACATGAGACAAACCCAAGTAACACAGCAAAGGTTTTAAAAACTGAACTGACTGAAATCACAGACAACAGAAGGCAGGGTAAGGAGCTTGCAACCTACACGTAAACTGTTCAATTGCCTGCTAAAACAAATGAACAAGCAAACATTCCCCATAGGATTTAAACAAGACCTTGAATCCCATAACATAATATCTAAAATGTCCAAGATCAAATTCAATGAAGAACCAAGAAAATCTTGATACTGTTTAAGAGAAAAGGCAATCAAACAACCACAAATATAGATGTTGAAATTAGACAAAGACTTTTCTTAAAAATATATTTGTATTGATTTCAGAGAGGAAGGGGGCGGAGAGAGAGAGACAGACAGAGAGAGAGAGAGAGAAACATCAATGATGAGAGAGAATCATTGATCTGCTGCTTCCTGCACGTACCCCATGGGGGATCAAGCCCGCAACCTGGGCATGTGCCTTGGCCTGGAATTGAACACTGACCTCCAGGTTCACGTGTGGATGCTCAACCATTGAGTCACGCCGGCCAGGCAGACAAAGACTTTTAAATAGCTATTAAATATTCTCTGAAGAGTAAGTATTAAAACTCTTGAAACAAATGGAAAGATAGAAATCTTAGGAGAAAAACAAGATATAAAAAAGAAACAAAGGAAAATGTTAGAACTGAAAAAATACAATGACTGAAATAAAAAACTTACTGGATGTGTTCACTAAATGAACTTCAAGATACCAATAAAATGATCCAATCTGAACAATAAGGATTTTAAAAGATTATTTTATGGACAGAGTCTAAAGGACCGTAGAAAAATACAAAAAGTTCTAACATGGACGTCACTAGGGTCTCAAAAGAAAAAGAACAACAACAACAAAATCATACAGATTTGCATGTACACCAAAAGGAAAAAAGAGTCAATGTTACTGATAGTATTTTTCTTAATAATAATAGTAATACTTTAAGTAGAAGAGTAAAAGAGCAGGATGGCTATAACTTCCTCTCAAATTGTTCAGAAAAATATGTATATAGATAGACATGAGGACAGATAGAATGATATATAGCAAATGTGGCAAAAAGTAGATAATTGGTGATTTGGATAAAAGGTATAAAGCAACCCTTTATACCATTTCGGCAACTTTCCTAAAAGTTAGAAATTATACCAAAATAAACATTGCCATAGAAGTATATAAAAATGCATTTGCAATAAAATATATTTTTAAATTACTTCCAAAAATCTCACATGACATATGATATGCCAACATTTTTGTTATCCCCCACACTCAATGATCTCTCTCCTACATCTGAGCTTGAGAAGTCCCATACAATAAACTTAGAATGACAAATATGTCCAACTTGTGTGCCTGCTCTAATCACTGCAGGAACTAGAAGCACTGGACTGAGAAGGCTTCCCAAGTCCAGGCTCATGGAGAAAGAATTCTGCTATTGATTAGTGATGTCTACCATAGGTGCAGTTTAGCATACTTACAGGATGATGTCAAGAATAGCATGATACAATTTCTATCATCGTTTTACTGTTTTACCACATTTCTTCTTGAAATCACTGCTCAAAGCTCTAATATCAATGGCATTTTTATTCATTGGTATACATGTACTTTAACCCATCAACATAGTCCTAAGTAGCTCTTTTACAGAGAGGATATAATGTTACTTTTACATCAAATCTTATTTCACTTACTCTCTTTTTGTGTTTCCTCACCCTTTCTTTTTCTATTTTTAAAAATCTTTATTTGATTTTGCCTAAGCAATTAAAATAGTCTCAACTCTTTCCTTACCTCATCTTTCCACATTGTAGGTCATCCTACCCACAGTGGTTTCCTGAAGCACAGATTAGATCACTTGTTGACTGCCTGGAAGTAATAGTCTATCCTAAGCATGGTAGACAGATGCTATAAGGATTCAATGCCCACCCTCATAAGTTCTGGTCCAGAGAAAAAGACCAATATGTAAACAGACAATTATAATACACTGAAAAATTCCTACCACAGTTTTCTTACCTATAAAATAAAAACAATAATTGTTCACACTTCCCAGAGTGTGGAATGGATTAAATGGATTATAGTTAATAGCGTCTTTAGTATATGGTCTGCCACATAGTAATCATACAATAAGCATTGGACATTAACACAATTAACTCCCAAGTGCCAAGTACAGTGTTATGAACTATGATTATTCCAATTTTCGAGGAGTGAATTTAAATCACCTTGTCAAGCCACCCAATGAGTCAAGGAATCTTGAACAAAGCCCAAACTCTGAAGTCTGCTTACCCAGATCTTCCACAAGGGATTATAATTTTCCAAGTAAAATAAACTGTGTCCTTTTCATTTTATCATCCATTTCCAATACACTTCAAAGGTGTTTCTATGATGAATTTCAGCCGAAGATGATTCCCATTTTCTTCTCAACCATGCAGTTTTTAGAGGCGCATAATGACATAATCCCCACAACCTCTTTTACGGTGGTGTGCCCTATCATTCTTGCCAGCCCTAACAGGTCAGACATGTTGTTCCTCTCCTAATAGTCATACATATTTATTGGCATAAATACATAAAATGAAATCTTCACTTTAATTCAAATTAAATTATGAGTATTATACATAAAAAGTAAATAGCTACAACCAAAGGGCAGACAGGAAAATAAGATCCCAAACTCCTGAAATCCCAAGGATTTGAAAAATAAAATGGCATTACGCTTTTCTGAATCCCAAAGATCATCTCTAAAAGAGTCCCCAAGAAAGCCTGGAGGATACGGATAAGAATCAAAGACTGTCATCCATTCCTAAACATGCCCAGAAAAATATGTTCTCTCCAAGCTGCCAAGAAAAATGCAAAACAGAGGTTTTGTTTTTTTAACCTCGTGTTTGGCTTTTCAGATGTGTCCCCCAGAAGCATTTAAAAAATAGACAGGCTGCCCTTATAAATGGGAAGGCATCAGATTCTGGCAGTGCAGTGGGTGGAAACAACGGAATGCAAACACCTGTGTTCTGACGTGGGCATCCCATGTAACTGGCTGCATGAGTCTGCACAAGGTACTTAATCATTTTGGACTCTGGCTTCCAAACCTATAAAGGGTCAGGATAATGACATCTACTCTTGCCTGTCTCAGTAAGTCGCTGTGAAGGACAATAGCTAGCATTTAAGCAGAAATCTAGAAACTATTTTTTCCTCACAAATATTATTTTAGTTACCACAACCCTGTGAACTGGGTATTATTGTTATTGTCTTTATTATATGATTGTAATAAATGAGGATGCTGAAGTTCACAGAATCTTTACCCAATCTGCCCAAGGTCAGAGTAAGTGGTAAAGCATGACTCAACCCACATCTCCTAACTCTACACCTTTGCTTGACCCACCTGGATTATCATTGTTTGGCTTCCATTCATCACATTCTCAGGGCTGAGCATCATCTCTGGTACACAGTAG
>NW_005871126.1:512946-516060 GCF_000147115.1 Myotis lucifugus
CCACCTCACAGAACATGCCCCAGAGCTGAAAATTAGAGTCAATATTCTGTGCACTCAAGTGCTAGTCCAAACTCTCGCCATTAAACTACAATTTTTTTCTAGAGCATGGCGACAGTTTTATAGTGATCAAAGCGTGATCCTTGACAGAGTTAATCCATTTACTCACATTTTATTTTCACTTCCAAATCCAGGACTTCAGCACTGTACTAGATGAAGTGGCTTACAAACACATCTGCCTTAGGTAACAAAAGCTGATGGGATATATTTATCAGCATTATCAGGGCGAGGTGGAAGGGGAGAAAGGGACATCTGTACTACATTCAACAATAAAAACAAATGTTTAAAAATTAATAATGTAGTGCTTTACACAGATCATTCATCTAAGAAATTGAAGTCAAATTTAGAGATTCAAACAGCCCCTCCAACGGGTACATTTTCTCCCATCCTTTCCCTTGGTAAACAGCTTTTAGAGACAGTAGAAGCACAGAATTTCTTCCTGAGAAGAGCCCAATGTTCCATGTCCTTTAAAACATCCTCTTCTCTTCCAGACCCACTCTCTGCTAAACACAAAGGTTTTGCTTGTTTGGGGTTATTATGAGCTTAAAATGTACTTCTCACAGAGTAGTCTAAAGGGTGTTTCTGGTTTTTCCTTCCTGAGGTGTGTGCAAGGGAACGAAAAAAACAAACTATACCACAGCTACCCTCCCATTCAAAACAGTCCAGCAATCATTTTTCTTAATAATATGTAGCAGCAAGTGGATAGAGTCCTAGAACATTCAGGTATGTCACTGCTTACACAAAGAAAAATGAGACTGATGTTTTCAAAGCCAATTTTGGTTATCAAATACAGATATTTGGCTAATTTAAAAAAAATATCAAATGTCCCAACTTAAAGGAAAAAATGATGGGGTGGAGAGAAAAGCACAAGAGAAAGGAAACAGCTGTGCTTTAGTTTTACTCCAAAGTTCAACCAAGTTCTTACTAAATTCAGAGTGTATGTTGTCAACAGCAAATGAAACAAACCTTAGGACAAGGAAGGGAAAGCAGAGGAGAACTCCTTAGAAGGGAGGGCTTGGGCTAGGAGGAACAGATCGAGGCCTTCTTTGAAGCTGAGTTTGGACTTCAACATCTTTTTATAGTCTATCCTCTAATAACTTCTCCATGCAGAAGGCACATGTTGCCTACTACACTTCCAAAGAGCAACAGAGAGTAAAGCTTTACACTGAGGTGAGAGGTAGGTCACTTGTCCACTCACCTTCTCCATGTTGAACCATTGTCTTCATCCCCCTCTCCTGGGTCTTTTGCTGAACAGGGATGGGGGGAGCTAACAGCTGCCTGACGATTGGACAACCACCGTAGGCACATCAGATGTGTGCACAGCCTGACGTTCAGAAATGGAGGGAAAGTAGCAAACACGTGCTAACCGGGGCTCATACAGGACTAGCGGGCCCCTGCATCTGATTTCTTAGTGCACCCTGACTGGTCCTTCATTTTTCCAAACCCTCCCTTTGTCTGCTCATGAAAACCTAAAATTCCAGGCTTAAAAAGCAAATTTTGTGGAAGAAAAGGCACATTTGGTTAAATGTTTAAAATTGTGTAAATTATTGATACGATAGTCTTTTTCAGGAAACAAGTTTTACATGTGTGTGAAGGTAAGGAAGAAAGGAATGAGGGCCAGGGACTTGCGAAGGGCCAAGCGAACAAGCACAGAAGACCAGTCAAGGAGTAAAGACCAACTCTTTTTTTTTTTTGTCTCTGCAATTGAATCCAAAGGATGGTACTACCAAAGTGTGGCTATGCTTTAAGATGTCAATGTAACAGATAAACAATTACACCCCATTTGCACGTAATTGAGATTAAAGTGTCTAGATGGACCCCAGCCAGTTTGGCTCAGTGGACAGAGCTTCGGCCCTCAGGCTGAAGAGTCTCAAGTTCCATGCATGTCAAGGGTATGGACCTCGGTTGCAGGCTCCATCCCCAGCCCTGGTCGGGGCTTGTGCTGGAGGCAGCCAATTGATGTCTCTCTCTCACATTGATGTTTCTCTCTCTCTGTCTCTCCTCCTCCCTTTTACTCTCTCTAAAAATCAATGGAAAAATATATCCTCGGGTGAGGATTTAAACAAAAAAAAATGTCTAGGTGATACAATGATTGCTATATAAGGAAGTGGCTTCCTATGGTAATTGCAACTCTAGGCCCAATCCCACAAAAAGATAACATTTCTCCTGATTTCACACATTAAAATAATGCCAACAAGAGTAACTTGGAAGTGTATCATGCATCATATACATACTGCTATGGACTGAATTGTATACTTCCCCACTCCCCCAATTTATATGTTAAATCCCAAATCCCCTATGAGATAGCACTGGAGAAGGGACCTTTGGGAGGTAAATAGGGGTAGATGTAGTCATGAGGGTGGGCCCCTAATCTGATAGGATTCGTGTTCTTCAAGAAGACCAGAGAGCCCTAGCCGGTTTGGCTCAGTGGATAGAGCGTTGGCTTGTGGACTGAAGGGTCCCAGGTTCAATTCCAGTCAAGGGCACATGTCCGGGTTGTAGGCTCAATTCCCAGTAGGGGGCGTGCAAGAGGCAGCCGATCAATGATTCTCATCATTGATGTTTCTATCTCCCTCTCCCTTCCTCTCTTAAATCAATAAAAATATATTTTTTTAAAAAAGAAGAAGAAGACATGACAGACAGTTTACTGCCTCTCTTTGCCCCATGTAAGGACACAGCAAGACAGCAGCCATCTGCAAGAAGGTCCTCGACAGGAACCTAATCACCTGGCACCTTGCCTTTGGATTTCCCAGCCTCCAGAACTGTGAAAATTAGGTTTCTGTTGCCTAAGCCTCCCAGTCTGTAGTGTTTTGTTATGTCAGGCTAAAAGAAGACTAATACACATACTACCATGTATCATATACATATACTATGTTCACATCCCTCTTACAGGAATAATAACAAGAATGTTCATCGCAACAGTTGGCAGTAGCAAAGAAAAGGAACAAAATTCTATTATTTTCCTAGGGCTGCCATAACAACATACCACAAACATATAAAAGTATTTCTGGGTGGCTTAAAACAACAGAAATGTATTATCTCATAGTTCTGGAAGCT
>NW_005871126.1:516160-523381 GCF_000147115.1 Myotis lucifugus
GAATCTTTTTTAACTCTTTCCGGTTCCCAGCTTCTGTGAGTGTGATGGCAATCTGGGGCATTCCTTGCTTTATAGATGCAGCACTATCTAGCCTTCCATCTTCACATGGCATTCTCCCTGTATGTCTTTCATATCTTCCCTCTGGGCAATGTCTGCAGCACTCTCTAGCCTTCCATCTTCACATGGCATTCTCCCTGTATGTCTTCATATCTTCCCTCTGACAATGTCCGCCTCTGTATCTAAATATTCTCTTTTTGTAAGGACATTAGTCATGTTAGATTCGGGCCTATCCTAATTAACTAATTTTAACCTGATTACCTCTGTAAAGACCCTATTTCTAAATAAATTAACATTCTGAGGTACTAGGGTTTAAGACTTCAACATGTCTACTTCAAAATGTCTTTTTAAATACTCACCCAAGGATATGCTGAGAGAGAGAGAGAGAGAGAGAGAGAGAACATCAATGTGAGAGGGAAACATTGATTGGTTGCCTTCTGTATGTCCCTGACTGGGGATCAAACCTGCAACCCATGTATGTGCCCTGACTAGAAACTGACTAGAAATAAAATTGGCAACCTTTCAAGTGCATGGATGACGCTCAATCAACTGAGCCATTCAGGCTGGGCAAGACTCCAACATATCTTTTGAGGGGACTGAAAGGGACACCATTCAACCCTTAACAAAAAAGTCTATCAATAGTAAAAATGGAATTCTATATGCCCATAATGAACCATTTTACAGTCATAAAAACAGAGAAGGAGATCTGTTTTCCTGGAAAAATATACTCTCTGGAATATATCATGAAATGGAAAAGGTGAGCATATCAGACCAATATGTGTAATATGATCTAAAAGGCCATAGAATCCTTATCTGAAATCTGGGGTTTTGTTTTGACACACCATTTGGAAGAAAGCTCACCAAACTATTTAATGGTAAATTGGGGAGAGGGTGGGATTGGAGGGTAAGGTGGCACTTTCATTTTTTTAAATTACACCATTTGTTTCCACCTTCACTCAAATTTAACCTCTATTAAGAAAGTATTCACAATGATTTAATTGACAAATTTTTACCCTACATAGCTCAAAGACTGCTGCTATCATTATAGTTATTCACTTATCATTACTTCTCTGTAGTAAATAATTTTTGGTTGGCCATCAAAATCATGACACAACATTTTCAAAGGGTGTTCCTCTATTATTTTTGTCTAAACCAGAGCACAATTATTAAAAAGCACTGAAATAATCTGATTCAAGGTTTAATTAAGCATGTGGCTTCTTAAATGAGTTTTGGCGATGTGCTGTGGTTTTAAATTAATACTTCAGACTGAGCTACCATTTGCTTTTAAAGAGTTTATAAATTCTAGCACATTGGAAGCACTTGAAAACTAGTGACACAATTGATTTATGTTCTGGTATTAAATAAATGTGAATTTGGGAGTCTATCGTTCTGTAACCTTGGCCAACTCACTTAAGCTAAAAAAAATAAAAATAAAAACAAAAAACAAACGTAGCTTCCTCTTTTAAAAATAGGACAAATAACCTCACACTCTGTCTCGCACTCTGTATCTCACATAGTGAAAGTACATAGAATATTGCAGGCAGGAAGTTTCCTTCCTCTCCCTGCCTCAGTTTTAAGGCATCACTAAACAATCAAAAATCAGAGGACAATCTCCCCCAGAATATGCCTCTACAAAGGGGAAAAATATGGTAATATTTCCTGGAGAAACCCAGGAAATACACACCTTTACCAAGTAATGAAGGAAAGATCACCAGTAAAAAGAGATATCTGATATGTCTTTTTGAAATGATGTCTGGGGTACAGCCAAAAATGCAGAAGCTCAATCTAATCTTGAAAAAAAAAAGACATCAGATAAGCCCCAAATGAGAGGCATTCTTCAAAATAATAGACCAGAACTCATCAGCAGTGTCAACCCCACTAAAGACAAGGAATTGTTAGAGACCGGAGAAGACTAAAGAGACAACAACATTTTGTATAGCATCCTGAAATAAGAAAAGGAGGGGAAAATTTAGTGAAATTTGAATAAGTTTATTCAATGGTATTGTAGCTATGGTAGTTTCCTAGTCTCTATGGTAGTTTCCTAATCTTGATAAAATTACACAATGGTAATATAAGTTATTAACATTAGGAGAAGACAGGTGAAGATACAGGAACTCCCTATCTTATACTTGCAGCTTTTTAAAAATTTTAAACTCATTCTCAAATAAAGAGTTTAAAAAGAAGTATCAGAGAACAGATTTTTATCCTTTTTTTTATATAGAAAGAAAAGGAGGGGATAGATTTCCATTGCTATGAATTGTGTTCTCCCAAAATCCATATGTTGAAGCCCTAACCCCCAAAGTGATGGTATTTGGACATGGGGCCTTTGAGGGATAATTAGAGTTAGATGAGGTCATGAGGGTGGGTCCCTAAGAAGAGGAAGATAGCTCGCTCTCTTCCTCTCTCCTCACCACCCCCGCCCCCAAGCATGTGCAAAAAAAGAGGTCGTGTGAGCCCACAGCAAGATGCAGCCACTACAAGCCAGGAGGAGAGCTCTCCTCAGAACCCCTCTATCCTGGCCCCCTGATTATGGACTTCGAGCCTCCAGAACGGTGAGAAAATAAATTCATTCTTTAAGCTATCCAATCTATGGTATTTTGCTATGGCAACCCAAGCTGATTAACAAACCAGTTAAGCTACTAATTGGTCATTTTATATACCAAAGTGACTTTCCCTGTAGTTCAAATCTAAAATAATGTTCTATATAGTTCACTATTTCCTAAAGTAGTGCCTTTTATTGGGTGTAGCTGTGTTCCCATAAATAATGGACACTTACTTGGCTCTAAATAAGTCTCCTAGATCTGTCCTTGATATTTACTAAATTAAGTGGTAATTCTACTAACAATAGAACTTAGGCCACTTGATGTACCTCACAAAAGTACTTAAAGGGAGATGTGTTTAAGTGAGGCAGCATAATTTTAAGGAGTAATTATAAAAAATAAATGTCAACTGAATCTTGTTATAAATTCATTTTTATAAAAACAAAAGTAATTTGAATTTTAACCAAAATTTATGAGCTGCACATCAGCTATAAAACTCAAGCCGTATGTCAATACAGAAAGAAAACCCAAGTTAATAAGTATGTACTTTATACTTGTGCCAATAGTGAATGCATACACTCCCATCTTCATATTATATGGGTCATATAACCTCCTTGTCCACAAGCAAGGGCATTGATAACAGGTTAGAGACCATCCCTCAGTCAGTGGATCAGAAAGCCAGCATTGCCATCTACTGCAAATAACTAATTTATCAATCACCCCAGAATCTCAGAGATGTGCTGACCTATCTGCAGCGAAGCTTGATGTAGTCATAAGCCTTTTGTCTTGTATCCAATCTACCCTAAACTTTGACATTTTTACCAAATTTGCAGAGTAGAAATGTGAGCTTCCATAGATAGGCCAATTTATAAGTACTACTAAATAAATGGGGCTGGGGCGGGGGGGGGGGGTTGGGGGGGGGGGGGAGACACACCTATTGGAGAAATATTCTAATGGCACCAATATCCAGCATTCATTTTTCCACCCTTTGTGGGATGGGGACTGTAGGGACAACCATGGGGAAAAGGTGTGGGTCCTGCACCATTTACTGGGAAAAGGGGGCACAAATCACAGAACAGCTGCCACACCTGGCATTTCTGTAAGAGTCTGGATTATTTATCTCATGCTTACACAAGGGACAGACTACTGAAGCTTTTTCTAAATACATTTTTCACCATAATAATGGACTCCATTTCCATTTCTGCCTCGGCAACTGAGAGAGACCTGAGAGCCACAGAATAATTCATGATCGTTATCTGTATGTTTCTACATAAGTGCTTATTATGAAGAATGCAGCTGAAATGCCCATATTAGCATTTACAGCGGGAGATATACACCTCCCTTATCTCTCTTTTGTGGTTTACCAGTTATCTTCTTACCTCCCAGTGACTCAAAGCTGTACCAGCAGCTAACCTCTCAGTGTACCTCTTTCCTCCTCAAGATGAGCAGCTCTAAAAATATGAACCAATGGAAGTAGCAGCCAAGATGTACAGTTTTCAACTTACAGAGTTGGTTGGAACTTTTAAAAAAATCTTTCTTCATCTGGACTTAATAAGGACAAGTAAATGAATTGGTAAGAGAAATGTAACATTGAAGAACTTAACAGAATAAGGAAATACTGTAAAAATGCAATAAATAGACAGATACCACAATAAAATAACAGTATATTGAAGAGATGATTATCAAGAAGGCCATGGTTATAATTGCATTAATACTTGGCCTGAGAAATTAGAAGTTCTAATTAAGTCAGAGGGAAGCAAGTTGAGAAGAGAAAGGCTGATGTAAGATTGTTACAAGTACATGACAGCAGGTCCTCAAAAAAAATGTTGTTTTGTTCAAGGTCAGTTTTGTTATAATGATGATGAGAGTGGTGGGGATCAATTCTGGCTGGGGCCACTGTCTGTGTGGAGTTTGCATGTTTTACCCATGTCTGTGTGGGGCTCTCGTTTCCTCCCACATCCCAAAGATGTGCATATTAGGTGAAATGGCATGTTTGAATGGTCTCAGTCTGAGTGTAGATGTGTGTGATGCACCCTACAATGGAAGGCTGTCTGTCCAGGGAGCAGTCTCACCAGGCCCCTTGAGCTGCTGGGAGAAGCTCTGGCCACCTGAGACCCTGGACTGGAATAAGCAAGTTGGAAAATAATCATATTACTTGCTTTTGTTAATCTTTCTGAAATGTATGTGTAGCTCACATTTATTTCAATGCCTACTATTAGAAGTATTTTGAGTCTTTATTTTGAAGTTTGATGATATTTTTGTGACCAGACATATGCCATAGGAAATTCTATCTTGTTTATATCCATAAGCCTATGGTAAAATTGGTTTTGTGCTACATCCTTTTGCTTCAAGTTGCAGTTTTCAACAACCTATCCACAAAGTTGAGAACTTACTCTAGTCAGTGTTCAGATCAGTCAATTTTGATTATTCATACCACACACTATTAAAACATTAGAAAAACTTTTTCGATGATTAAAACTTTTTTCTTACATTGGTATCTGTTAATGCAGAGTATAATGACTGTAAAACAAGTCTCATTTTAGCATTGATTTTAAAGCATAAACTGGTTTGTATTACCAGGGAAGTGAGAATAATATTTAAGATGGTACTGACAACAGATGATCACATTGGCTTTCCAGTAATGATTAAAATAGCTGGAATCAGCCTTAACCGGTTTGGCTCAGTGGATAGAGCGTCGGCCTGCAGACTCAAGGGTCCCAGGTTCGATTCCGGTCAAGGGCATGTACCTTGGTTGCGGGCACATCCCCAGTAGGGGGTGTGCAGGAGGCAGCTGATTGATGTTTCTCTCTCATCGATGTTTCTAACTCTCTATCCCTCTTACTTCCTCTTTGTAAAAAAAAATCAATAAAATATATTTTTAAAGAATTAAATAGCTGGAATCACAAAGTGACTTACAACCAGATGTTAGTGAAAAATATCCTAAAGGTCGCCTTTCCGGCTTTGCCACTGGGCATACCCCAAAGAGCTGTTTCAGGCGCGTTGCCCATAAACCATTTGGCAGCAGGTGGCGCTCTTCTGTTAAAATCCGACGTACTTTTTAAAAAGCTCTCAAGACAGCAAATCCTCTAGCTTCCGATTAACCGTAGTTAAAAGTATTGTTTTCAAATAACAAGAGTCCACTTTTGGGCTTTTCGTTTTATTTAGAGAAGGATGTTAAAGTAGAACATTTATAAAATATAGTTTAATGAGACCTTTGATTTTAACACATGCTCAGTCTCTTCTGAATAAATGTATTTGTTTAACAGAGTCATTTCACCACTATTTACTGAGGACCAGGTGTGAGACACCAACACATACTTCTAGCAGTCACCCTCAGATATTGTCACAGGAAGGCTTGGAACCTTAGCATATGCTGCGTGCGCCTTAAGGGCAGAACAGTTTAAAACAAAGTGAAGGGAATAAAAACCACCCTATTGATCACGCCCCACTCAAAAGTCAAGAATTCACAGTGTTATAAATCACACCTAAAATGTTTGGCACAAACAACTAAAACAGTGCCTACGCTCAGTTTACTTCCCGAAGAGAGAAATGATTTGGTAACATGCGAATATTCATACGCAGCAATATCTGCTTGTGTCTCTTGCGCGCAATCCGTGGCCTTCTCGACAGGACTTTCTGTCTGTCTACAACTCCACAACCTCGGGTGCCGTTCCGAAGGGTGGTCCCTTCCCCCCTTTCTCATCTTCGCCACCACCGCCTCCCTCTTCAACTTGAATCAGGGTCAAGTCCCTGAACATGTTCAATTGCTACAAGAACCACGACGGGGCATGTGTCCGCATCGCCGCTTCATACTGGCTAAGTGTTGCATTTTTTTTAAAAAAATGAGATGTAAACCAGGAGGAATGGTACATCTTACATTTTCTGAACCCTCCTTGTTTCGGTTTCAAGCTAACGAGGTCTTACTAATGATTATGCAAAAAAAAAAAAAGGCCTTTTTGAACACGCCAAGTCGCAAGTCATGGACAGGGCTCTCGCTGCGTGTCCAAGGTTTTCACGTGGTGCCTCTGCGAGCCACCCAGCGCGTCTGCTCGGGCGAACCTCGTAACACCTTCGGTCCTTTCTTTCTGTAGAAAGCAAAAGATCCAGCCTAAAAGGGCTGGGCTCCAGCTTCCAAAACTGATCTTTGCCGGAGGTTGCGGGAATCCGGGAAGATCGCCGCAGGACTCAAGGATTAAAGGGTTCCCGAGTTCAAGCGCCTCCGGCCGCCACCGCCGCTCCGCGATCGCCACCCGGCTGTCCCCGCCCGTCGGCCCCGGATCGCCACCCGGCTGTCCCCGCCTGCCCCCCAGGATCGCCACCCCACGGCCCCCTGCTGCTACACCGGACCGCGTGAAATAAGAAAAACCATTCTACACTTATTCGAAAACTGTCTTCATTGTTAGGTGCGTGTGGTGGGGCGACATTACGTTGAGCAAGCTGGAGGAGCACCCACCTGGGTTTGTGAGGGAGGTCCAAGAACTAGCTGGGGCCCAACCGTCGTGCACTGTGGTTGAAAAATGACATATGAACTATGAGGTCGGAGTGCTAGTCCCCGGCATGGTACATGCCTGAGCTGCTGCTCCTGCCCCAGAGTGGGGACGGTGGATACAACCGAGCGCCGCCT
>NW_005871126.1:523979-545146 GCF_000147115.1 Myotis lucifugus
CCCCCGGGCGAGGTCTCCCCCAGGGTTGCGCCATTCGGTCTGTTCACCTCTACGGAGGTTGACGTGCCATTCGAAAGGTCGCCTCGGCCGTGGCGTCCACGCTCCCGAGCTCGTAGTATTTAATAGATCGTATTTAAAGGAGGCCCTTGGGAGTCTTCCCGGGCTCGGCTGGGCGGCGGCGGCTGCGGGGCTGCCGTGGGGCCCGGCGCGCGGGAGGTGGCGGGGCGGCCGCTGCCCAGTCCCGTCCCTGCCGGGGTGCTGGGCGTGGGGGCGCGTGCAGGCACGTGCCACGGCGACTGGCCTCCCCGCCCCCCTTCCCAGCGCGGTTCCTGGAAACAAGGAGGAAATGCTGCAGCCTCGACCATCGTTTTTTGCTTAAAACAAAGCTAGGGACTTGGAATGCAAGAAGAAGAAGAAGAAGAAAAAAAGCTGGGGCGGGAAGGAGGGGTGGGGGAGCAGAAGGTTTGAACGGACCCCGCCCCAGCCCCACATTTGAGCCACCGGCCGGCGCCGTTTCCTGGTGCTGGGCTGCGCGTAGCGGCGGCCTTCCTGGGGGGAGGGGAGAACAATACCGCCTGAAAAGCCAAAAGTCGTGGAATTTGGGGGCGGGGTTGTTGGACCAGTTCGAGTGTATTCGTGGAAAGTAAATTGCAAGATAGTGGCAGTGATTATCTTGGCGTTTGGTAAATTGATCTTCAGACTTTCCAGCCAGCGAACTGCACACTGCAATGCGAAAGCAGGAAACGGGCATTACGTCAGGACAGAGACGAGACCCAAACTGCAACGGTTGCTTCTGCAGGCTGGCCTTCTTCCTATCTCACTCCCCCCTCCCCCTCCCACCACCACCACCAACAACAACAACCACCCCTTTTTCTCCCCCCCCCCCCCCCCCCCCGCCCTCTTGGAGAGGCATCGTTGGCCGCGGGCTCCGGCACTGGGTGCTGTCCCAGCGCGGTGCTCCCTGGCTTCCTGCAGAGGCGTCGCTGCCGGGGTGCGGGGCCCGGAGCCCCAGCCCTGGGCCACCACCACACGTTGTCCTCCCTGACGAGCTTCTTAGGAGCCATAACGAACTCCTTTTAAAGATCGCCCCGCGCTTAGATGGATTCACTGAATTCCAGGCGAGGGTGGAGAACGCACAAGTGCTCAGCTGCTGTCTCCCTCAGCGCGAGCTCACGAGCTCACGTCCGCCTCGGGAAAGCAGGTGGCGAAGGAGGAGAAATCCCAGCAGAGTGTAGACTGGACGGGTTCGCCACACCTTGCTGGGCATCTCAGTTCTCAGTGTTGAGGGACGCGGTCCCCAGAAACTTGTTCTCTGTTAGGGACCCGTCTCCTGAGGCCTTGTCACTGCTCCTTAGACATTTTTTGAGGACCAAGGAAGAACATTGCCCGAAAACATTGTGAATGAGTACATTTTGCCTCTTGGAAAATGTTGAGTTTTGACTCGAGTCTAGCCTCACCTGCGCTGCTGCCCCCTCACCCCAGGTTCAGCTCATGACAAGGTAACCTTCGTGACCTATTCTAGGCTGGAGCCCCACTCCACCCCTGGGCAAAGCTTAACACACACACAAAAACTGGTTGACAAGAGCTAATGATTACTGACTGTTCTGTGCTAGGTAGGCAGGTGCTGAGGGCTTTATCTTGTTTAATAATGAGGTGAGGTGAGTACTATTACCCCGTTTTACAGCTAGGAAATAGATTCTGGGAATCAATGTGTCCACCAGCTAGGCAGTCTGACTCCAAAGACCACACTGTTCACCGCTCTGTGCACTCTCTCTGAGGGAGAGGGGAGATGACCTTGATCAAGGGACCTGCCAGGCTCATCTCACATCACACCAAGGAGGCAAGGGCGTTCCTGCACCCGAGCTGTCCTGCCAGCTACAATAGACCAAGTTCTGGTTAAACATGGTGGGTGTCCAGGAGCATGTCTAATGCTCTCACATAAGAGAGACTGTTCCGGGAAACCCAAGTTACATCGGCTAATTTTCTCATGGCCTGTGTTTGCATCAGTATCTTATAAAGTTATTTAATGATTAAACTTTATATAGCACTTCATTCCTAGCTCAGCTCATTGGGTAATACCAGATCCTGTTCCCCCCATTAAAGATATAGGGAACCTAAAGAACTGCTTCTGTCTACCAGCTCTTAAAACCTTCTCCACTGGGCAACCATATCCCCTCCATCAATCCCCTTCAGTGAATCCGGTCGCCCTTAAAACAAAGCTACTCAAAACTGGGCCCAGACCTAGGTTTCTAATACTCTCTTACCTGCACTCCACCCTTCTTAAATTATTTTCGTTTCTTTGATGGTTGCAAATTCTTTTGTTGTTTCTCTGAGCGCTAGCATGGGCTTGCCTTAGAATGCTGTTATGCTATGTCATCTCACATCTCACCCTCATGTTCCTTCTTCTGACTACCAGCTCCTATTTCAGTTTTCATGGTATGTCACTTCCTCCGGAAAGCTTTTTTTTTTAATATATATTTTTATTGATTTCAGGGAGGAAGGGAGAGGGAGAGAGAGATAGAAACATCAATGATGAGAGAAAATCATGGATCGGCTGTCTCCTGCATGCCCCACACTGGGGACTGAGCCTGCAACCCGGGCATGTGCCCTGACTGGGAATAGAACTCTGACCTCCTAGTTCATAGGTCAATGTTCAACCACTGTGCACACCGGCTGGGCTCCAGAAAGCTCTTTGACCTCCACCCAACTCCACTATGGGTGCTCCTCCAGCTTGCTCAGCGAACTGTTGTCCCAGCACAGCACCTATGCACTGGGTACTGTCTTTTAAATGTGCTGAATAGGTGTCCTTAATTCATGTGGAAGGGGGAGACATCAGACTCACTGCGGTGCTTCACCAACCTGCACCCCAAACACCACCCACGCTCACCACTCCCAACCCACCATGAGTACGTCCTGAGCTAAAAGTCATGACACAGTGAGCACACAGCACTGATACTATGGGCTGTTTCCCCCGAGTGTGTTGGGTAGAAGAGAGGTTGGCTGCTGCATTAGACTGGGGGCTCCACAAGAATGGGGATCCTTTCTCTCCTGTCCGCCATCACTTCCCTGGTGCCTGGCACAGTGAAGCACAGAGTAGGAGACACTTAGGCATTTTGCAAATGATTTGTATCTTAGAAGTGAATTCAGTAAGAATAGAATGCATCTCCTGGGTCATGATGACCAGTAAAATGGATTTCATATCACGGGTCATGGTCAAAGAAAGGTGAAAAACAATGACTTAGATTTGGCACAATAGCTTGGGGTGAGGCAGGAGGATCAAGATGCAGGTATCCCCAATTTTCACTTTATGTCATTGTGTCATTTTGCTGCTATGAATATGAAGGACCTGCAGTAGTAGCTGTTTTCACTAACTGAAAGAATCCAAAGAGGATTTTCACTTTTATATAGAAAGAACGAAAGAAAGAAAGAAAGAAGAAAGAAGAAGAAAGAAAGAAAGAAAGAAGAAAGAAGAAGAAGAAGAAAGAAAGGCATTCAGTGTCTGTTTTGCACAGCTGTTAGGCAGGCAGAGTGCACCCTGAGCAGCGGGAGTGGCCCTGCCAAGCTCCGTCCCTGGACTGCACTCTGAGCCTCACCGTCAGACCACCATAGCTTTGAACTCTGTCTGTGGGCATCTGTGTGCTACCTGCATTTATGTTGTGTATCCGTCAGCAAGATGTGCCCTACGGTGTCAGAACAGCCTCACGGAGCTCACCAGAGTGTTGAGCTTAGCGTAAAACTGAACGTAATTAAGCATTTTTGGTACAGTTTGGTTATTTTGGGTGTTCTAGGAACACTCCAAAGTACTTTATATGAATTAATGGTAATTGCTTTGTTGCTTTACCAGTGGTTCTCAACCTTCTGGCCCTTTAAATACAGTTCCTCATGTTGTGACCCAACCATAAAATTATTTTCGTTGCTACTTTATAACTGTAATGTTGCTACTGTTATGAATCGTAATGTAAATATCTGATATGCAGGATGGTCTTAGGTGACCCCTGTGAAAGGGTCGGTCGACCGCCAAAGGGGTCGAGACCCACAGGTTGAGAACCGCTGCTTTACACCATTGGCTTACAAAAGATTTCTTAGGAAAGTCCTCCTTTCGGATCACCGGAGAAACCTATCTCAGAGAAATGTCTCAGGTGAAGTTAAGACTAGATAACGACGGGCGTACCTCGTTTCATTGCACTTTGCTTTAATGCACTTCACGGGTGTTGTGTTTTTCTACAAACTGAAGGCAAGACCCTCCGCCAGCAAAAAGATGACAACTCACTTAATTGTGATGCGCATTTTATTATGGCGGTCTGGAACCGAACCCACAGTATCTTCCAGGTATGCCTGTATTTTGATATGGGGTTAAAAGAGAAGGAAATTGAGGATAAGTCACAGTTTCTAAGTTGGGCTGCAAGGGCACATGGGGGTATACAGTGGGGCCTTGACTTACGAGTGTCCTGACTAACGAGTTTTTTGAGATACCAGCTGTCTCTCAGCCGATTTTTTGCATTGAGTTGACAGAGTAATTTGAGTTAACGAGCTCCTTAACGAGCTCCATAATGAGATCGGTCTCCCAACGAATTAAACTCGTAAGTCAAGGCCCCACTGTAGTTCTGTTCACTTCAACCAATATCTCTTGATGGAAGCACAGAAACAAGGCGAAGGAGGAAGGGTGGAGGTGGGAGAGACTCACAGACAGGTATGTTGATGAAATATAGTAAATGTAGCCATAAAGTAGGCACAACATGCTACACACGCCCAGAGGGAGCCCAGCCTGGGTCTTCACGCGGCTTTCCAGAGGAGACATCCTTGAGCGGAGTTTTGAAGGAGAGTTAAAGCCAGCTGGAGTGGACAGGTGGAAGGAAACCATACACCAAAGATCAGAGAGGTGGGGCAGCAGATGCTTGTGTGTGAGTGGGTGCGTGTTATGAGCAATTTGGTGTTCCTAGCACATTGGGAAACCAGAGGTGAAGTTGGCAGGGGTAAGGAGACAGGGTGTGAAAAGCATTGTCATGCTAAGGAGCTTAGCTCCTACGTGAGATGAAGAGCCACTGAAGGGGTTTTTAAGAAGATTTGTGCCTGGCCCGCGTGGCTCAGTGGTTGGGCGCCAACCTATGAACCAGGAGGTCACAGTTCAATTCCCGATTAGGGCACAAGCCCGGGTTGCAGGCTCAATCCCTAGTGTAGGAGGCAGTCGATCAATGATTCTCTCTCATCATTGATGTTTCTATCTCTCTCTCCCTCTCCCTTCCTCTCTGAAATCAGTAAAAAAAAATTTTAAAAAAAATAAAAAAATAAACTCCCTCATTTTAGTATTGCTATGTGAACACACAGGATTGGTAGGTAGCATTTATTTTAAAATAACAGTGTCAATAAATGTTCAGAACAGCTTTGTAACTACAAGTATCTTGACATGTGGTCGAGCATCTAACGTATTGTTCTGGCAATCTGCCATACTGTTTTTTGTTTGTTTGTTTGTTTGTTCGTTTGTTTTTAAATCTTTTCTGGCAACTGAATGTTAAGCTTACTAATTCTCAATCTCATTTTATCACCAAAGTATTTTAGGTTTTAAAGAAGTAAGTGTAGCCCAGCCAGCCTGGCTAATTTCAACCTATGAACCAGGAGGTCGTGGTTTGATTCCTAGTCAGGGCTCATGCAGGTTGTGGGCTCCATCCCCAGTGGGGGGCATGCAGGAGGCAGCCAATCAGTGATTCTCTCTCATCATTGATGTTTCTATCTCTCTCTCCCACTTTCTTCCTCTCTGAAATCAATAAAAAAATAAAGAAGTAAGCGTAGCATTTGGAAACAGTCTTCCATTGTTTTGCCATCTTTAATCCTAGCCTAGTTTGTTTTAGAAACCAGAATAATGACTTAGATTATTCTTTAAAACACTAAGTTACCTCACAGAAAGTAGACAGGGACCCAAGAGCCAATGGGTTTTTGGGTTTTTTCCCCCCTCTTTGGCATGCAGCCTAGCTTTAAAGAATAAGTGTTACTGATGGAAATTCAAATCCGTCATACATGTTAAGTATGTTCTATATAATTATTCCTAAAACTTGCTATAACTTGCTAATACAGCTAGCTAGATGCCTATGTGAATGAATTATTCTATGTCTGGAAATACCTGCAACTGGTAGCCTGCTGGCCTCCCCACTAATGGTTTTCCCCGTAATAAATAATAGCTGGAGTATTTCTTTCTCAAATGAAATATTTAAATATTAATTCACCGCAGGAGTTCTATCATTCAATAGAGTCCCATTTTCTTGGTGTTTTCACATTGTGGCCACTCTCTCAGCTGATCTGGCTAGCTATTTTAGAACCAAAAGGTAGAACCAGTTCTCACTTAAGTGATTGTTGTTGCAAATCTTATGTTCTTATTTATTTAATTTTTACTATGGTGTTACTGTCTTGGTGGTTAGGTCTTCTAAGTATAACTTGTCTATTTAATTTTTAAAGCAAAGAACTCTAAGTTGCATAGTAAGACCATTTAGCTCTCTTAATGGCTAAATAAAACCAGCTCCCTTCTCACCATTTTTATGCCCTATTTTCTAGCTCTTTAATAAGCCTTTGTGCTATGTTCAGTTCCCTTTCTAGTTTCTCCATATCCTTTTAAAGATGGGAATCCTCAGTCAGACTGAATGTGAGCTTCTATTATGGGTTTGACCAACCCTAAGTATATTGGAAAGTTACATCATGGTTTTGGGGTGTCATATTTCAGTGACTATACTGTAAGATCACGTTAGCTCTTTTTAAGCAGCAGGTCTCCATTGCTGACACACTCACAATCATGTAACCTGAGCACCCAGGTAGTACTGTAAGACTTCCTTTTCAGTTAAAGCATCATGAAAGTTGTTATGGTGGCTATAAGTACCATTCAAGAAAAATACCCTTTAAAATAGATCATTGTTGCCTGGCTGCTGTGGCTCAGTAATTAGAGCATCAGCCCATACACTGAAGGGTCGCAAGTTCGATTCCCAGTCAAGTGTATGTACCTGAATTGCAGGTTTGATCCCCAGTCCTGGTTGAGGCACGTGCCAGAGGCAACCAATTGATATGTTTCTCTTACATCAATGTTTCTCTCTCTTTCTCTCTCTCTCTCTCTCTCTCTCTCCCTCCCTCCCTCCCTCCTTTCAACTCTCTCTGAAAAGCAATGGAAAAAATATCCTCCAGTGAGGATTAACAACAACAAAATAGATCAGCATCAGCATCATAGTCTACATTTAAGGCTATTTTCCCTTCTAAAAGTGCAAAATCTTTTGCAATAAGTTGTCTAGCACCAATTAATTACATGGTTTCAAGGTAAAAATGTACACTTGTTATCCTGTATGTAGTTTTAGACCCCCAAAAGCAAAACTTCTCTTCTCATGCAGGGCTTCCCTTTTAATCCAGGAATCTCAGATACTTTCCCCATTAGTTGTTACGGGGGGGGGGGAGGGTCCCCCCTTTTGCAGGGTTTTGACTTCTTGCAGGCTCTGCTGAAGCCTTCTCAGACTAAATAAAATTGGCACATCTTAGAAAGTTGCTAATAGAAATACTATTTTTCACACGATTCAGTCACTCCTTTTCCTCCCAGTTCTAGTTAATCATGCCTAATAGCACTTTTAAATAGTGCTATCAATGTGCACACCCTGATCAATACTTTCTTATTTCAGGCAATGTTTAATTTGCATGCAATATTTGGCTTTCTCTTTGGAGTTTATTAGATTACAAATAGACAAAGAATGCCCATCTAAATGTACAACGCAAATCCATTTAACTAGGCTCAGAAGTTATTTCTGTCACTGTATTGATTGACAATATTGTGATATCGTCCATTTAATTTTTGTCCGTAGAAGACTATCATTCACTTCATGTCTATATTGGTCAGGTTTCGTGTGCAGAAAGTAAGATCTGCTCAAGCTAGTTTAAGCAGGAAAGGATTTATTATCGGGTATGACATGGCTGAAGAAACAGACTTGAGGGTGAGCTTTCAGGACAACTCACAAAGCCACACCACAGAACTGGACCACCAAGGAAGCTGTTGCCTCCTCTCCAGTCAGGAAGTTGCAGCCTCCAGAACACACCACCCCTGCCACGATCAGGGCGTTACTGCCATGGCTGCTGGCTCCAGAGCCAATTCATACTTTTTTACAATGTAAACCAGCAAAACCAATGTCCCACCCCCACGCTTGACAGCCACGAAACTAGTGACTGGACAGTGGGGGTGCTGTACTAATGCTTCATAGAAAAGCCCAACACCTCCCCACTGGGCTTGCCAGCAGAGGCAACAGACCTATGATTTGCTCTCACGGAAAATGCATCTCATTGGCTGAGCCTGAATAAATTCTGGAACCCAGCTGCAAGCACTCTGGGAGACTTTCCTGCCTCTGCAGAATTAAAGGGCATGAAAGGGATGATAGAATGTTGAGCACCAATCTACAAAAGCCATCACAATCACAGTCAAATGGCATCTTAAATTCATCAGAATGGAAACAAGTCATGCCTCCAAGGCTTGAGTGATAAGTGGGATTAGCAAGAGTGGAAGGGGAGGGGGAGAGAGAGAGAGAGAGAGAGAGAGAGAGAGAGAGAGAGAGAGAGAGAGAGAGAGAGAGAGAAAGAAGAAGAAGAAGGAGAAGGAGGAGGAGGAGAAACAATGCTGTGAGAGATACATTGATTAGTTGCCTCCTGCATGCATCCCAAGGGGTTTGCCCCTCAACCCTTCAGTCCAAGGGCTGCCACTCCAACCACTGAGCCAAATCGGCCAGGGCTAGTGGAAATGCTTTGAAAAAAATAAAACAACCACCATTTTCAAAGATAAATTATAAATCAATTTTGTTATTGATTAGGGGAGAAGCCCTTCTTTGTAACTCTTAATATAAATACACTTCCAAAAAGATTTTGATATATAATTAAATATTACCATAGCATACAACTCTCTGTGATAACTATTAATGAATCAATTCTGTCCCCATGCAATAATATATGAGCATCTGCTATATGCATTATCACATTGCCTTTTCCTACAAACAACTCACATTATAGTAGGAAATAGAAACAAATATGAAAAAATAAGTTATCCAATTGAAAAAATTCTAAGTTCAAATCTCTCCTATTTATCAGATGTGTAACATTGCCATATATGTATATACCAAGAAAAATTACTTATAATGTGGGTGGTTGTCTACTTCAACAAACAGTAAAGAAGTATCTATATCAAGGGAACTAAGTCAAATGAATTCTTTTTTAAATTGCCATATACAGAATATTTGTGCACGGCTGGTATGGCTCAGTGGTTGAGCGTCCACCTATAAACCAGACGGTCACTGTTCAATTCCAGACAGGGCACATGCCCAGGTTGCGGGCTTGATCCCTGGTAGGGGGCGTGCAGGAGGCAGCTGATCAATGATTCTCATTATTGATGTTTCTATCTCTCTCCCTCTCTCTTCCTCTCTGAAATCAATAATATATATATATATATATAATTTAAATTGCCACATATATTTGAGCGAGAAAAAATGGTTAGAATTTAGGCCTTTCAACTATAGCTAGTAAGTAGTTGTAATAATAAAAGCAATAGAAGTGCCGAAACCGGTTTGGCTCAGTGGATAGAGCGTCGGCCTGCGGACTGAAAGGTCCCAGGTTCGGTTCCGGTCAAGGGCATGTACCTGGGTTGCGGGCACATCCCCAAGTAGGAGATGTGCAGGGGGCAGCTGATCGATGTTTCTGACTCTCTATCTCTCTCCCTTCCTCTCTGTAAAAAATCAATAAAATATATTTTTAAAAAAAAGCAATAGAAGAATTATGAGGGGATATAGTTAATAATTAATAATCAAATACTGTTGATTGCAGTTAACTGTAAAACATTTGACCATCTGCATTGTAGGGGCTAATTTTAACCTAAAGACAAAATTTTATCTGAACCAATTTTAAAAACTGTCATCAAGTTTCCTACAATGAAGATAAAAAAAATTGGTGGAAATCATAAAATCTCCAGTAACTATAGACTCATTGTTTTGTTTGATGCCATAATGTATTTTTAGCATCATATAGTTAACTCTAACAACATACTCTTGATTGAAATAATTAAATCTAGTATTTCTAATGTAATTATATAACATTTCAAGCTATAAAATCCCTTTTAATGTTCAGTTCAATGAGTTTTGACAAATGCACAAAGTCGTGTAATGACAACCACAGTCAAGATACACAGTGTTCCCAGCAGCCAGAAAGCTCCCCAGTGAGTCTGCAGTCCGTTTCCTTCTCCCACAGCTCCTGGAAGCTCTGAGCTGTTTTCAGCTTTGCTTTTCCAGAATATATTATATTAGCAAATGCAATCATGTAGTAGTGGTCTTTTGCTTCTGGTTTCCTTCTTTATAAATGTCATATTTTATTTTCAATATTATATTTTCACTATAAATTTTATATTTTTAAATAAAATATATGCCCTGTCAAGCGTGGCTCAGGTGGTTGGGCCTCATCCTACGTACTGAAAGGTTGATGGTTTGATTCCCAGTCTGGGCACACGCTGGGTTTCTGGCTCTGTCTCCAGTACAGGGCATGCAAGAGGCAGTCCATTGATATTTCACTCTCATATCAATGTTTCTCTCTCTCTCCCTCGCCCTTCCTCTCTCGCAAAAAAAAAAAAAAAAAATTAAAAATGCTTTTAATTCATTTGTAAATGTATAGGTGGAGTTATAGAGTGCGTTCATTATCGTTGGCCTTACTTACGAACTAAATCTTTCCCTCTCAGAAAACTTTTATATTATAGGCAGTTAACAAAATCTAGTTAATAAGATTTTTTTGGTTGTTGCTGTGCTAGAAGTAAAAAACTGAACTAAAAAAACAACCACAAAAAATGGCCTTGCGCCCTAACCGGTTTGGCTCAGTGGATAGAGCGACAGCCTGGGGACTAAAAGGTCCCAGGTTCGATTCCGGTCAAGGGCATGTACCTTGGTTTCGGGCACATCCCCAGTAAGGGGTGTGCAGGAGGCAGCTGATCGATGTTTCTCGCTCATCGATGTTTCTAACTCTCTATCCCTCTCCCTTCCTCTCTGTAAAAAATCAATAAAATATATTTTTTAAAAATGGCCTTGCATATTTTAGAGCAACTGTTACATTTGTAAGATAACCTATAGGAAAACAATTTCCTTGTAACCCTTTGAAAGAATTAAAATGCAAAGTGGCTGGTACACTTTGTTGTGGTTACAGTAATGTCTACAAAAACCCTGCTTTTTTCACTTGTAAGAATTTCAGTTTTGCACTGTGAATTTGCCTTGATACTAACTGCAAACAACTATAGCTATTACCTCTTCCGTTCTGACTGCAAGTTCAAAGTCTATCAAATTTATAGTCTTAGCGCAAGGTGAAACACACCTTTAAGAAAAAGCCTATTTGTTGTATTTCTTATTAGAGAGTTTTTAAATGTACCTTTGGGACATCTTAAAATTTTATTTCAACTTTAGTTGCACACATGCATATGCTTCGAAGAAGGAGGAAAACAATATTTGAGCTAGAACCATTCTTTTGGTGACTTTTTGTATATTGCTAATTCTCTGAATACTTTCAGGGTCATCAATGACAATTCTTAAAAAGTTTTATTAAAATATAATTTTTATTTTATAAAATTCACTCCTTCCTAGTGTACAATTCAGTGATTTTTCATATACTTACAGAGCTGTGTAACCATCATTATAATCTAATTTTAGAACATTTTCTTTACCCCCAAAAGAAACCTTAAGCCTATTAGCAGTCACTCCTCATCCCTCACCCCCTCAGCCATAGGCAACCACTAATTTACTTTCTGAATGACAATGATTTCTAACTTGGTTAGGCTTTTTTTTTTTTTTTTTAAACCCTGTGGCTTAAAGAGGCCACATTTTCATTTTATTTATGTTAAATTCTGTCGCTTTAGACATTAAATTGGACAATTCATTGTCACCTTTGTTAGAATGCCTAGATCAGTTTGGGTTTTTCAAAAAATAGTGTTGTTGGTTTTTAAATAGATCTTTCTTTTCTTCCTTCTTTGTAGTTTTTAAAACTCTTTGAATCCTTTGAACATGTAGCTAAGGGACAGTTGGTGTTCAGGAAAGTAAATATTAGCATGAGTGGTTCCAAAAACCCCTTCCTTTAGCAATTAACAAGGAGTTTACATAACTAAAAATATTTCAGTAACATGCATTTTCTCAACAAGTTACTTAGTGAAAGTAAACAACAAAAAATTTAAAATATATGAACAGCAGCATTTTTGTTGTGTGTTGTTTTTTTTTAAAAGTTTAGGTCTGTTTAGCGGTTAAAGGAAAACCTGTTGAGAAGGGTGGAGAGATATTACCTAACTGCTACTTTGTATCCTTGTACTAGTGACCTCAGGTCTCCCCTGAATTTTTACTAGTGGTAAAGAAAACAGTGTTTCCAGTTTTCTCTGCAACAAAGATCTCATTGGCTGAAGACAAATGTGTAATTATTAGAAAAAGAGTGCTTTAGAGATATGCACTTCTCAGAATAGTAGACTCAACAGGAAGAAGGAACAAGAAAACATATTCCATTTGTGGTTATGTGGCCTAATTTGACATCATAAAATTGACTTAGTATTTCAGAAGGAAATGTTGCTGTTATGCTTACTGAGATATATTTGTTAAATTTGTATTTGTCAGCTTATGTATTAGTTATTTATGCCGTGTAACAAATACTCCCCCCACCCCAATATTTAGTGTCATAAAACAACAATAAACCTGTGTTATTTCTCACAGTATTAATCCATAGTCCAGGAATTAGGGAATGGTTTGGCTGGGCAGTTCAGGTTTGGTCTTCTTAGGATGTTCTCCCAGGTGTCTCCTGAGGGTAACATTACGTAAAGGCTCCCCTGGGGCTCAAGATGAACCAATCGCATGGTTGGAAACTTGGTGGTGGCTGTTGGCAGGAAATCTTAGTTTCGTTCCACATATGGTGCTCCACATAGCTACTTGAATATCCAACATGGAATCCAACTTCTCCCAGAGTGAATAATACAAGAGGACAAGGCATAGCTGAAGAGTGTCCTCACCTCACAAATAATTATTTCTTGCTTTATTGGTCACAAAGATCAGCCTAGATTCATTGTGGAGAAGACAACACAATGGCATCAACACCAAGGCGGTGAGACTCCCTGAGACCCCTTTCAGAGGTTAGCTACCCAGCCTTCTACCCCAGAGTCTTGCAGATAAAGTTTTAAACATTATCAAAATACAAACGCATTAATTTCTTTTCAAATATAAAGGTAAATGGATTTATATCTCCCCAATGAACAGGAGACGTCTGATGAAAATACCCACCTATGTTCAGTTCAAAGGCAGTTAATCATCTATTCATTGAGAATAAACTATATGGCCAGAACTGTGCTAGCAACACATGTTAAGAGATGTGGCAGATGTGACAAAGTCATCTCAGAATTGTATCTGAGGGTTATCTTTGTAATATCTTTTCAAAATGATGTCCTCTGCCAGAAGTTAGGCATGAAATTCAACCCCAGTCATCAGGGTTATGCCTGTACCTCCCAAGTTCTTTGCGGGGGAATTCTGGTTTTCTCTTGGTCCTGAAAGAAAGCAGAATGCCACCTAATAGAAACAGGAACATGCTGTCCCTTTATATTAGCACCAGATAAAGCATGGCACATCTCATTTTCACAGAGAAATCTAGAATTTAGCCATGCTTTGCTTTGAATATTGGGATGGATCCAGCATGCTCAAATACATTGGGATTTTCCTTTTTTTCTGTATTTTCTAACAAGTGTAAACAGTATGGCCCAGCTGGCATGGCTCAGTGGTTGAGCGTCAATCTATGAGCCAGGAGGTCACAGTTCAGGGCACATGCCTGGGTTGAGGCTCCATCCCCAGTGTGGGGTGTGCAGGAGGCAGCCAATCAATAATTCTCTCTCATCATTGATGTTTCTATCTATCTCTCCCTATCCCTCTCCCTCTCTGAAATCAATAAATCCTATATAATAAAAGCCTAATATGCAAATCGACCAAACGGCAGAACAACCGGTGGAACAATTGGTCACTATGATGTGCACTGACCACCAGAGGGCAGATGCTCAATGCAGAAGCTGCCCCCAGCCCGCAGGCCCCAGGCCAGCCAAGGTGGGTGTCAGCTGGGAGGGCCGCCCGTTCACCCCACCAGTTGCCCCACAGATCAGCCCTGATCATCGGCCAGGCCTAGGGACCTTACCCATGCACGAATTTCGTGTACTGGGCCTCTAGTATCCTATATAATAAAAGGGTAATATGCAAATTGACCCTAACAGCAGGACAACCAGAACGACAGCTCAACTATGAGGCACACTGACCACCTCTCGGTCCCTTTCCCCAGCCAGCAGGCTCCGATTGCCCAATGGCGAATGGGGAGCCTAGGGTAGGTGGCACCAGGCCAAGGCCCCTGACCCACCCATTGCCCCCCACACACAGAGGGCAACCTGCAGGGGGGGCAGGGCCAGTGAGCAGGCAGAACAGCCAACCTCTCGGTTCCTCCCTCCAGCTGGTAGGCTCCAATCACCTGATGGCAAATGGGGAACTGGGGGTGGGTGGCCGGGCCACTGCGGGCAGCTGGGGAAGATGGCCTTGATCGCAGGCCAGGCTTAGGGACTGTACCCGTGCATGAATTTTGTGCGCCAGGACTCTAGTAAATATATATTTTTAAAAAGAGTAAAGAGTCTGGAAGGTATGGATCAAACTGTTAACAGGGCATGGAGATAGTAACTGGTTATCTACTTTAAAGGGTTAACTTTCTTCTTGAAACAGCAACCCTCTCTATCTGTTAAACCTCTTGTCTTCTTGCTCTGTCTGCCAGTTGTTCCAGATGGATGCTGCTGTCATCTTTTTAATCTCCCTCTCTCGCTGCAGGGATTGCTACCCAAGAGCCCTGGCCACAGGGATTAGTTCAGAGATTTGCCTGTGACCCACACCAGACAGTCAGGGTGCTTTCTGAGGGTTTTTCTTCCTTTAAGAGGAGAAGAAAGACTTTCCTCCCCAGTCACAAAACAATTCTTAAACTTCTGGTGGCCAATTACATTTCAAGTGGTAAGGACTTAGTCTGAGAGAAAGAAGTGAACATACACAAAAAAGTGGGGATGAGACAAAGCTAGTCTCGTGTATCTGCTTCCCAGAGTCCTCAGGGCCAGCTCATACACTTGCCCTTCCAACGGCTTGGCTATGGGAGCAAATAAATATCCCTATTTGTTTAAGATGGGTCAAAGTAGGTTTCTGTCAGATATATGCAGAAGCCCTAACAAGTACCTTGTATGAAGGAGTTGGGGAATTCCACTTTCAACCTTGTACACTAATTATATTCATCAAAATATTTTTGGCTACAAATTAATAACAACTCTATTTGAGCTCGCATAAACAAAGAGGGAGTTTATTACATCATGTTCCCAAATGTAGGAAGGGCATGGGGAAGCCGGCCTTAGGAATATCTAGAAGCAAGGATCTAAATGCCATCAAAATTCTCTTCTATTTTTGTTTCTGGATCTCAGCGTTATTCCTCAACTGTGGGCTTACTTTTCTCACTTAGTGGGAATGACCATTGCTCACAGATTCTAGGGTGACATCTTCATAGCATCTGAAAAGAAAGCTCTTCTTCCCTCATTTTGAGTTAGCAAAACTCTCAGGGGAGGATTCTGATTGGCCTGGTTTTGGTCACATGCCCATTGCTGCACCAATTTCTGGGGCCAAGAATGTAGGTACTATCATTGCCCACATTGGTTCGCATGCCCTCTCCTTGATCCTGTGGCCAGGAATGTGGAGTCATGTAAGAACATGGCAGTTCCTATCTCAAAGCAATGACTAGAGTGAGGGAAAAAGAGTTTTTCTTCAGAGAAACTGGTTCTGATATGGTAGTGGGGAATTCTACTAAGTAGGGCAGTAGATACCTAATATTTGTGTCTGTGTTCCACATTCTATATTGTTCATCTATTTTATAACAAATAGGTAACACTTTGAACACATATTAATCTATATTATATATTTGCTGTTAGTTTTAAATGCTTTCCTCCTGAAGTAATATCATATTTATAAGAAACCTCAGAAATCATCTGGTTTGACTACTACTAATGCAAACTATTCTCTTACGCTGTCCTGGACCAGGGACTTAAATATTGTGATATCTCCAATGACGTGAAGAATGAGTAAAGGTTCATTTCTCTTGAAAACAGAGTTGGGATATAAGAACACGGTTGACTAAGCCAGAAGCTATTAATCTATCTGCAATTTTTGGATTACCTTGGGGAAATTGCTATCTCTCTGATTTCCTTTTCTTATTAAAAAATGAAAGTAACATAGTAATACTATAATGCTTTAAACATACTACAGTGGGGGAGGAGCATGGGAGGGCTCCAATACCTTATAAACACAACCTACAAAGTATCAGTCTTAATCATTTTTGTGTACTGTTATGAGAATGACATCCATTCAGTTAAGGTATAAAATTAGCCTGAAATGCTGAATCATAGTTTAAATTCAACGGGTATGTTATTTAGTATTTATTGAACACCAACTTGTTCCAGATGCTTTACAGGGTACAAAATGTGGCCTGTGTTCTCAGGACTCTTGAGTCCTTCAGGGAGAGTTCTGTTTGCTGTTTGCTGTTCAGGGACACTGCAGTCTTTTGTCAGGGAAGTGCTTTCCCCCCGGAGTCCACTGACATGTTAAAGGTGTAAGTGGTATTCACAATTGTGAACATTGGAAAGGAAATAGATTGACTACCTCTGTCATGTGTTTAGAAGGACAGGACGTTGAGTATAAAGCACTAAGGAGGTAAAAAGCATATAAAGGGAAACAGTGAAGAGAGCAATTTATGCAACATTATGTTTGTTCTGCTTGAATACTCAGGCATAATAATAATAATAATAATAATAATAATACATGGCAATCTGTGATTAGGTAAGAAAAGCTGTTTCACCCCTGAAATTCCAGAGGGACTGCTGCACATTTAAGACAAGCTTCTTAGAAATAGCCTGGGTCTCTATTTTGTGGTGCCTCGGAGGCAGTTGGCAGCTGCAGGATGAAGCTGAACATCCCTTTCCCAGCCACTGGCTGCCAGAACCTCACTGAAGTGGATGCTGAACACAAGCTTCATACCTTTTATGAGAAGCGTGTGGCCCCAAAGTTGCTGCTGATGCTCTGGATGAAGAGTGGAAGGGTTATGTGGTTCGGATCAGTGGTGGGAATGAAAGCAGGGCGTTTTGACCCATGGCTGTGTCTGCCTGCTACTGAGAAAGGGGCGATCCTGTTATAGACCAAAGAGGACTGGACACAGAAAATGCAAATCTGTTTGGGGCTGCATTGTGGATGCCAATCTCAGTGTCCTCACCTTGGTCATCGTAAAAAGGGGAGAGAAGGACATTTCTGGTCTCACTGATACTATTGTGCCTCATCACTTGGAGCCCAAAAGGGCTAACAGACTTGGCAGTTTTCAGTCTCTCTAAAGAATACAATGTCCACCAGTATGTTGTGAGAAAACCCCTAAACAAAGAAAGTAAGAAACCTGGGACCAAATTACCCAAGACTCAGAATCCTGTTACTCCACGTGTCCTGCAACACAAACATTAGCGCATTGCTCTGAAGAAACAACATGCTCAGAAAATAAGAGGCCACAGAATATGCCAAACTTTAAGCTAAAAGAATGAAGGAGACCAAAGAAAAATGCCAGGGACAGATTGCCAAGAGCCATAGCTGTCCACTCTGACAGCGTCTACCTCTAAGTCTGAGTCCAGTCAAAAACAAGATTTTCTAAAGGTAACTAAGTAAGAACAAACATAAAAAGAGAGAGAGAGAGAAATGGCCTGGGTCTGGGGTGAGATGGGCACTGGCTGGTGAGGGATTTGCCAAGTACGCTCTTCCAGTGTGGCACAGTGGGGAAGAACATGGACCCATGACTCAAGCATGACCCATGTGCATTTCAACCCTGTTCTTCTACCTGCTGGCTGTGTGCCTTTTGACCTGTGTTAGCCTTCAGAGACCTCAGTGTCTGCATCTAAACTCAAATATCCTATATAATAAAGAGGTGATATGCAAATTGACCATCACCCCAACATACAAGATGGCCACCCCCATGTGGTCAAAGATGGCCTCCACAAGACGGCCGGCAGGGGAGGGCAGTTGGGGGTGATCAGGCCAGCAGGGGAGAGCAGTTGGGGGTGATCAGGCCAGCAGGGGAGGGCAGTTGGGAGGGACCAGGCCAGCAGGGGAGGGCAGTTGGGGGCAATCGGGCCGGCAGGGGAGCAGTTAGGTGTTGATCGGGCCGGCAGGGGAGCAGTTAGGTGTTGATCAGGCTGGCAGGGGAGTGGTTAGAGGGTGATCAGGCAGGCAGGCAGGCAGGAGGGCGGTTGGGATCCAGCAGTCCCGGATTGTGAGAGGGATGTTCTACTGCCGGTTTAGGCCTGATCCCTGGAGAGGGTGCAGGCTAGGCTGAGGGACACACACCCCCACACACACCCATGCACAAATTTTGTGCACCGGGCCTCTAGTCCTATATAATAAAAGGCTAATATGCAAATTGTCCCCTCAACCAGGAGTTTGACCGGGAGTTCAACCAGGGTGCAGGGCCAGCCGGCCAACTGCCCGTGGCCCCTCCCCCTGGCTGGCAGGCCCCGATCGGGCAGGCTGGCCAGACCCCACCCATGCACAATTTCATGCACTGGACCTCTAGTATATACATATATATTTAAGCATATAAAAATAAATTTAAATATATGTATGTATTCCATAACAACTAATTGCAGATTTGATTATGTGAACTATAATGCCTGGCATATAGTAGGCACTAGTAGAAACTGGTTGAATTGAATTTTTGTTATTCTGTCATGAGATAGCCGAACCTCACTGAGGATCACATGGTTTCAAGAGCAAGCAGCAGGGTTGTAAAGATAGTGAGATGGGGGAAATGCATCATTGGCAGAGCACTCCTGGGGTATAGGCTTCAGGCAGGCATGATAGCCTTCCTTTTCATGGGGGGGGGGAGTTTAGACTTCCTTCAGTTTCCCTGCTTTGATCATTCTATGCTACCGGATGGTCTTCTGCACACACCTAAGGTCCTTTGACCTGCAACCTAGAAAACCAGTGCTTAATCTGGATGGAGCCTGTCCCCCACCTCCCCACCGCTCACCCCAGACCTCTGGTCTCCATCAGCTGTGCGATACTACTTAGCGCACTGTTGATGTAATGCTTCAGCTGCCGCAGGTTTGTACTTTGAATAACATTAAAATCCATAGGATGTGGAGCTGGGGTGATAACATGAATGATGGTTCATTGGCAGAATGTGTTTCCCAAAGATCACGCAGAGTTTGTGGGGTGCAGTTTCTTTAATCTAGCAGCAGGTTGGCTGATCGTTGCTTTCCAGAAACTGTTCACCAGCTTTGACGCGTCAGCCATGGCACCATGGAAACAAGCAGTCCAACATTGCTAAGTAAACTGGCAAGAGAGGGCTGTGTTAAACAGTGTGGCAACGTTTTCATTTAAATAAGAAACGTAGCTGGCAAATGGAACCGAATCTCCAGTTCTTCCGTCCTTTGAGCAGCCACATGCAGAAGGGAGCTGTGAGGAAGAGAAATGGAACAAGAGAGGAAGCCAGGTTAAGGGGATATTTCATCCGCTCCAGGTGAGGCTGATGAAGTGCCCTCGTCTCACGGAGAGCACCTCATCTTTCCTAAGTCCATTCGTTTTTAAACATTTAAGGTGGCATACGTCACGTGTATTTATTCATCAGTGTGTATTTCCTGAGAACAAGAATTGCCTTTATATAAACAGTACAGTGATCAAATTGAGGAAATCAATACAGTATTGCTAGAATATTTTAATCTATAGACCATGTCTGAATTTTGTCAATTTATTTCAATACTGAACTTTATAGCATGTTCTCTCTTCAGTACACGATTCCACTCTGATCACACATTGCATGTAATTACCACTTCTCTTCATCCTCCTCTCACCTGAAACAGCTCTTCAACTTTCCTTTGTCTTTGACATTGATATTGTTGTTTCACAGATGTTCATTTTTATGGAATATTCCTCTGTTTGGTCTTGATTGATGTTTCCACATGATTAGATTCAGGTTATGCATCATTACATAAGTGATGCCATGCCCTTCTCAAGGTATTCCATCCATGATGGACATATGATGTCCACCTCCTTCTCACTGACAATTTAATTTTGGTTATATGGTCAAGGTGCAGTCTTTTTTCTCCCTTGTATAGTTACTGGTTTTCCTCTTGTGACTAATACACAATCTATGGTGTCATGTCTACTTTTTATTTATTTACTTATTATTTTTTAAATATAGTTTTACTGATTTCAGAGAGGAAGGGAGAGTGAGATAGAAACATCAATGATGAGAGAGAATCATTGATCGGCTGCCTCCTGCACACCCCTCACTGGGGATCAAGCCCACAACCCCGGCATGTGTTCTGACCAGGAGTCTAGCCGTGACCTCCTGGTACATAAGTTGAAGCTCAACCACTGAGTCACACCAGCTGGGCCATGTCTTCTTTTTAAACCAGTGTTTATACCAAACGTCAGAAACAATCTAGAATTAAAATTTTTTTCTAAGTATGTAATAATTCCTGCCATATTTGTTGCAAAAAATATATCCATGTACAACATTGATACGAAATAGAAAGCCAGTAGAATATGATTGAGACTAGAGACTCTGGAGTTAGATGGCTTCGGTTTGAGTCCCAATCCCCTCACTTTCCTGATGGAAAACGTTGGGGTGTTGCCTCCCTGTGCTCAGTTTTATCATCTATACAATCTGAAAGATAAAAATGCTGCCCTCACATATGGGGCTGTTGCAGGATTAAATGAGCTGATAATATGTGTCTGGCACATAGTCAGCACACAATTAACGTTGGTTTTATATGTAATATATATTTTATATACAATATATACTTTTTTCAGGGTAGTAAATAAAATCCAAATAATGAGGTAACATTTTTAGCTACAGGTACTATTCTTCCACTATCAGATCCAAAAATAAACTTAGCCAATATAATTTTCAAAAATCCCTAATGCAAGTGCTTTGACTTTCTTATTCTTTTTTCTTTCTTTCTTTTTCTTTCTTTCTTCTCTTTTCTTTCTTTCTTTCTTTCTTTCTTTCTTTCTTTCTTTCTTTCTTTCTTTCTTTCTTTCTTTTTCTTTCTTTCTTCCTCTTTCTCTCTTTCTTTCCCTCCCTCC
>NW_005871126.1:547230-549431 GCF_000147115.1 Myotis lucifugus
CCCACACATACCTCTGGTGACCTGTGCAGAGCTATTGAGTCTCTCCCAGTAGTCCCTGAAACTGGCCCAGCTCCCTTTAGGAGAGAATTTTTATCCTGGGAGGACAGCAAATACCTGGATGATGAGATAGTTTCCAAAACTACCTCAACAGGCTAGTCCAGGATTTTAAACCTGGGAGCCATAGACCCTAAAGCACGGGAACCCTGGGGGTAAGGGTGGGTGGGGGAATTGGAGAAAGCTGGGTGGTGAGAAGCATGAAAAGCAAGCTTTGTCCCTTCTGATTTGTGTGATCTGTGTCCTGGTAGACACAGCAGGCATTCTTGTCCTTTCTAGGTCTGCTCCATAAAAGTTCTCCTAATTTGTTGTTGTTGTTGTTTGAAGTTTTTTTTTTAAAGAGAGAGAGAGAGAGAGAGAGAGAGAGAGAGAGAGAGAGAAAGAAAGAGAAACATGGATGTGAGAGCAAAACATGGGTTGGCTGCCTCCTGCATGCCCCCCACCCTGAAACCCAGGCATGTATCCTGACCTTTTTGGTGCATTGGATGATGCCCAACCAACTGAGCCACACCACCTTGCTCCTAGTTTTATGGTGTGTTTTTTTAATCCTCACCTGAAGATATTTTTCCATTGGTTTCTAGAGAGTAGAAGAGAGGGAAAAAGAAAGAGAGAGAGAGAGAGAGAGAGAGAGAGAGAGAGAGAGAGAGAGAGAGAAACATCAATGTAAGAGAGATATATTGATTGGTTGCGTCCTGTAAGTGCCCCAACAGAACCTGCAACCGAAGTATGTACCCTTGACCAGGAATCAAACCTGAGACTCTTTGGTCCACGGGCTGTCACTCTAATTATGGAGCCAAACTGGCCAGGGCCTGCTCCTAGTTCTTGATAAGTATTTACACAGCATTGTCATTTAATGCCTAATAGGTTAGGATTTAGTGGTTTTATCATAATTCTTAGTTCATACTTGCATGCCTGCCAGTTGCATACCTTCTAGTAACTAATATTTAGTAAGACATCATAGGATAGGGTGGGAATTTTGCAGTTTTTATGGTAGCTTAAAGCAGTTGCTAGAATGATTTTGTTGTTGCTGTTAAAACTAGATGTTTGGTTCTGATTATAAAAATAACATTTTCAAAACTGGTAAAATTAGAAATGTCATGGAAGAAACATGCAGATCAATAGAGAATTTTTGTAAGTTTTTTTTTTTTTTTGGTTTTTGAGCCAAACTGATGACATATGCCAGGGAGCAAATTCTCAAATGCTCCAGAGAAAAAGTTTTGCAGCTTCTTTTCTGCATCTAAAATTAAGGAGGGATCATACATGAAGGTGGGAGAAAGCAAGGCAGGGGTTGGATTACACTAGGATAGTTGACAAGATTATGTGCTCTCTTGAGGGTTAATTTCCTCTTCAAGGGGTATTACTTCTGGCATTTCAAAAGTGTGTTAACCCACCTTCTCAAGGACAATGGGCAGGGCTGGTTTAAAAGCTTTCCCTAAAGGAATTACAGGTCTGGGGCATGACTACCCACCATGACCTTCCCAGTTAGGAATTTATGATCAGATCACCCGGTGATGTCACTTTCCATAGGACCTCCTTATTTATCTTCCACAGAACACAAGCAAAGTGATTACAGAGCATTGCAGAGCCGTATTCCAGAACACTTTCTGCTTTAGAATCTCCTGCTACTTCATGGGCCTTCCCAAAGTACTACCTCAGAATCCCGAAGGGTGGGACCAGGAATCAACATTTAATGAACTGAAGTCCCATAACTAAGGTTCTGACTATATATTTAATTTTTCTTGCCCTTCAACTACTATTTTTATTCATCCAAAAATATAAAAGCTGTTAAGATTCTGAAAATGTATGTTTTGTAAAGTTTCTATAAAACAATGTGCAAACTTGTAGTGAATACTTTGCCAGATAAAAAGCTTTCTACATACAATAGGGTGAGTGAGTACAAAGTACAAAATAAACATTGATCAACTAGGCTGGTAGGTGCCAATTTACATAAATCTGCAAATAAACCCCGCCCCCTTTTATGTAGAGACTCCTGGTTTTTCAAGCCCAGAGGGGTGCTTGTGAGACTGCTTGCCTTAGCTCTTTTGTTTGGTTTCAGTCCTCCTGTACACCACACCTTGTTTGGATTATCTGTGCAGAGTCCATGCCCCACCCCAGTTCCAGGCATCCAGGTTTACTGCCCCAGCCCC
>NW_005871126.1:550152-617891 GCF_000147115.1 Myotis lucifugus
CAGCCCAATGGTGCTGGTCTCTTGATTGGGATTGGGTGGCCATACCCAGGTCCAGGCTCCTTACCAACGAAGCAATGACTTCTCAGGATTTCCCAGACATTATTGAAGGAAACCTAAGGGTTGAAGAGAATAAATCTGAGGATCTAAAGCAAAGCTCTAAGCAATTGTGCCAGATTGAAAATTTTGCTTTCTGCAACATATACACATTTATCTATATACATAAAAGCCTAAGCGACCCAACGACCAAACGACTGAACAAGCAAACAACTGGTTGACCGGTCGCTATGATGTTCACTGACCACCAGGGGGCCGATGCTCAACACAGGAGCAGGCACAGCTGGGCTAGGATGAGCTGGAGCTGGGTGGTGCCGGCCCGGGCTTGGGCTCCTCCCTGGCCTCCTGCCTCTTCATGCACTACTACATCCCTCAGGGGATGTCAGACTGCCGGTTTTGCTCTTTCTCTCAGCCTGGCCTGCAGGGATTGGGCCAAAACCTGCAGTCCCACATCCCAGGAGGGGTCCCAGATTGCGAGAGGGTGCAGGCCAGGCTGAGGGACCCCAATGGTGCACAGATCCGGGCCTCCAGCTTTTATATAAAAACGATGGTTTTCCCTCCCCAAATCTTCATGTTAAATTGATACTCTAAGAGGTTGTCCTATGTTTATCCTGCAGCCTCCCATGCCCCTGGGTGAGTACACACACAGTGTTTGAGAAGCAGCTATCTAAAGTCTAAAGAACAAATCCCACATTCCTTCTAGGGCCTTCGGGTCCAAGTGCTGTTTACTTCTCTACCCTCTGTCCCTTCCAAACGCCTCCCAAACGTATGAGGTCCTTCGCTGCCTGCACCTTTACTCCTGTGGCTTCACCAATTCTGAAGGGCCTTCCTTCCCACTGTCCTCTCCCCTGCTTCCTCCCCTCCCCCCAACTCTCCCTCCCAGATCAGCCAGAAAGACAATTCTGGGAAGCCTTCCCTGGCTTCTCCTGACAGTGACATGGCTCCTGCCTCCTGCACCCAGTGTGCTTTGGGCACATAGAGTGGTAACTCTTCTATTGCTCACTAAGGAGTTGGACCTGGCTGCATTCATCTTTGTATCAGAATACTTAGTAAGCACTCAATAAATAGTTATGGGCTAGATTGATTAATGAAAGGGAGACCATTGGAAAAGGAGCTGTTTTAAAAAGTCTTTTCTCTTCCTCATACCCAGGACTGTTCTTTGGGCAAAGAGGATAGAATGAGCCCAGCATTTTAAAGAGAGACATCCTGAATGTTGTTAGCTCGTGTGCATTAACGTGAATCTGATGCACACAACAGGGCTGTGGATTAACTACTAGTATATGACTTTACAATATTTCCTTCTTACATTATGTATTTTTAGAGAAAAAAAAATTTAAGATAAAGTTTTTGTTTTTGTTTTTTAATTTTGCAGATGGAGCTAGTGTTAGAAAAGTGAGATACGAGATGATGTGTCAAAACTGGTTCATTTTTGTTTTCATGTTTTTAGTTTGTCAGATCAGACTAAACTCATTTCTCTAGTGGTTATTCTCAAAAGTTTCACCTTTAAATAGAAAAGTAATGATGTGAAAAGCACGAGCACACACACACACACACACACACACACACACGAGGAGACACACTATTGAGAGAGGAAAGAAGTGGAACCATTATAAAAATCCACTGCTCCTGGAATCTTGCTATATTTGGCCTTAAATTGACAATAAGTACTGACAATTATTGGATGCCACAGTTCAGTTCCTTTAATTGCAGATACTAGAAATAACAACGTCCAACCAAAACAGAAAAAAACAAACAACCCATATCTACTTTCAGACTAGTTTGCTCATAAAGTGTATTACTCTATGCCTGGAGGTCTGCATTCCCTTTTATCTACCAGTCTTTAGTGAGTCTATATATAATGCTAGGGTATACCGATATCTTAAAGAAATATATGACCAGAGATTTAAGTTTATTTTTAAATTTTTATTCTTTTTCTTACTTATCCATAGCCTTTAGGGCCTGTTTGAGAGTCCGGTTTGAGAATTATTTATTGAGCTTCCATTATGTGTCAGGCCTGTGCATACTGAAGGATTGCAGTCCCTAATCTCTAGTAATTGGCAGTCTGATCAGAGAGAGTTATAAAGACCTATATGCAATACAGCTCATTTATTAAGTCCAAGGACCTAGAGCAGCGGTTCTCAACCTGTGGGGGTCGAACGACCCTTGGGTCACCTAAATACATCCTGCATATCAGATATTTACATTACGATTCATAACAGTAGCAAAATTAGTTATGAAGTAGCAACGAAAATAATTTTATGGTTGGGGGTCACCACAGCATGAGGAACTGTATTAAAGGGTCGCAGCATTAGGAAGGTTGAGAACCACTGACCTAGAGCATTCACTAATTGACTTAATTAGTATGTGCTTTATCTTTATTAATGAAACTGTAAGCATATTTTCTCCTCTGCAAATTCACTTGAAAATGCATATCTGTATAAGTATTCACACACTGATGAGTATGACGAGGCAACGAACAGGATGGAGAATTTGAGTGTTAGAGTAGTATTTTTCATTGGGAAATATACGAGATAAATTATTACTCATGGGCCGAAACCGGTTTGGCTCAGTGGATAGAGCGTCGGCCTGCGGACTGAAAGGTCCCAGGTTCGATTCCGGTCAAGGGCATGTACCTGGGTTGCGGGCACATCCCCAGTAGGAGATGTGCAGGAGGCAGCTGGTTGATGTTTCTCTCTCATCGATGTTTCTAACTCTCTATCTCTCTCCCTTCCTCTCTGTAAAAAATCAATAAAATATATTTAAAAAAAAAAAATTATTACTCATGGTATATACTTAGCTTTAAAAGAGATATTTATTTATTTTAGGTAAATACTGTAATAATCCTTTCCCACGAAAGTGAAGACAATATTTCTAAATTAAAAAAAGACAGGAAAAAATTTAAAAACCATGTATGTTTTCTTCAGAAATTTGACCTGAATTTAACCTTATTGCATTACCTAATGTTTTCAAAAGTAGAAACTGTCAGCCTTTTCAGGGATGTTTTCTGAGGTTACTTGTTAGTAAATAGACAAGGAATTTTGAATAATGTTACTTCCCACTAAGTATGGGTCATTTCTAGGTGGTTCCGGGTATTGCTGAATTTCAAAATGGTTTTCCTTTTGTCTTAGTGAACATCAAATGGTAAACCTCCATGAACAGAGATCAGAAGGGCCTCTGCTTGAAAATTGATCAAAGAGAATTCACAATGTTAGAAGAAAGGTGCAAGGTAAATATCAAAATTTTCACCCCTGAAAAACCAGAAATGTAAGCATCCAATAAGTAGTAAGGAAGGCTAGTAATCCACCTAGAAAATCAGGGGGGAAATCGCCACAGAAATGGTTTAGGAGGTGATCAGACACAAGAGGTATGTCCAGTGGGAGATTTTTGCTTCCAGGAACCACTGCATGCAAATACTTCAGGAAGAAAATAAGAATCTTTTATGAGATCTGATTTCCCTGGGGGGAAATATGGTGGGTATTCTTTAGCATTTATACTTTTTCACCTTTACAGAAAAGGTCTGCGGAGTGGTCATTTATTTACCAAAACTGTGATTCAGGTTTCACATACAAAATGACTGCATTATACGGATTCTTACGGTGGCTGACCATACTTGGGTTAGAATCAAGCATTCATATTCACACTTCTGGTTGTTGAAAGGAAAAAAGGAAGCTTTAATGGTAATGATGAGGTAGTCCATTTTAAAGCTACATTTGAAATCACATGCTACAAGTAAAGTGGAATTGTGACCTCAGAAGGTCGACCTCCAATAAATGAAATCTCCACTAAGTTATGGAAGATTTGGGGGAAAATCTTGCTGCTCTTGTTCTCCCACAGTGAGCACTGAATGTACTCCTATTATACAATGTTCGATGCTTCACTTCATTCTTCAGTCTCACCATCCATTAATCTTTTTGAGGGCACAATGGTATCTTATTCATGAACAGATTTCCAGTAGTTAATAAACAACCCAGTATGTGTTAAGTTCTTAAAAAAAATAGTTGTTAAAGGACTACATGGACATCCATTCAAGTGTAATGTGGTGACCGATGGATAGGAAGTGCTACGTTATCTGTATGATGAGACACCACGTTAGGAAAATTCGCTCTCCTCTAGAAGCCTAGATTTTTACTACCAGTCTGCAAAATCAATGTGAATCGCTAATATTATTGTGGATACAATTTAAGCTATCTGTAAGACCGGTTTCAATGCTTCAAAGCATTATAATACTTCCTTATACACTACAAAGGGAGAAAAGGTGGTACATTTAATCTTTTTATATGATTCCAAGACAGGAATACCCTCACATATTCTTTTAAAAAAAATAATTGCAGGTGCCATTGGGCAATTTTTCTGAAGCATATTTTTATACTCTGGTCCAGTAAATTAAAAAATGTTTTCAAGACTATCTGAAAAAAGAAATATATATTTATTTTTATGCTGTGCCCCAGGTGCTATACTGGATAAATGCTTTATTTCATCAACATAATCTTGTGAAGTGACTATTATATTCCTATATTATAGGGAAAGAATGTATTTATGGGTAAGGAAATCATTATTTTTAACCTCCCAAGGAATGGAAAATATCTGGACTGGATGATGTCTAGAGCACAGCTGTGTTCAATCCTGAAATGTAGCATTACAAGATGGCCTCGGGAGCATATGAAGTAGATCAAAATACTGCTCCCCAAGGAATAGCCACATGTCACAGCATCTACATTGATAAAGGAATACAGTATTGTTGAGTGTACTCCCCCAGGGTCTTTTAAATTAATTGGGATAGAACTGAGAAATTTTAAACCTTGTGGGTGAGGTTGCTAGTGAAGAATAGGTAAGTCAGTTATCTTTGAGACCAAGCTGCCTGATTGAGTCGGTCATAGAAAAATGCTATAGTAACCCAGCTCACCTCATCATTCCCACACTCCCATCCTCTATCCCACCCAACTCTGTCCAGTTACTAACTCATCAGCCTATTGTCTTTTCATCATAGCACTTATTGTATGACATTATAGTCTGTCTACTACAAATTCCACTAGAATGCAATGCTATCAGAAAGGGACATTGTATATCTTGTTCTTCTCAGATGTCACCATACCCCGAACAATGTCTAGAATATAGGAGGTGCTTAATAACTATTTGTTAGATGAATGAATATATGTGGAGTATTTAGAGACTCTAAAATCTGCTTACTCTACATGGACCTAAGGAAGTTTCAAGGAGTTCTACTGTTAAAGGCATTGCTTTGAGTAAAGTGATAAATAAATCAGGGGAATCTGATTATAAAGTAAATGTGCTATTTGGGCAAAGATAATACCAACCAAGGGGCAGCATTAACATTTTAATAAGTACTACTTTGGCAGATGAGCAGGTTTTTATCTAATAAAAAGCAAAGCCCCGGGGGATGGGGACAAGTTAGTTAGAGTGACACAGGGTGGCTCAGAGTAGGGAATGCGAAGTAAGGGTCCAGAGGAGCTACTTTCCTATAACCTGACCTTGACAAAGGAGGCAGAAGAACTAAATGGCTGCATTTGATGTCTTTAAATGTTTGCCTAGGACTTGACGATGTCTGAGGGCTGTTTATCCTCACTTCCTTTCCTTTCGCCTTTGTTTTCTCAGCACTTTTTCGTAGTCATCTCTATTATCCAAGAAAGGATGGTCTCTATGTATTTCAGTTTCTTTTTCCTGAAAAAAAGGTAATATGTTATTTGTATAATGCCATCTGAGTTCTAAAACTTTTTTCTGATGTTCACCTATAATCTTCTTTCTATAGTTTAAGCCAATTCTTTTTTTTCTCACTATCTCTAGTGGAAAGAAAATGTCTTTAGCATTTAATTCATAGGATATCTCTTATTTTCAGAGACCCTCAAATTCTGTACTCAATAGGCCAGCTGAGGAGAAAAAAAAACAGCTTTATTTGCTTTAATGCGGGGCATGGGGTGAGAGAGAGTTTATTGGAAGGACTTCAACCAGTATTTATAAGCCAAATTTAGTCAAACCACTTTGTTTAGACACTTCACCTCAATTTTCTCCAGTTAAAATATTCCAGTACTTTAAGCCTTTCCTATGTAGCCTCTTTCACACACCTTTAATTAGTTTTGTGGTTCTTTCATAAGGTCATCTCAATTCTTTTTTTCTCCCTAATAATATGAAAACTTTCCAACCAGTAGGTTTCTTTTCAGTTTCTGAATTCTAAACATGCATGTATGTCCTTGCAGAAAAAAATTATGCATCTTTAAATAATTTGTTATTTTTACCTATAACTCTATTATGCCAAGCAACTTATGTCAGAATGTGTGTCCTAGATCAAGATTGTTAAAAATTCAGTAAAAATAAGAAAAATGAAGTAAGAACAGAAAAAAAAGATTTAAAATGTATTATAGGAATAACTGTATATGGCTAATTAGGGATAAAGAATTTGAAACTTTAGACATAAACAACCCAATAGTTATCAAAAGCCTAGATTTGCCTAGTCGGTGTGGCTCAGTTAGTTGAGCCTCAACCCATGAACTAGGAGGTCAAGGTTCTATTCCCCATCAGGGCATGTGCCTGGGTTGTGGGCTCGATCCCCATGTAAGAGGCAGCCGATGGATGATTCTCTCTCATCATTGATGTTTCTATCTCTCTCTCCCTCTCCCTTCCTCTCTGAAACAATAAAATATATTCTTTAAAAAATTATCTTTGATGGAGGGTTTTGTGTGTAGAAAAAACTATTTAGAATTTTTAAAATTAAATGTACAAATTCTAAACAGTAGTTTTGTATAAAGGTCTTAGGTTCCATTTACAAATAATATTCTAAGTCTAGTAAATATTTTCAATCATATTTAAGGGCCATCAACTAATGTTTCCTCTCATTTACATGTAAATGAACTCCTTTGAACATCTTAAACTCTATTTACAAATTTAAAATACTCATTTTCTTCTAATACTATGATTGTCTGATTTAACAAACAAAACCCTCCTGGTACCAAATAGACCATACCTCTAATAAAAGAAACTCCTAAGTATAATGAACTTTAAGATCTCTTAACTATTCTAATATGGATGTCAACTGTATAAAATTTCAAATTACATCACAAGTCTAAATCCATTACATATTACATGTTTTGAATTATAACTAAAAAAAAAGAAAACTGATCTGTTCACTCTAATAGACCAAATTCCAGCCATTGAAAGTACCCAAACTAATAAGTATACACAGATTTCCTAACACAAAATATATTAACACCATGAAAAACTTTCCAAATCTTGCAGTTGAAAGATGCTGAGCCACTGAAGAAGCGATTATGTCATCCTTCCCATGTAATTTTTGCATTCCCATGTAATTTTTGCATTGTCTTCCAGGTTGCTGAAGCTTCATGAGGACCAGACGGTGCAGGCTGAGACAACACTGCATCCTTGTTTGTGACACCGAAGGGGCATTCTGACACACTGAGCCGTATTTATGGCCTTGCTCTGAGAGTTCACCGTTTACAACAAATCTTAGAGGTGCGTCATTTTATTACCTAATTTTCAAATCCTATTAGGATCTGTAATACTCACACTAGAAATACAATTTAAACTTCTTTACATGATTGGACTTTGTCTTAGACCAGTGGTCAGCAAACTCATTAGTCAACAGAGCCAAATATCAACAGTACAACGATTGATATTTCTTTTGAGAGCCAAATTTTTTCAACTTAAACTATATAGGTAGGTACATTGTTATTAACTTAATTAGGGTACTCCTAAGGCTTAGGAAGAGCCACACTCAAGGGGCCAAAGAGCCACATGTGGCTCGCGAGCCACAGTTTGCCGACCACGGTCTTAGACTATTGAGATATTTAAATGTCTTTTTAGCCAAACTCTTGCATTCTGTGCATACACTTTTAATGTTTTAGAAACACCCAAAGCTTATAATGTTAAAATAATAATACATTACATTCTAACTATGTCTCGTGGATTTGTCTGATTATTTTATCATAAGTTCTAAGAGCATCAAAGACACCTTACAAATCCTCTTCTAAAATGTACCCCAAGGAAATATTTATAGATGTGCAAAGGAATTCAACCACAGGGATTTCATCACAGTATTATTTTTAGTAGAGAGTGACCTAAATGTCAAACAAAGTCTCTTTTGTTATTTAAAAATTCCTTAAAGGCAGGAACCAAAGTTTGTGTGTCTCTCTTTTCATCTGGAATCGACCTTATGGCTCTGCACATAGAAGGTATTTAATAAATGCTTGTTAATGAAATCATCTCTTAAACACACTCCCCTGCAGCAACTGTGTCGTTGGGAGTGGGGTTTGGAAGGACTTTATATTCCGAAACATCTTCATGAGCCATTTTTAAAAATGAATAATCGATGTGTGTGTACTAGGTCTTATGTCAAGCACTATACAAACTCACAACTTGACCCCTCTCTTTATAACAGTAAGACATGGTCCCTAAGACCCTCTTATGTAAAATTTTAGATCTACCACTCTTTTGTAAGATAGTTTTAAAAAGAGAAAAAGGAAAAGAAACGTTTTGATACGTTGTCATATTTGTCCTTCAATGGGAGTATAGAATGTGGTAAAGAGAGAGGGAACCAGCTGAGAAATGCCTCTGCTTTGTTATCAATTAATCATATACAAATCCTAATATTTTCCAAAGATTGTACAATAAATGTGGATTTCTTTTGTAATAAAGCAAAATAGGCTTTAAAATTATACTTAAATAATATTATACTCTTCTCTTAACTTTTTTCACCAATCCTCTAAAAACAGTGGTTCTCAACCTTGGCTGCACATAAGAATCACCTGGGAATCTTTGAAAATCCAATTTTCTGGGCCCCATCCTTCGGGAAATTCTGTTTCTTTGTTATGGGGTGGGGCCACAACATTAGTAACAAAAGAAACAGAATTTCCGGAGGATGGGGCCCAGAAATCAGGATTTTAAAAAGATTCCTAGGTGATTCTAATGTGCAGCCAAGGTTGAGAACCACTGCTCTAAAAGCTCTTGTTGGTCAGTGGGAGGGGAGTAGATCCTATTGTAGTTGCTTTGGAGGCTGGGGCCCTGCTGGACAGAGTGCTGAAATTCATTGTCATTGACAACCTGACCTATACCACACTGAGTGCATCTGGGAACTCAGAGAGCAAAATGGGGAGTCCAGAAAGTATCCCAAAGCTTCTGTGGCAGGCTGTTCTGGCTCCTGGGAGCTCTGGTCCCCTGCTTGAAATAAAAATGCTCACAGGTTTGCGAATCCAGTCTTTTTCCAAGAGTTTCAGTAAATAGTCGAAGTTCTGCTTTCTGAGGTGAGGCAGACAGATAACCAGCTAACAAGATGTGGACTATAAAAGGGGTGTAGATAATGTTATTGTCAACATAGAATAAAAGGAAAGAAAGGTCAGCAGCCCTGAAGAGGAAAAGAGACAAATGGGAGGAGTCACAGGACTTGCCTGTCTACAGTGGGTGGCATTGCTGGGAGTCATTCCATCCTTGGTAGTAGTCCTGGAAGGCTTGCTGGAGGAGATAAGGATTCAGCAGCTGCTTATCTCAAACACACGTATCATAGAAATTGGTACAATACCAAAGTATGCTGCCCCCCACCCCCTAAAAATGTAAATGAGAAAACAGGATATGTTTCTGGGGTCTCACAGGGAACCTCAACATTGATGATTTAACAGCACCTTGGACAATCATCTTAGAATATGGTTATGTGATGGTCTCCTGATCCAGCCCCCATTTTAATCCCATGGCTTGCATGCTACACTCCCATCTCCCTCTCAAGAAGGAGTACCCTGCCTCCATATTGTGCCTGTGCTGCTCCCTCAGTTGAAATGTAAGAATAGCAGTAGAAAAGGTAAGTGACACCCATGTTCTAATCCTGGCTCTGCTAGGCTCTCTGAGCTTATTGCCTCATAGTTAAAAGGAAGGTAATAATGCACCCTTCCTACCAGGGTGGAAGGAGATCATGTCTGGGAAAGGACCAGGCCTCGTGCTCAACTTAATGTGTGATTGAAAGATAAACCGGTATATTTTTCAAAACGTATGGCCAGTCACAAATGAGTTTTGTTGTGGTTTGATTATTCTCCTTCTTTAGTCTTGCCACAGGTCTCCCTTCAGCTCTTTTTCAACGCTGGACAAGAGAAATTTTAGGCATAATAACCATAATTAAGTTAAAATTCAACCTAAACATAGTGCTAAGAACAATGTACTGTACTATTGACCATGAAAATATAGAGATTTTAGATTTACGGTCCTCCCATGTGGCTTTAGCATGTGGGGCTGTCAACGTAAGAAACGCCCAAACCTGTAGAAAATTTTTATGAGTTTATTTGAGCCAAACTAATCACATATGCCAGGGAGCAAGATCTCAAATGCTCCAGAGAATAACAGGTTTGCAGCTCCTCTTATGCATTTGAAATGAAGGAGGGGAAGATTGGAGAAAGCAAGGCAGGGATTGGATTACAGGGTACTTAACAAGATTACGTGCTCTCTTACGAGGTAATACCCCCTTTGAAGGGTATCCTGGCATTTCAAAGGTGTGTTAACCTAGATGCACAAGAACAATGGACAGGGCTGGCTTATAACCTTTCACTAAAGAAGTTACAGGCCTGGGAAGTGACCACCCACCATGATCTGCCCAGTTAGGAATTTATGATCAGTAACCTTGTGAGATTTGCTTTCATACAACCCCTGTTCTTTTACCCACGGGGCTTTGGACTTTAAATAAGATCAAATAAAGTTTTCTTTCTAAACCAAGCTTTTCCCCTTTCCCTCTTGTCTACAATTTACTGCTCACGCAGGTCTTACCTCTGCAAGGACAAGGCCTTTCTTGGCTGCTCTGGACTATCTAACCTTCTTTTTTGAGTGTGACCGTTAGCATTGACTAGCCGTGAAACTCCAACAGAGATTTTGCCATGAAATAATATTCATCATACGGTCCCCATTTACTGAGCACTTTATATTTGTCTAATTTTTACAACAACCTGCAAGGCAGCTATACTTATCCCGATGTTACAAATGGAGGCAATCGGCTAAAAGGGATTAAGTAACAATGGTAGGGCTTGGATTCAACGCATGAAGTTTCCACGACTCCAACCTACCTTCCAAATATGCTTATTACTTATTCATTCGGGTTTTTTAATTTGTGGGTTGATTAATTTGTGTGTCCCCTTCCATAAAGTATTAATGGCCATACCTCTGAATGCAGGGTTATATTACAACGCTCTTTGCTTGCATTGGTTCCCTTCACTTCTAAGTTACAGGCCGTCACCTGTTGAACAAAGCTAATGCTCTCCCGTTCTTCAATGCTGTTATTGTATCCTTCCAGAACAAAGCTAAGAATGCTAAGTACTCCCTGTACACACTTATTAAATGAACTGAATTAATGAGGAAAAGAGGAGCCCATAATGAGAACCCCCATATCACTGCTATCCCTCAACATTGGAATCCAAGAACCTAAGTCAATGTTCATTAATATTGACTCAACAAGCCTAGCTCAGTGTCACCAATTTTCCAACTGAAGGACTTGAGTTATTTGTTTTTCACGATGAGGCCAATGCAGAGCTAACTCAAATTCATGCTTCTCAAATGTTTTTTAAAAACATAAATTTGAAAGTTGATATTTAGTAATAGCCAAAAACATTGAAAAGGTGGCAATAACAACCAATGTTTTTTGTCACCCAGTTTTTAAAAATAGCTCACTTATGTGTTACTTGTTTAGACATTCAGATATTACTAAATATATTCTCTTACTGAAATGTGAACTGCCAAGAGTCAGCCCACAGGCATATTTTTATAGGCAAGTTACATATCCCTGAAAAATCATCGTAGAATACACAATAACGCCTACGTCCCTAAGGCCAAGGTCCACAAGCAGCTTCTACGGACCTGTGTGCCACAGGAGGCAGCAGTCTTTCCTAACTGAAAGGAACCCATAAAAATCTCAAAGGAAAGGAAAACATCTTTTTAAAAACACGAAGCATCAAGCCATCAGTCACATCAGAAGGGAAAACACAGGCTAAAAATACATCCCATGTTCTTTCCAATTCTGTTTATTATACTCATAAATGAAAGTGTCCTGTATAATTTATTCACGCATAGACCTTAAACCTTTACTCATATTTATTCAAAGGCAACAGGGCTAGAGGTTCCTGATAGTACTATAGCTTCGCCATTTGTGCCCATATGATTCAGTTCCTGTGGACTTGGTTCGTATCCACAAAAATCATGTCTGTGAATTACAGATGGGGCTCAGAGAAATTGCATCATCAGTCAAACATCAAACATTTAATGAGTGTTCATTGCACTCATTGTGCTAGGCACTGTGGCCATATTAAACATAAAAAGTATAATTCTTCTGTTAAAAATGAGTTAAATTGAATCCAGGTGTTGGTATAAACAGATAACTGATTTCTTTTTATTATTATTTTATTTTTATTTTTTAAATATATTTTATTGATTTTTTACAGAGAGGAAGGGAGAGGGATAGAGAGTCAGAAACATCGATGAGAGAGAAACATCAATCAGCTACCTCCTGCACACCTTCTACTGGGGATGTGCCCCAGCTACCTCCTGCACACCTTCTACTGGGGATGTGCCCACAACTAAGGTACATGCCCTTGACCGGAATCAAACCTGGGACCCTTGAGTCCGCAGGCTGATGCTCTATCCACTGAGCCAAACCAGTTAGGGCTACAGTAACTGATTTCTATAGTCCTTTATAAAAAAAAAATCTTTTTAATCTAAATTGAAAACAAATTTTCAGTCAATATTTTGAGATAAGTCTTTGAAATTATGAAGTTCTCTCTATTGCTTCTACCACCTCGTGTATTATTGTGTAGAGTAGCAGTCACCAAAATGCATTCCAGTTTGAACTGAGTGAAACAAAGTGACAAGGATTTCTGAGAGCCTTTAATATAGTAATGATTCCCCAAACATATTCGACAGTCGGTTTTGTGGTTGTTGTTTTTAGTTTGTTTGTTTGCTTTTTTATAAACATCTAATGATAACTATGTTTATGCCTGCGTTTGTCTTCTCAGGAGTCTGGAAGTTCAAAGAGAAGTGTGTGTGTGTGTGTGTGTGTGTGTGTGTGTGTGTGTGTGTGTGTTTTCTACTTGTTATCTAAAACATAATGAAATTCTCTGTGTGCCAAAAATGTCTGCGATCCTTAGATAAAAACTGGTGTACCAGAGGAAAGGGATATTCCGATCACTTTCAGTCACATGCTTTCAGTCTCATTGCCCATGGGCAGCCCTGGCAGGCTCACTCTCAGCATCCCTCTCGCACTTTTCTCCGAGTGTCCAGGTGAGGTGGCTGTTGCTCTCAGCTCTTTTCCTTCAGACTGTGAGAAGTAAACCACAGCAGCTGCACACCAGCGCTTTCTCTACCACCAGGAAAACCCCCGAGACCGTTCAGATCTCCAGAAATATGGAGGTGCGGGTGGTGCTTCGCAGGGGGTGGGCTGCAATTCATTCTATTCTGCATAAATTTCAGTGTCTTCTCTTGAAAGTTCAGTCCGCCCAGCCTATGGTTTGGGAGAACTGGGAATGTTTCTATTATTGTTCCCATCAACAGCCGTGCTTTTGTTACTTACAGTACACAGGATGTTCCTTCTTGTCTTGCAATAGGGGGAATGAAGTGTGAGGAAAAATCAGGAACAGTAAAAATACGCCCCTCGTTTTTCTAGGATAATGCTTAGGAAATGCAACACTCATCCAAGACAAAGGTGAATGAAGTGATAGCAGTCTCATTTTTAGGGGTGCACCAGAAGTCTTGCTTTGGGTTCTTTATGTCCGTATGGTTACAAGAAGAGTTGCCATTATATCTTATTTTATTTATTTACTAGTATCATTTTGCTACAATTGTATCCTCTTTTGCAATTTTTACTTCTTTCCCCCCTGGAATTTAAAGACATTTCATAATTGCCAGGAGAAGATGAGACTACTTTAAAGAGCTGGAAACCGACTGCATCTCATGCATGATCCCAGCAAAAACAACCAACCACAAGCCAACCAGGGGAAGACTAGCAGAATTCGATGTCTGCCATGGGTCATCCAACAATATGGCAGGAAAGAGGGAAAGAGGGAAAGAGGAGGGCCTGGATTACTCACTTCTCTGTGTCCCTTAGAGGCCCCTAGAACCCTTCAACTTCAGCAGATCATTATTTACACCTTCTTCATTAAGAAAACAGAGGTCAGGCGACCGGGGCTTCCTTCACTCTGCTGCCCTTCTCCAGGCAGTCCCTTGGATCTCTGAAGAGAAAGGGACTTCTTGTCCAGATAAAACTCCTCATCTATGCGTGATCTCATCTTCCCCAATCTTCATTACGACCAGGGATTGAGCCCACAAGCTGGGCATGTGCCCTAGCCAGGAATCGAACCAGCGACCTTTTGGTGCACAGCCATGTGCCCTATCAGGGAATCAAACCGGCGACTTTTGGGCGCAAAGGAGGACACTTAACCAACTTAGCTGCACCAGCCAGGGCCCTTCCACAAAATCTCAGTCACCTTTGCTGGCTTGACTTCTTTTTGACCTACAACATGTTCTATTTTCTCCATTTCCATTTTAATTTCCCCTTTGTTTTTCTTCCTTTGTTACCAAGCTGTCCCTTTTAAATCCAGGTCTGCTTCTTCTACTCTCTAAAGGGGTTCTCCTGAAGGTCTCCAGTAGCCTTCCTACGCACAACTCCATTGGCCTTTTCTGTGTTCTTATGCTTTTTGATCTTACCAGCATCTGACACTGTGGATCGTGTCCTTCCAACTGAAATTCTCCTCTCTCAAATTTTCTCCTCTGGGTTACTGCATTTCCAGCTTTGGGGAGACCATTCAGCTTTTTCCTTTCTCTCATTTCCTACATGAACTTAACACGTTAAGTGCCCAGCCTGTTTTGTCTTCCCCACGGAAAGTGTAGTGTCAGACAACGGGGACTGACTGGGCGCTTAACGTGTTAATCAGTGAAAAAAAGATCAGACTTTGGAACCAGATGGACTGGGTTGAATCCCTGTTCTACTGCTTTCTAGAACTGTGACCTCAGGCAAATTGCTTAACTCCCTGCGTTTCTTCATCTGAATTAATCAAGTACCCATTATTTACCCAACCTAAATATTGTGTCAGTTAAATGAGATGTTTACAAAACACCTTGTAGATTACCTGACATATCATAGACACACAAATAATTTTTCTGCATTTTGCTTCCGGATAGTCTCTACTATCTTAGCATTTTCTCTCTCCATGTTGCTGTTATTGTTACCACCTTAGTTTCATGGCTTGTTATCATTTGCGAGATCATTGCAACTTTTGGAAAAAAATAATTTCTTGCTTGCACTATGTCTTAGCCTCCTGTTCATCCTACTACTAGAATTCTTTCTGGAGCACTGACCCAATCCTGTGATGTCACATGGCACACAGGATAGATTACAAGCTCCCCTTATTGGTATTCAAGTTACTCCAAAACCTGGTCTTTTTAACCTTTTAAAACTGCTACTATATATGCAGCCCCTTGAGCTCAGTGCTTTAACCAGATGGGACTCTTAAAGAGACAGTCTTTACTTCCCCACCTTCTTACCTTTGCTCACTCCATGCTCTTGGCCAGCTAGTCGTGTCCAAGGACTTGTTAGGTCATGTGGCCATCGGGCCTATTAGCTGCAGCTTAAAGAAACAATACTGAGAGGAAACCAAATGGAGGTAAACTTTATTTAATACAGAATTTATGTGCCAGGAACATTTTCAAGTGTTTTAGAAGTATTAACTCAATCTTTATAATAAAGCTTTGAGTTTGGTACTATTATAATGCTAATTCAAGAGCTTAGGAAACTGAAGCATACACAAAAAAGTTATGTTTGTGCCCGAGATCACAATAAGGAGCTAATAAATAGCAAAGCCACGTTTTAATGCAGGTGGCCTCGCGAGTTAAGGGTCATTGCTCTCTCCTACAGATTTGCTGGGGCAGTGCCCACGGTAAGCAGTTCTGAGGTCACCAGTCCAAGTCAAGCTAGACACCAACAGGCAGGACCAAGACGTAAAGCCAAATGGGTCAGGAATGAGATGCATGGATGTGGGAGGAGGTTCAAGGTTGACATTGCAAGATGAGCAGACAGGAATTACATGAACAAAGTTCAGGGGTTCACGACCGCTTTTAATGCAGTGCCTGCGACTTCTGTTCTGGTCAAGTTGGGAATGGTTCATGGCTCCAACACAGGCAAGTCTATCCTGCTAAAAGTTGTTTGTGTGTCCCTGTCCCGCGTGAGAGGAGACCTTCCATAGCAGGGGATCATGTGCTCCTCACCTTTGTAGCCTCCATATCTAACACAGTTTATTTAGTTACCAAGTACTTAGCAAGTGCCTACATGTGGTAGGGAGTATAGGGTTAAAGGGCCTCTCACCCTCTCTCCCCTCGGAGTTGCTTTTGTGCCTCATCTCTGGTTTGATCTGTAAATTGTATTTCAACCAGACATCTGATTGCCAAGAGTTTCCTCCACAGTCTGCAGACGCTACACAAATCACCTGAAACTGCAGGACTGTCTGGAAGTGAATTAGGGCTGAGACTCAAAGAAATGACTCTAGGGAGTTTTAATTAGAACTGCAAATGCATCACAGAGATTCCTTGCCATTTGATGAATCAAATCGGATCCCAATAAACTTGCTACCCTTGGCTCAATTACAAGTGTTGTGTCTTATCCTTCTCTCTATTCTCCCTGGTGTCTTGCACAGGCTCTTTAAACAATAAAGAATTTATTGCCTTTTTCCCCCCCATTGACCTCTCCCCGGCCACTCCCAGCCCCCAGCACAGACTCTCAATATAGTAGGTTTTCTATGTATCTGGGATGATAAGAAATGGTAGCGAAAATTTTGTATCTGAACACGTTCTCTTTTTTTTGTCTTTGAAGTATAAAGTTGTTTTCCTCACGGGCAATGTTGGCTGTTACAACACCAAATAGTCCGGGTTAAATGTCACAAGTCTCCAACTCGAGAATTTAACAAGAGCAAAAACCCCAAAAAATTAGTATGAGATAAATGCTTCTATTTTAAAAGGTCACACAAAGTAAAATTCACTCTCTTCATTATTGACCATCAACCTGGACACTGAATGTTTTGCTTCCACTTGGGATAAAAATAGAGGTTTTTCTTGCCATTTCTCCTAAATCATGTAATTATAGGGATTTGGAAATTACTGGATCTACTCTCTGACCTTCAGGCAAAACTATGTTTAAAAACTTCCCTGAGCAGCTCAGCGTTTGTCCTGTTTTTAGTTACCCTTCGAGCACATTGCACAACCATCACCAGGCACCTATTGTATGTCGTGTTTAATAGCTCGAGTCTGATGTCTAATCTAATCTTCTCTCTGACATTTCTCTCTCTTCCTCTCTTCAGTGGAGCTTGAGAATGAGCAGGTAACTGCAATCACTTCGCGAAGTCATTTGCCTTTCTCAAGAAAAGACATAAAAAATGTAGGAAGTGGAGTTACTGAATGGTATACCCTTGCGTGTGGGGCTTTCCTGGGTATGGAAGATGCTTATATAAATAGAGAGAAGAATTAATTGGATATATGCTGTAACAGAACTAGGAATACAGATATTTGAGATTGAGTCCCAGTTCTAACTCTTACTAGCTATGTGGCTTTAAAGGAATAGAATAGAATCTTTATGAGATTAAATTTCTTTATGTGTAAAATGGGATCATGATAACCCAACTGAGTGATTTGCATACTTTGTGAAATACTCTGCATAAAGCATGACTGTTGGTGTCCCAGGGATAAACCCCCAAATCCTTTTCCATTTCTACTTTAGACTTGTAGATGAGAAAATTGTTTATCTTACATTAAAAAGTCCTAAAACATGTTTCTTTGAGGATGAGAGCCTGTCCATTTAGCCAAAATGCAATATTACTCAATTATCACAGAAAAATGGGAAATTATACTTGTGTGCCTACCTTCTTTGTGAGGTTGCAAGCTCTTCAGCGATAACGGATTCTTTACAACTTCCAAGGTCTATAACAATGAACAGTATAGGTATTTAGCAACTATTCATGGAATTCAAAAATTGCCTGACTGAATTATTTATACTTTAAATGTTAGCTAGTTACCTAAAAGGAGACTTGATGTACCATTAATTACTATTAACTCCTTCTCATCTTCAAGTGTAAAGAAAGATGTTTTCCTTCCTGTCACCCACATATACCCATGTAAAGATCCTTAACTTAGCAACAAATCAGACCCAAATTGAATAAGCTAGCATATCCCACAAACTTATCTTTGTGTAAAAGATGAGTATATTCATCCTGAAAGAGGGAAACAAATCAGTGATTTCATAAATCACTAAGGTTACTTATTAGACAAAGAAGCAAGTAAGATATTTAAAAAGAGACATGGTTGAAAGAAGCAAAGAACATGTAAATGGCAGATATTTTACTCCAGGGACTTGGCTCAAGCATCTGAAAATTTTGGGGCCAATTATGTGAACTCTGGAGACTGTAGGGAGGGTAGTTAGAGCTATGTGGGTGCTGGAAAAGAATATGTCTTTTCTTTACACAGCTTCCAGAACCAGTTCTCATGAATGCCTAAAATATTTGGTGTGGTGTTTTATAAAATCATGTCAGGAGGTTTTCTCTCCTTACTTTAAGAGAAACTATTGTCCTCTTGAGCCTCTTTTCAAAAATGATTTGTTTCATGTTAGTGTACGTTGTTGGATATTTGTAGCAACTTCAGAAATTCTTTTAATTCTTTTAAGTGTGATTTCAATCTTTTCCATTTAAAATACAAATTCACCCAAAGGGGTGTAAATGAGAATGTTTTTCCTGTTCTTTTTTGTTGACCTTTCATGGTCTGGGGGAGGGAATGCAGATTCTCTCCAATAGATCCTTGGAATTGAGCATCTTGCATATTTGGCCTAGATGGGCTAATGGTCAAAGAACATGGACGATAACAGAACCCACCAACTAGACAATGTTTTTAGAGTGGGCACAGCCTATTCATGGCACTTGGGCTATACAACTGCATCAGTCATAGAGACTCTTTGCTACTCATGATGGATGCCACCCTATCATTCCTCACAGTACAGTACTCCAGGCCCTTGAAGGAAAGCTTCTATCCATCTCAGGTACAAAGAATACTGACACAGTTAAAGTATGTGATTTAAATGACAGGTATTGTGCAGAGGAAAGATACATCCTGAGGGTCACTCTTTACAGCAAGAGGAACCCTGTGATTGAAGCCTGTGGTCCAGAACCTTCAGCCTCTTTTGAAAGTTCTAGGTGCCATTGTACTTAGTGCAAACCAGAGTTATGAAGTCAGAGTTGACCATGGAACTGGAAATGAATTTGGAATCTACATCTCACTTTTGAAAGGATGTCATATTAAATTTACTGCCTATCCTAGTAGGAGAAACAATATAAAAAAGCCTTCTGTCAAAGCGTTTGTTGTAGCCATTTTATGATTTGCTCTGGGAATTATCCTCTCAGTATGGACTGAATTGAACTGAAGTTACATCAATAATTTAAAAAATTGATCATGGTAGTAGTTGTCAGAAAACAACTTTCAGTTTTTGCATCACTTAGGTGAATATCAGGTTATTATGCTTGTTGGAAAATGGTCATCAGATTAAGGATGACAAGGGCAGAGGCACGGTTCTTGGGGTTTGGAAGCAGTTTTCCCCCTAACAGATGGGTGATGTCTTTTCTGATGCCTTCATGAGAAGAGGCAATTACTGAAGCAGAGGAACTGTAGGGGTGACCTCTAGGTAGATAGGAGAGAAAAGCTTTGTCTCCATTCTGTCTAGATGATAAGGAATCTAGGTGTCTGGGAAAGTGAGTCCTACTGGCGGGGGTTAACAAAAGCCTTTTTCCAAGTGGATGCAAGGAGGTAGCTAGGAAGAGTGGACCAGCACTTCAGAGAGAAGTGTAAGACAAAAGTCTCTCAACTACTTTGTTAGCTAGATGCTCTAACTATATTTTTTATCTTTCTTTGTAATTGTTTAGCCTTTCCATAAAAGCTTATTTGACAGTTACAGATATGTTAGGCTTTAAAGATTATAAAGAGAAAAAATGGGTGAGAGTCTCAGAGATGATGCCACAAAGCTCCAACACAAAATGGTGGCAAAAAGCAATAATCAGCAAGGCACTCCTGGGAAGGGAGAGAGAACTGCGTGAGCCATTCTTCTAATCCTCTGCACTGGCCCTTAGAAGGTGCTGAGTTTTACTACATTAAGGAAAGTAATTTTACCTTGCAGGGGGGATTGGAGCACTTAGCCCAGCTATGAATGAGATGTTTCCATAAGCCAGTGAGGTTGCATAGGGAGATGGGAGATCTGGAGACCAGCTTGGGGAATCCATGAGACTTTGTATTTGAGTACATTTTAACTTAAAGTGAAATGAAGACATTTAGGAACAAAAGGTAGAAAAATCAACCATAACACCAGAATGTTTGTTGCTAGTGGGCAAATATTTGCCGGTAAGGAAAACACCATGTAATAGAGAGGAGAGATTGCTTAAAAAATTCTGGTGAACTGACCAGCACAAAGATCATGAGGTTAGACTAGGAGTTGAATGCTATCATTTAAGTCCAGAGAAGGGTAGCTGGTATGTAAGGCAGCCTCTAAGATGGCCCCCAAGGACCCACAACTTCCTGGTAATCATACTTTTGTATAGTACTTTCTTGCATTGTACCAAGGTTGGGTTATGTGACCAATTGCATAAGACAGAAAGTGACAATATGTCACTTCTGAGATTAGTTTATTAAAAAATTTCAGATTCTATCTTGGGAGATTACCTATTTATCTACCTACTTACCTATCTATCTTCCTTTCTATCTCTATCGAGTGGATTACTTTTTCTGGGGGAAGTCATGTCATGAGCAGCCCAATGGAAAGGTCCCTGTGGTAAGGAACTAAAGCTACTTGCCAAAAGTCACATGAATGAGCTTGAAAGCACATCCTTTAGCCCCAGTCAAGTTTTCAGAGACTGTGGCCCTTGCCAATATTTTGACTGCAACGTCATGCAAGAGCCAGAACCAGAACCATCCAGCTAATCCAGATCCCTCAGAAACTATGTGAAATGATAATATTAGCTGTTTTAAGCTGTTAAATGTTTGGGTGACTTGCTACACAAGGTTAGATAATGAAGGATGGCAGTATAGAGCCAAGAAGTCCAGAAGGAATGTTAAATAGAGAAAAGAAACTCAGATCTTACCAACAACCCAGCTCATTCTCTGAACATCTGATAGCAGAGCTTTTGGTTGGACTCTAGTTGAAGGATAAGATGGTGGATTAGCTTGTCCTCATCAACTCTTCTAACCAAGCAGGGAAGAAAATGCCTACTCTGGACCATAGAAATGCAGCTGTAGAGGACCAAGTGGAGTCAGGGTCCAAGCTAAGAGACACTTTCAAGAATCTATTAAGAGTAGGAGGAAGTACCCACAAACACAGAGGAAGAATGGGTTAGTGGAGAAACTTGCTTCCCACAAAACTTCCACTTCAAAGAGGAGAGGAGAATAACCATTTAAGACAAGAAGGGGATCAATTTGTTTTTTTACCAGCAGAGTCAAAGGTCATTTGGGAAGGAGGGGCCTGAGAGCCAGGTGTTTATGGTGATCCTCTCCAAACAAATTTTCTGCCTCCTGGGAAAAAGAGCATATTAGTCCATGAACAGCCTTATGCCAGAGTGGAGCATACCCAAGAAAGGGAACTTTAAAATCCCTATTCTAAGAATTCATTTTTATCTGAGAAATTTATATAAGTCAACATTTCTATATGTCAAATTCCCATATGGGTGAGATGAACAAAACAGAGTTGTTTTACATGACTTGCTCTGTTTAGTATATTCAGCTAAATAGAAGATGCCATGGAAATGCTGGGGGCGGGGGGGGGGGAATTAACTTTAGAAGAAATTCCCTAACTCAATTCTGTAGAAGCGTGTGGCATGCTCTTGGAAACCTAGCACAATTCTGATAAAATAGGAACTGGTTGAGGGCAGGTCAGCTAGTGATTGCATCCTGAGGGGTCTAATGGATCCTCGGGAAACAGGAGTGGATGGTCATGGTAGAAAGACTGTCTTTGAGATCTCAGTCAATAGACATTAGTTTAGGAAAGTCTCCCACAATGGAGTGAGAGGAGCAGAGTCTTCCTGAACTCTTCCTTCTTGAGGATGGTGATAAAACAGTGAGAAGTAAATTGGAGGGAAGGGGGAAAAGACGTTGAAGGTTAAACTGTAGAGCAGATTATTCTGCCAGTTCCATCTCCAACCAGAAGCAATCCCAGCAGCAGATAAGAGAAATTGAGAATTGAGTCACTAAATAATAATCTGTAGGCTATTCCAAGAGAGAAAACAATAATGGAAAAGTGCAGGGACAAGTGTTCTTCCAGCACCAAAATGTAATTTCTAGATTTATTTTTATTAGGGAAAATGGCATTATGTTACACGCTCCTCGTCAATTTTTCTCTTTTGCTGGCCAATAATTTACTTAGGAAAAGTATTTAGTTAATTATATTATAGAACACTATGAATGACACAATATTAAGTGGGAAATAAAAAGTAGGTTACGTTTTGTACAGCAAAGGAAATCATCTACAAAATGAAAAGACACCCCACTATATGGGAGAACACATTTGTCAGTGATACATCTGATAAGGGGTTAATATCCAAAATGTATAAAGAACTTATAAAACTCAACACCAAAAAACCCAAACAATCCAATTTTAAAAATGGGCAAAGGACTTGAATAGAATAGACACTTCTCCAAAGAGGACATACAGATGGCCAATAGACATATGAAAAGATGTTCAGCAGAGAAGTGCACATTAATCATCAGAGAAGTGCACATTAAAAGCACAATGAGATATCACCTCACACCTGTCAGAATGGCTATCATCAATAAATCAACAAACAACAAGTGTTGGTGAGGTTGTGGGAAAGGGGAACCCTCATGCACTGCTGGTGGAAATGCAGATTGGTGCAGCCACTGTGAAAAGCAGTGTGAAGATGCCTCAACAAATTAAAAATGGAAGTGCCTTAGGACCCAGCAGTTTCACTTCTTGGAATTTATCCTAAGAAACCTGAAACACTAATTCAAAAGATCATGTGCACGCTTATGTTCATTGCAGCGTTCTTTACAATAGCCAAGATTTGGAAGCAGTCCAAGTGTCCATCAGTAGATAAGTGGATCCAAGAGCTGTGATACATTTACATTTCGTACAAATACTACTTAGACATAAAAATGTTACCCTTTGCGACAGCCTGGATGGACCTGGAGAACATTATGTTAAGTGAAATAAGCCAGTCAGAGAATGACAGGTACCATATGATTTCAATCATATGTGGAATTTAATGAACAAACTGAACTAACAAGCAAAATAGAGACAGACCCATCGATAGAGAGCAGGCTGACAGCTCATGGGGTCGGGGTAGGGGAGGGGGAGCGAGGAGGAAAGATTGAGCAAAAAAGAAAAAAGAACTCATGGACACAGACTACAGTGTAGTGATCGGCGAGGGGAGGGGAGTAGATGTGGAGGTGGGTATAGGGGGAATAAATGATGGGAAAAAATAAAGAGGAAAAAAGTAGGTTACAAACAGCATGTGCAATGTAATTCTACTTTTGATTTTAAAAAGCATATATGCTATATGAAAAGATACTCAATATCATTAGTAATCAAGGAAATAAGTGCAAATTGAAATTGCAAATGACGTACCACTGTACATCTATTAGAATATCTACTGTTTTTTTTTTCATGGAACAATACCAGGTAGAGCAATTAGAACTCTCATTCATTGCTGGTGGGCATGCAACAGAAAACAGTTTAGCAGTTTTACTTTATAATTTTTTTAACTGTATAAAGTTAAGAAAAATTTATACTTTATTTTGTGTAATTTATAAAATATAAAGTTTTACTTTATGAAGTTAAACACACTATATGATTTAGTAATCTTACTTGTAGGTGTTTACCCAGAGAAATGAAAACTATGCTTGTAAAAACAAACTTGTCATCTATGTTTATAGTGGCTTTATTTATAATTGCTAAAACCCAAATGTTCTTCAGTTGGTGCATGAATAAACTGTAGTATATACAGTGAATTATTACTCAGCCATAAAAAGGAACAAACAACTATTACATGGAATAACATGGAGGAAGCCCAGTGAGTAAGAGAAAGAAGGCTACATACTACATGATTTCATCTCTAAGGACTCTGGAAAAGGCAGAATGACAGGGTAGAAAATGTATCAAGGATTGTCAGGGACTGGAATGGAATGGAAGGAGAAGTTGACATTGGGGGACACAGGAAATATACTATATCTTGGTTGCTTGGAGTACACTTTACTAGTGATCTGTAATTCATTTTTAAAACTTTTCTTTTTTTTGTATTGTAATGATTACATATTTTGTTTTATAAATTCCAAGGAGTAGAAAGAAAAAGTTAATAATGCTTTTCAGTGTTCAGTTCTATAAGTTTTGACAAATGCATATGGTTGCCTAACCACTACCTGGATCTAGCTCTCTAAATACCATTTTCCACCAAACAGAATTACAGATCCCTAGGGGGAAACGTTGATTCGAAAGCTCAGGCAGGAAAAGTACAAAATGAGTCTGGAATAGCTCACTGCATCTGAAAGTCAGGCTTTACCCAAAGAATAAAAGAATGATGGGGCTATGTCAAAAGGGCACAGCAGCTAGCTGTAGAGGGTTTCCCACTGACCAAACCTTGGATAATTTAAACATCAAAATCAATAATAATAGCAATGGATTACAACCCATTGAGTAAAGCAAAAATCCGTAAGCCTGTACTGACATACATATACATACATACATACATACATACATACATACATACAGGAAAGCTCTACCTTACAGTAGAAAGTCAACTAATTCAATAGGAAATAAATATTTTCTGTTTGATAATAGGAAATACACAATGAAGTATTTAGAAAGAAAGGGATAGGATGTCTCCAATTTATACTTAGGTGTATCTATCTAGGCAGTATAGATAAAATGATAAAGCAAATAGGGCAATACGTAAAATTTGGTGAATCTGGGTAAAGGATATGTGGGAGATCCGTGTGCTTTCGTAACTTTTGAAATTTTAAAATTATATCAAAATAAGAAGTAGAATAGAATGTTTGGGATGTGCTAGAGTTGCTTTGTATCAGTCATCTGCTCCCAGTGAGCAAGCAGAGATGCAATTAGAGTTTTTAAGAACTGTTTAGGGGAAATTGCATTCACAAAAACTCTGGATGCTTCTCAAATCTGATGGAATCTTTAGTCAGCACAAATGATATTATATGTAGCTGTGCATCCCTATGGAAACTTGTGGAGGCCCATATTTAACTGGGAATATGTTGGGTTGCTGCTTTATTTATATAGCCTTCTTCATAACTTTCCATGTCCTTTGATATTAAAAAATTTTTAAGGGGATTTATTGACTCAGCATAGTCATTCTCCACAACTTAAATTCCGTATTGCATTGTATTTTGCTTGGCCTAGGGTGTGTAGGACAGAAATAAGATCAGAGGAAGTGTGGAAATATTAATAAGCTGAGAAAAGACTGCATGGGTGTCAAAGTTGGAAATCTCTGCAAAATATCCTCCTTTCCCACCTCTGGACTGAGTTCCTGAAGGGACCCTTTATGGATTTTTCTTATCCCTAAGTACCATCACCTGCTTCTCCATTTTCCTGATGCTTTGTACCACCTCAAGCAATAAGAAATGATCAGTATCTAAAATAACTTAAAATAATTCTGCATTGAAAAATTGACATTAGCATGGTGTAATGGTAATAGCACAGAATTTGCTGTCAAATACCTGGATTAAAGTTTGTCAAGCCACCCTATCTCTCTATGAATCTATTTCTGCATTTAAAAAATTACATAGCTTTAAGTTTTTGAAGGTAGGATAAGAGTTTTTATATAACAAATAAAACAAACAAAAAACAATAAACATAAAGGAAAGATTGAGAAATTGGACTATATTAAAATTAAGCACTGTTCATCAGAAGGCACCATGAAGTATGTAAAAAAAAACAAGCTGTAGGCCAGAAAAAAATCTCTATAATATAAATAAATGACAAAAGACTCATATCCAAAATATATAGATAACTCATATTCAAAATATATAAAGAACTACCAATTGATGAGAAAAAGACATATAACCCAACAGAAAAATGGGCAAGAGATTTCAATAGCCATTCCCCTCCCCCTCTACCCCCCCCCCCCAATAAAAACCCAAATAGCCAATAAACACATGAAAAGGTGCTTAATCCTATTGGTAGTAATCAAGAAAAATGCAAATTTCATTTAGGATAAATTCCCAGAAGTGGAATTGCTAGGTCTTAAGGCAGTTCCATTTTTAATTTTTGAAGTAACTCCATACCACTTTAAATTCAATAAAGAGGAAGAAAGAAATAAAATACAAATTAAAGGGAGAGAGTACTCCACACCCACCATCAAGGGTAAAATTAAAGACCAGCAATAGCAATATGCCAGCGAGTGCAAGAACAAGAACTCCCAGATGCTGTTGATGGGGTGTAAATTGGTATAACTGAATGAAAACCATCTAGTATTACCTAGGTAGTGCATATTCTGTGACTCCCTAGCTCCACTTCCAGGTGTATCTACCCTAAATTGTGTACATGTGCACACCAGGACATGTGAAAGAACGTTCACAAAAGCATTATTTGCATTAACCTAACCTGGAAGCAATCCAAATTTCCATCAATAATAAATGGATAAGTAAATTCTGGAATATTCATTCAATGCAAATACTTCGTTGCAATGAAAATGAAGGAACTACAGATGGAAACATTGATAAGCCTCCAAAACACTATCTTGAGTGAAAGAATTCAGGCACAAAAGAATATACAATTCTATTTAAATCAAGTTAAACACAAACAAAAATTACAGTTTTTAGTGGTGCATATATGCGTGATAAAACTATAAAAGTTGGGATGATAGCTGAGGAGGGACCGAGGGGCCTTTTGGGATCTGACAATGGTTCTTGATTTGGAGGTGGTTACACAGGTGACTACCTTAATTCCATATTTTTGTGTACTTTATTACATGTGTGTTACATTTCATAATAAACAGGTTAGATTTTAAGGACTTAATTCTATCAGTCCTGTCTACAGCAAATGTCCACTATGAGTCAAATAAGAATTGTAAAGGCATTTTAAAACTATAATGTACCATAAGTTTATACTGTTGCTATTTCTATTAATAAAATTAGGCAAATAGAACCAAAAAGCTGTGATTAACAATGACAATCCTAGAGTAGTATATCCTCAACGAAGAAATCACATGTCTAATAGGGCATAATGGCTACCAGCCGAAGCTCTGTTAAAATAAATCCATCCTGTCTAGACCAACTCAGCATCAAAAGTAAAAACAGATGACTTAGCTATTTCCTTTTCTTTTTAAATACAACTAGTAATGCTCATTGATATGAGTTTGGGGTTAAATATGTGAGGATTAAGTCAGAAAACTCAAGGTAAGAATTGAAAACCAAAAAGGAAAATTCTTATTGAAAACCTAAAAGCATAATCTAAATTATTATGTTTCTTCTGGCTTCTTGTGTATAGCTGGTGTTTATTTTAAACAGTTACTCTTTGTTATTTTTAATAATAACACTTATAATAAGATTAATAATAATAAATAGTACCTATGTATACTGATTTTCAGAGAATGATTTATTTAATATGTTCACTCTCTTAGTATTTTTTTAGTAAGGATTTTTTCTTTAATTCTCTATACCCTTACATGTCTAGAATCTGCTACCTATTACTATTAATAAATTATTAATAAATTATTTTCATACTGCTCTTCTCTCTTCAGCGATACAGTGATATGCATAAAGACAGGAGTGTTTATGAACTGTGTGTTTGTATGTCTCCTTCGATTTTATACTATAACCCTAGGATTACTCCTCAACTTTCCCTTTCTCCCTCCTGATTGTACTTTTGTCCTGTCTTTTAAAAATCTCTATCTTCTGTCTATTCTTCTTTCTAATTGGAAATGGTTTTAGTATCATCCCCTCCTAACAGCTATTAAAATGACCTCCGAACAGGCTCTTCTGCTTCTAACCCCTCTCTCCATACTTCATTCTTCACATGCAACACTTTCCAAAGCACAAGACTTGATCAGATCACTCCCTCTTCTTGAAATTTTGATGGCTTATTCCAGCTCTACTTTTTCTGCTGCCACCAGTCCCTCCCTGCCATGTCCGTGTGGGCCCCAGAGATACCTTATGCTACCAATACACTGAACCTTTAGGCATGCGCTGAACTCAGCCTTCCTGTGTCTGTGCAGGTTTCCCGTTTCTTTCTACTGGCACGCAGTAGGCATATTCAATGTGTTCATCGACAGCAAAACTGTGAGACCTTTATGGAGATACAACTGCCTCCCCCAGACAGTCGATTACTTTCTACTTTGGGCTCCCAAAGCAACTTGTTCATATCTTGATTGTTAGTTAGTGCTCAATAACGTGTACCTCTTCTTGTTAGTTCTCTAACCCAGCGGTTCTCAACCTGTGGGTCGCGACCCCTTTGGGGGTCGAACGCCCCTTTCACAGGGGTTGCCTAAGACCATCGGAAAACACTTATATAATTACATATTGTTTTTGTGATTAATCACTATGCTTTAATTATGTTCAATTTGTAACAATGAAATTGGGGTCACCACAACATGAGGAACTGTATTAAAGGGTCTCGGCATTAGGAAGGTTCAGAACCACTGCGTCTAATCCTTATGAACCATAAACACAACTGTTGCAGATGAATAAGGAAACTCCTTTGAGGGACCTGGCAATGGCTGAGGCTAGAGGAAAGCTGACCCTTTCATTTCAGCCTTCCAACCGCATGGATAGTCAGTAAATAAAACCCCGATGTTCCCTCTGTACCAGATACTGCTCGAGGTGCTGGGACACAATGAGTCATAATCCCATTTTTCATTGTGCTCTACACCTGGTGAAATAATAGACCTACCAGGACAGGGTGTGAGCAAAGTGTTTTCCCATTTGCCTCACTTATAAGAGGTGCCTGGAATATCCCATGCAGAAAGGATCAGCTTTTCTTTTCTTTTTTTTTAATCTTAGCTTTTAAAATAGCACCTTTCATCATAAATTGCTCATAAAAGCATTTCTCAGCTACTCTGTCACTTGACCTGAGCATTTCAAAGTATCCCCTGAAGAATCTAATTCGAAGAAAGAAATCTTCAGTTGTGATGATGTGAAATTGATCCTCAGGCACATGTTCTCCTTACTCAGACAGAGGTTGTAACCACCATCCTATTAAGTGGCGCCAATTATGTTGGAGAGTCTATCATGTGACCATGGTGCTAGCTAGCCCCTTGAATGAGATCCTTCAGATTTACAAGCCTCGTAGAAAGTAAATAATCACAGATCATCAAGGAAGCCTTACTTTTCACAATTAGTTCTAAGGGTGGATATATAAGATATGATGCTAAGGTATTCCTTTTGTTTAAAGAAAATAATTTTTCTTTAAACAAACAACTTTACTTATGTCTAGCCCTAACAAAAAAACTTTAAGTAAAGGTTTTATGTGAATTATTAAACACACACACACACACACACACACACACACACACACTAAATTCTCATCTCCCAGACCAGGTTGAAAGTGAAAGTTAAACATTATGGTTAATTATATACCTATGCATGTCACTCATATGTGATTAGGTTTCTAAGACTTAGAGTTGATAAAAATCTATAAAAGAGAATAAATCTGTTGATATAATTTAGGCTAGCCTCATATATTTCCCCACATTACTTAAAATTCTCTTCATTTTGTCACATTTCCTAAATTTGAGCCAATTCATTTTTTATTTCAGTTACCCAGTTCTGCATTGAAAATATGGATGCTCCAAGGAGTCCAGTCTCACCTTAGAACCATTCAGATTAGTTTTCCCCCTGAGACATCTTAGTGAAAATTAGTGTCAGATAGATTTCCCCCTAGAATCTAGCTGAAAATAGAGGCAGTCGATATTGGGACTTTTAATGAATAATGAACTAAAAGAAGCAGTGGTGTAGAGGGTAGATTGGATGGTTTCTAGTGAGGGGCTTTTAGGTACCAAAGGAAAATATGAGAACAGCCAATACTTAGAGGAAATGTTATTAGTTAGCTTGTTTTAGCAGCAAGCAGCAGAAAATTTCAGTTAAAATTAGCTTATACAGAAGTCAGGCAGGCTACATGCATGTAGAGCTGAGCTCCACTTTTCTGTCATCTCTTGCCTTTGCCTTTCTCTACATGTTGGCTTCATCTTCAACCCAGTAGAAAGAAGGTTTTAACCATTCCAGGGGCCAATTGCAATACCCAGAGGAAGATGGCACTGTCTCTTCCTGTATGTCACTGTAGGATGGCTCAACCTTTCCCCAAAGCCCCCAAGTGAACTTCCCCATTATGTCATATTGGTTGGAATTATGCCACAAGCAAAAATTATGCACAAATCAATCTCTGGCTGGGGAAGGAGAAAGTTGTAGAGAGCACCTGGGAAGGCACATGGGCATTTATTTAACTATTGTCAGCTGAAGCCAGTGGCGTTGGCAAAGCCACGTCCTGGAAACACGCTTTGCCAAAAGGCAGGAGTGTTGTCAGCTTGACCTTCAGCCCAGGTGCCAGGGGGTGGGTTTTGTTATTTAAATCCAGCCAAGCACCAGGAATGAATACGACCTGGGCCCACCCAAGAATGCACATAATCTCCTTTGTCTTGACTTTTAGTAAAACTTCCAGTTTTTTGCTGTATAAAATAAACACGCTGTATTGGCTCTGGGTCCCTGTCCCTGTCTCTCCATCAGAGGACAGTGGTCCCACTCGGCCCCAGCTTTTTCCTTCCACCTCTATGTCTGTCTCTTTCTTTTATTGTCTCAATCCCCAGCCGCCCCTACTCAGGAACGGACTGCTCTCTAGCCGTGCTGGATGCGGAGAAGAGAGAAATATTCACAGAAAGTCATGATTGTCTCAGATCAATCAGAATTTAGCGCCTGGAGCTAAAGGTAGGGACAATATCCCTTAAATCACCCAGCCCCATGGAGGAGCATGGATACCTAAACAAAAGGGAAGTTGTGTTAGGACAGAAAAACCAAGAAAATTGGTTATTTTTGTGCCACGAGTGTCTGTCACAAGGAGTGAAGGATGTATGATTCTATGAAGTAGAAGAGAAAGGGGGAAAGTACAAGGAGAAGGTTCCAAACACAAAATTCACAAGCTTCAAGCTTTTGCCTGGAGCTCAACTCTAACTTTAAACTCACAGTTAATTAGTATCCATTATCATGGTATACCAGTCACTAGAGATTTTCTATTTACCAAGTACATGTTAATAGAAACAGTCTATTAATAGAATTATTGAGTGTACTAACGAGGACATCATACTTCCTTTTCCCCACCCAAGCTAAAGGAAAACAATTAATTTTTGCTATAACTGTTTCACAGACAAAATACGTGTGTCTTGTAGTTTAACAAAAAAATCATTTGATATATGCATGGGTGTCTACTGTTTTGTGATTTGATGCTAATAAGGGATTATAAATTGTTTAATATTTAGATGCATAGTCATTAGTTGTACTTTCTAGTATTCTGATATCATGATTGCTATTTACTTATGTATTTGTTTATGTATTCAAATAATATTTGTCATCTATATATTTCATGCCAGGCACTAGGCAAAACTCTAAGAATACACAGTGTGGCAAAAACTGAAAGAATTTTCATGAACAAATAGATGCTTTACTCAGTAAGCTTAGAAGATTTAAGCTCTTGAGGGATGTCCATATTTTAAAAATTATAATATTGAAAACAGATCTTGTACAAACTAACAGAGAAAGAAAAAAGAAACAAATAAGCTAAATTTTCTTCAGAGAGCGAAATAGTTTGGTACATAACTAATATTGTTTTAAGAAATTTTTTCTAAACTTCTTGTGGAGGCAAGTTTGCATTTGGGAGGAAGCTGTTGGGAAATACACGGTTCACTCAGTCCCTGTTGCCTTATCTCCATGGACGGTAAACACTTTTTGTGCCCACACTGATGATTTCATCTACCATCACACCTTTGCAAATAGCTATCTCATTATCAAATGCATGTAGAAAAACTGAAGGAGGAAAACCCATAGACTTTAACAAATATACGTCTGTCCAGCTAATGAAGCATATACTTAAAAATATTTGTTTTGTAAAATGTAGGAATTTTGACTGTCAAGACCTTGGAGGTAGGAACTGTTTTTTTTTTTATAATTAGATAATTCATGCCACTCCTTAGTGTTTACTACAGTATTTTCAATTCAGCATTTGGTTGAATATTTTATACTGAGAAAAATGAATAGAATTTGTTTTTCATTGTTCATTTAAAAAAAAAACACAACTTATGTTTGACGTCTGCTCCTTGCTTATTTGGGGAAAAAATGCAAAATAAGACCCTAAAGGTAGAAACAAAAATATAATTTTGGAACTACTGTCAATTAGAAATGCACTCAAATAGCAATTTCTATTTATGTGTAAAAATCTCAAAGTTGCCTGGGATTAAAGCAGGAAAAATTATGGAAAGTCACAGGAAAGTTAAGTACATCCTTTCTATCTGATTCAGTTCAATCCAATCTGATTAAGTAAATACATTGCAAAAGCCCAGATGGAAGTTAATGAGGGCATGACTAAAGACACTAGCAATGAAAATAGAAAGACAATTGAGCAACATTGCTTCATAGGATAAAATACAAACTCCTTCGCATGACATGAAAGTTCCTTCATGATCATGCTTCTGATCGCCTCTTCTGCTTCATCTTTTGCCAAACTACCCCTTGTTCCAGCCATTGAACACTGTCTGGGATTTCTCCACATCCTTCCCATCTCCCTGCCTTTCCCCCCAACATTTCATTTTGAATATATTCTTAAAGGTTTAAAGAATATTACAGTGAGCACCCATATGTCCACTACCTAGATTTTATTATTAATGTTTTATTGTACTTCTTTTTATCATATATCTACTCACCCCTCCACCCCTCTATCCATCGAAGTAAATTGCAGTCACCTGTAGTCTTTCCCCCTAAATACTTCACTAGAGATCAGTACTGGTTTATATGGCCTTTTATTTTCCTACTGTGGTAAATTTTACATATAGTAAAATATGCAAATCTTTAGGGCACCATTTACTGGATTTTGACAAATGCTGGGTAATATAAACCCCTATTGAGATATAGCAATTCACCATCACCCCAGGAATTTTCTCTATGCTTTTTCCCAGTCAATGCCAGCCGGGCCTTCCAGAGGCAACCACTGCTCAATATTTTTTCCCCCTATCAGAGATGAGATTTGTCTTTCCTGTCATTTAACTTCATGTAAATAGAATTATACAGTATGTATACATGTACTCTCATGCTGTTTGTGAATGTAGCTGAGTGTATCAATAGCTCATTCCTTTTTAATTGTATGGATATGTCATAGTTTGATTATCCATTCCCCTGATGACAGACATCTGGGCTAGTTCCAGTATTTGGCTATTACATAGAAAGCTGCTATGAACATTCTTGTATAAGACTTTCTTTGGAGATATGTTTTCATTTCTTTTGGTAAATATTAGTGGAGTTGCTGGGTCCTAGCAACTTATATATTACGTATATATTTTATAAGCAGTAGCCAAATCTCTTTCCAAAGAAGTTGTACTGTGTTATACTTTTCTGCCAGCATATGAGAGTTCTGCTTGCCCCACATTTCCATCAACATTTGGTGTTCTCAGTCTTTTTCATTTTAGACATTCTGGCATGTCATTATGGTTTAATTTGCATTTACCTGGTGACTAATGATGTTGAGCTCTTTCCCATGTGCTTATTACATATTTGTATTCTTCCTTTTGTGACCTATCTGTCCAAATCTTTGTCTTTTTATTATTGAGTTATAGGAGTGCTTTATATATCCTGGTTATAGGTCTTCTGTCAGACATAAGTTTTTAAAATGTTTTCTCTAGTCTGTGGCTTTCCTATATATTTTCTTAATGGTATCCTTTGGTAAACAGAAGTTTTTAATTTTATAAAGTCTTGTTTCTCAAATTTTCTTTATGGCTAATGCTTTCCATTTCCTGTCTAAAACTTGCCTATTTCCAAGACACAAAGATATTCTTCTACTTTTTTCTCTTGAAAGCTTTATGGTTTTAGCTTTCATATTTAGATCTATAATCTAAGTTGATTTACTTTTTGTGTACAGTGTGAGGTAGAGGCTGAGGTTTATTTTTCACATAGCTATTTCAGAATGATTTATTGAAAAAAATTTTTTCCCATAGGATAGCTTTGGTGCTTTGTCAATCAAATGGTCCTTTAAGTGCAGACCTCTTTGGGGGCTCTCAGTTCTGTTTTATTGATCTTTCTTAATATTTATGCCAATACTATAATTTATTGATTATTGTAACTTTATAGTAAGTCTTGAAATCATGTAGTACAGATGCTCCAATTTTTTCAAGTTTCCTTTGTATTCCAGGTCCTTTGTGTTTCTATTTAAATTTTAGAATCAGCTTGTTGATTTCTACAAAAAGGCCCTTCCTAGATTATAATTGGGTGGCATTGATCTGGAGATCAAAAGGCAGTTCCTATTAATTTTTTAGGACTCAATTCAAATAGCACTTCTTTTAAGTGTTAACATAAAAACATTCAAACCTGTAAATAATTTTTGTGAGTTTATTTGAGCCAATCTGTCGACAATTGCCGGGAAGCAGAACCTCAACGAATTGAGATAATGCTCCGGAGAATGGCGGGTTACATCTATATTTATATATTGCAATCAGAGGAAAGGGATGTAGGTGGGTTACATGAAATTCATTGGTGATAGAGAGGTGGGAGAAAGCAAAGCGGGGGTGGGGGGAGCGGGGAGGGTAGAAACCCCTGGGATTGGATAAAAAGTAAAATGATAGACAAATACTTAGGTGGGTGCAGGAACAATTAACATAACAATGAAGGAATTTGTAGTAGCTGTCCTGGTGTCCAGGCACATTAGGTTGTGCCCCAGGGGGTCCAGAAAAAAGGGAAGTTACAAGTTACCCAGACATTTCAAGGGTATGTTATTATAGATGCAAAAAGACAGATAGGCTCAGTTAAGGTAAAGGTTGACCTTGTCAGTGGAGATACCGGCCTAGGATGTAACTACCTACCATAACTGCTTTTAGTTAAAGTTTCATTTCAGGCCATCCTTTGTGGTTACTCTAGGTCTCTGAGTTTGCAAGACCACCGCCATGCAGGCCTCCCCTGAGCTTGTCAGGTTAGCATGTGGCCCCTTTTGTCCATTTAAGTCTCCCCAGTCAGTCCTCTTTACAGGTAGAATTAATTGCTTATTCCTTCTTCTGAGTATACCACTGGTTATACATACTTCAGTAGAGCTTATCATATTGTATTATGATTGTTTTTGGTTATATATATTTCTTTCAATATTTTATTCGGTGTTATTTGCCATCACCTGGGATGGTAACTAGCACATAGTAAAATCATCCTTGATTTTTATCCATCAAGCTCTTTATTGTGCATCTACTATACACCAGAGGTTGCATGTGGGGGACACAGAAAAAACCATGTACACAGATAAGTGAATAAAATAGTTGCAGTAATGCTGACATAAAGACAGAAAAACCAGGGGAAGGGTTAGAGGGGATTAGAGAGCATGTGCAATGACCTGACCTCAGGTGGTCAACGAAAGACTGAGGAAGGGACATCTGACCTAAGACATAAATGACAGACATGGTGCATCCTGGGGGGATGAGCTCTTCTGAGGGGAAAAGCATATGAGGCAGAAGAATCAGGAAGTGCAAAAGCCCCGAGGTGAATCAAGCTTAGAACCAGGAAGGGACAATTATTGAGCAATTAAGTGTGTCTAGCTGAGAAAGGTGTCTGGGAAAGCTTCAGAGCTGAGGCTTGAGAAAATGAGTAGGTGTTACCGTGGGAGAGAAATCAGAGGGAAAATATTCTAGGCAGAGGGAATTATGTATGACAAGAAGAAATATACAGGCAAAGGGGAGAATGGAAGGAGATGAGGTTAGAGATAGGCAGAAGCCAAATAATGTAGGTCTGTGGACCATACAAAGGATTTTATTCTGATGGCAAAAGAAAGTTATTAAAGTCAGAAGTCAGTACAGCTTGGCCTGTGTTGCTCAGTGGTTGAACATTGACCTATGAACCAGGAAGTCACAGTTTGATTCCTGGTCAGGGCACATGCCTGGGTTTGCTGGCTTCATCCCCATTGGGGGGCATGCAGGAAGCAGCTAATCAATGATTCTCTCGTAACATTCATGTTTCTATATTTCTCTCCTTTCTTTCTCTCTCTGAAATCAATAAAAATATACTTTTAGAAAGAAAAAAGAAGTCAGTACAGTATATGCTTTGTGAAGACCGCTGTGGGTCCTAAGCGGCAAATAGACAGGTGGGTGGGGCAAGAGTGAAAGAAAGTCCTGAGAACAGTTGGGAGACTGTTGCAGCTGACTGGGTGGGAGATAAGGGAGGTTTTGACCAAAGTTCTTCAGTGGAATTGATGAAAAGCTGTCACCTGTGGGCTATATTGGAGGTGTCACAGACAGGTCTTGTCTATGAATAAGTATGCGTCACAAGGAGAACGGGATGAAGGATAAATGCCACTTTTTCTGGCCTGGGTGTGTCATGTGGCCATTTACCGAGATGACATTTGGACAGATGGAATGGGAAGGGGGAGAGGCCGGGAATCAGGAGCTCTATTGTGGAAGTGTTCAGTTTGAGATGCCTGTTATTTATCCAAGAAGAGCTGTTCAGTAGGTGCCTGGATATATGAGTCTGGAAATCAGAGGAAAGGTCAGAACTGGATATACTTGGGAGTCATAAACATATGGCAGGTATCCAAGATCATGGGCCCGGATGAGGTCACTAGAGAGAAAAAGAGTTCTGAGGAGCAAAGGATATTGGGAAAGAGGAACTGTTGCGATAGGATAATATCAGGAGCACATGATGTCAGGAAAGCTTAGAGAAGGAAATGTTTCAGTAAAGAATAAGTAAGCAAACAAATCAAATGATAGGTGGAAAGTTGACCTGTAGGAATTTTTTAAAATGAAATTATTTGGTGGCTTTAATAAACTACATTTCAGTAGAGTGGTATTCACAAAACATTGATGGTAGTGATTACAGGGGCAAAAAGGAGACAGGTAACATGGACAACTTCAAAATTTTGTCCTGAAGATGATAAAAAAAAAAAAATCTGTAGTGCTAAAGACAACTTAGTCAGAATTTGTTTTAATCATTTATTTGTTAACATGGATGACATTAAGTGATGTTTGTATGCAGATAGAAATAACCATGGATCGGTTGTGTCCTGCATACCTCCTATTGGGGATTGAGCCTGCAACCCAAGCATGTGCCCTGACCAGGAATCAAACCAGTGACCTCTTGGTTCATGAGTTGACTCTCAACCACTGAGCCACACCAGCAAGGAATAAGACTGATATATTTTTTGAACTCCTCAGTGTCAAGCATAATTATTAGGATCAATATAGTATTACTAATATTTATTAATATGCAATCTCTAATTAGTAAATCTATCATTGCCATTTTTTTGTTGTTGTTAATCCTCCCCCAAGGATATTTTTTTCCATTGATTTTTTAGAGAGAGTGGAAGTACGGATTGGGGGGTGGGGGGGGAGAGAGAGAGAGAGAGAGAGAGAGAGATCAATTGGTTGCCTCCAACAAGAGCCCAGAGCAGGGCCAGGGATATGCAACCCTTTGGTGCCCAGGCCAGTGCTCTAACCACTGAGAAACACCAGCCAGGGCCATTTCCATTTTCTATCAGTATATTCTTATTGACATTTGCTGCAATGCCATGAAATACTGGCATTCACTGAAATGCCAATGCCATTGATTAAAAAAGTCAATCTTCATACATGACCCTAGAATTCCTACCATCTAGTCAATTAATACATCCATTAGCTGGAACCCTTTGCCTGGGAAGGTGGAGTGTTCTAAAAAATTGTGTTAATATAGCTTGTTTTTATTTATTTTAAACTGTTATACTACATATGAATAAATGGCTATCTTCTATTTGACTTATGGACATATAAACAAAAAAGAGTGGGGGAAATCCTTGTTAAAATGATTCCTTGGTTAAAATTAAAAACAAAAAAAGGAGGCCTTGACCTTAGACAGGAGAAAGGACATTTATAAATTCCATTTTAAGAGGAAGGAGGGCTGAGTACATGGGTACTACTGTAGATAGGATGGTAGATTTGGTGGTAAAATAAATAAATAAAATAAATAAATAAATAAAATAAATAAAGGAATGAAAAAATGGTAAGGGATTCCTTAAGACTTGAGAATTGATTAGATGTTGGAAATGGAAGAGAAGTAAAAAGCACTTAAAGGATTCCAGCATTATAGGTGAACGTATATGTGTGTGTGGGGGGGGGGGGCTGCTGCTGACATACCATTGATCAGTGTGTTTATTCATTCATTCATTCACTCACTCGCTCAACAAGAGGGAGCATGAACAGGACAGACACTATCCTGGTCCTCAAGGAGCTTTAGGTTGAGTTTACAATGATAGTTCTTGAAGACTCCATATTTTATGATACATTATAAGTAAATGTATGATTAATGTTCTGTGGCCATGAGTAAGAACAAGGGCTGTTGGTTGCTCCTGAGATGTGTTCTTCTCAGATAGTTTGAAATACTCTTTTTCAATGGTAAGAATTGCTTTTTATGATGACTGCATCATAGCATTTGAAGTCAGTTGATCATAAATCTTTGTCTTTAGACAGTTACAGGATAGGTTGGTGCCAGTCTATTCTTTGAAGGGCTTTCTTCTGACCTGTTACCTTTAACCTTATACATACTTACGATTATATTTTCTCTTTAGATATGCTTAAACGATTACATCTCTTCAAGTTACTATAGTATTTGAAGTTGCGATACAGTAGAGTTTAGTGATTAAGAGTATGGACTCTAAAGTTAAATTGCCCACATTTGAAGAACAACTTTACCATATACAAATCGAGTGACCTTGGGGACATTACTGAGCCTTTCTAAGCCTCAGTCTCCTCCTCTGAGGGAATAATACAAAGAACAAGATATACACACACAAATGAGTACCTGTATAAGTGATGAAATATCAATAAACTCTGTGGATTATCCAAATATCAGTTCTTGGTTTTGATATTGTGATAGTGGTATAAGATGTTAACATTGGGTGAGTCTAGAGGAAATATACATGGAATTTCTCTACATATTTCTTTACAACTTTCCATGAATGTATAGATATTTCAAAATAAAAAAGTTAGAAAACTGTGAATAGTAATAGTACCTACTTCATAGAGTTTCAGGAGGATTAAATGATTCCATATGCATATGTAAAGGGCTTAGAATAGTGCTGGTGTACATTAAGCATTATACAATATTAGCCATCATTTAAAGGTGATTTTCATATATGCTCTGATTCATTTTTGTATTTTAACTCCCTGTATGTTTCTCTTATTTAATAATTCTTGGGAGAACTATCTCTGCTATGGATATTACGTAGTAATATATATGTATATGTACTATATTTACATTTATAATTTAGTATAGTGTTGGGCATTGTTAAAGAGAAAACCACAGACCCAAAATAGAGTCATTTATGCTAAGGCCCATAACACTGAACCTAGACTTAATACTTGATCTCACTGCAGTTTCAAACTTCTCCAGGAATATAATCTTAGTCAGTCTGGAATTTTCTGGTCGGTACCCCTGAGGTAATCTGTTGCGATGGCCCTCTCCATCCACTCCCCCACGTACACACCCCCACACACAAACACACAAAGTAAGCTGAATCAATTTGCCTGATAAGACCTCAACCTTTCCCTAAGGCAGCGGTTCTAAATCTATGGGTCTCGACCCCTTTGGGGGTCGAACGACCCTTTCACAGGGGTTGCCTAAGACCATCGGAAAACACATACATAATTACATATTGTTTTTGTGATTAATCACTATGCTTTAATTATGTTCAATTTGTAACAATGAAAATACATCCTGCATATCAGATATTTACATTACGATTCATAACAGTAGCAAAATTATAGTTATGAAGTAGCAACAAAAATAATTTTATGGTTGGGGGTCACCAACCATAAAGCATTAGGAAGGCTGAGAACCACTGCCCTAAGGGAAGGTAACCTTGCCTGAAACAATCCTTTCTTTCCTTGTTAATAACTTTCTTGCCCCTCCCCCTTTCCGACTATAAAAGCCTTCCTTATTGTACAGCTTCTCAGAGCTTTCTACTTGCTAGCTGGGAAGCTACCCAATTTATAAATCGCCCAACAAAGCCAATTAGATCTTCAAATTTACTGGAAAGAATTTTTGTTCTTTAAGCACCCAACTTCCTACAAATGTTCCTTTAACATTCTCCTAATGTTAACATCTTAGTAATCATGGTACATTTTTCAAAACTATTAACTAAACTATAGACTTTATTTGATTTCACCAATTTTCTTTTGTTTTCTCCCCACTAACATCTTTCTCTGTTCCAGAATTCAGTCCAGGAAACCACATGACATTAAGTTGTCCTGTCTTCTTAGTCTCTTTCTATGTGCAACAATGCTCACTCTTTTCCTTGGTTTTTATGATCTTGTTAATTTTTAATAGTACCAGTCAGGTATTTTATAGAATATCCTTCAACTTAGGTTTTTCTGATATTTTCTCATGATTAGAGTATGATTATGGATTTGGGGAAGAATCCCACAGAGGTGAAGTGCCATTGTCATTGTATCATATCATAACATACTTACACCCACATGACTTATCACTGATGGTATTAACCTTGATTGGTTAAGGTGATATATTCCAGATTTCTCCACTGTAAAGTTATGACTTTTTCTTTCCAGACCTTCTTTCTTTTCTATACTTTGAAAGCAAGTTACTAAGTCTAGCCCACACCCAAAGTACAGGAAATTATGCCCTACCTCCTGGGGCAAAAGTATCTAAATACAGTGGGGCCTTGACTTACGAGTTTAATTCCTTCCAAGACCGAGCTCATTAAGGAGCTCGTTAACTCAAATTACTCTATCAACTCAATGCAAAAAATCGGCTGAGAGACAGCTGGTATCTCAAAAAACTCGTTAGTCGGGACACTCGTAAGTCAAGGCCCCACTGTATATTATTTGCAATTTCTTGCAAAAAAAGATTTGTCCCTCATCCACAATGTATTTAGTTATTCAATCATTTATTTATATCAATATGGATGTTATTTTATTCTTTGAATTATAAATCAATATTATTATAATTTATTTTGTTGCTCAAATTGTTTCAGTCATTGTGTGCCTTAGTCTTTGGGAGTTCTTTTAGGTTAACTCCTATGCCTTTTTGAATATTTTTTATTTTTAACCATTCTTTGGAAGCATAATAAATGATGAAATATACAAAAATATGTTATCTATAAATTAAACACATTGACATCCTCTAGAACCTTCATTTGTGTGGGCAGGTAATTTTATGGAATTCTACAGAAAAGCTTCCTTATATCATTTGAAATTTTGTTAAAGCATAGGGTTCCTTGAAAATTTTCACATATTGTTCCACTACAAAAAAAGAACTTGAAAACAACTGATAGAACATTGGGTGTTCCCTATGCTTTTCACCCTCTGCTTCTTACTAAAGTGAGAAACCTGTTAAAAGAATCCTTTCATGATTTTATTTTCCTATGAAAAATAATAGTACAGTAAATAGATCTGCTTGGTTGAGAGGAGAGGAAGGGCCTCATGATCTTGTTATCTTATTGCTTCACAAATTCCACAATAGCATTGCCAACTGCTCTAAGAATGCCTTTCTGAGTATTTATCCCACAGGTTCTTACAGAGGCTTTCCTGAGCCATCAGGCATTCATGAACATGACTATACTGGCAGTCAGGTGATTTTCTGGAAAGAAATGCAAATGCAGTGAAGATCTTTGTATCATCTATAAGTAGGTCAGAAAGAAGTCAGGAAGCTGAGCTGGAAGAGGAACAAATGATTTTATTGAGAAACCTACACAATTAGTGGATTTTTAATTTTAAAATACTTTTAAAAATATAACTGTAGAATATAGCCATATAAAGTGCCTACTTTGCACTAAGCACTAGAACACTTTCACATTTTTTTAAATATATTTTATTGATTTTTTACAGAGAGGAAGGGAGATAGATAGAGAGTTAGAAACATCGATCAGCTGCCTCCTGCACATCTCCCACTGGGGATGTGCCCGCAACCAAGATACATGCCCTTGACTGGAATCGAACCTGGGACCTTTCAGTCCGCAGGCCAACGCTCTATCCACTGAGCCAAACCGGTTTCGGCCACTTTCACATTTAATTCTTATGAACTTAGAGGTTAAGTCTTTACACAAGGTCATATTTTAGGATTTCCGTGGCAAGTGATGGAAAATCCAAAACTGCAGTGGCACGTACAGAGTTTATTCCTTTCTTGTGTAAAAGTCTGTGGGGTGAGCTGTTACAGTGCTTCAAGGTATGCATGGCCTTGACCTCCTGGGCCAAATGGAAGCACATGTGCTCTAAATAGGAGGAAGGAAGAAGAGGTCAAAGAAGGTACGCATGCTGCTCTTTAGGAAGATTCTCAGAAGCTTCCCTATGACACTTCTGTTTACAGCCTTTGGTCAGAACTTAGACATGTACTAGTAGACATGTCTAGCTGCATAATAGACTGGAAATGTAATAGTTCTTTTTCTCAATGGCTTTGTGCCCAGCTAAGTTTTTTTATCTCTACGGAAGGGGAAGGCAGACATTGGGGATGAATGGAAGTCTCTGCAGTAGTCATAAGGGTAAGGATAGGGTTTGAACTCAGATATGTCTTATCCTCGTGTTCTTCCTAAACCAGATCTTTTCGTGGAGAAAAGTCTAGAAAATGTGTTGAATTGGCCCCACTTTTTGCATTACGAAGTTAACGGAAAGAAAGGAACATGCATGTGACAGGATAAAAAGAAGCTGAAGAATCATAAAGTGGGCTTTCAAGCTTCCTTTACATGGATAAAGAATAATCTTCATAAGTATTTGATCCTCCTGAAAAGAAAGGACAGTACTTTTGAGGACCACCTCTCCATAATCCTAGACCAGACCAGTGCTGTCCAATACAGCAGCCACTAGCCAGCTACATGTGGCTACTGAGCCCTTGAAATATGACTAGTTAGAATTAAGCTGTACCATAAGTTTAAAACACATCCTGAATTTCTAAGACTTAGTACAAAGAATGAAATATATCTCAATAATACTTATATTAATGACATGTTGAGATAACATAAAATATATTACTAAATTAATTTCACATATTTGTTTTTACTTCTTAAACATAGCTACTAGATTTAAAATTACATGTGTGACTTGCATTGTGGATTATGCTTATTTCTATTGGAAATCAATTTTTCTAGAAGACAAAAGATTGTCCTACAGTTTTTCAGACTGCTCATAGGATCTCTGAGAAAGTTTTCTCCAATGATTTTTACAAGAGTAATATAGCAAATTTGGCTCAAATAAATGACCCCAGGTTCTTTCTGGGGTCTCTCTCCCAACTTCTATGAAGTGTGAATGATTGACTATCCCCTTGGTAACTAGTATGGATTGACTGCAACACTTGGCTTGTACTGAGCGTTGCTAGCCCATGCTTCTGAGGCATATGACCATTGACTGTTCTTACTAGAAGGATGAAATGGTTTATTGAGATTACATTTTTCTAAATTCTCACCCCAGGACATGCTTTTTGTAAATTGATTTTAGAGAGGGGGGAAAGGAGAGGGGAGGGAAGAGAGAGAGAGTGAGAGAAACATTGATTGGTTGCATCCCGCACACACCCTGACTGTGGGGATCAAACTCGCAACCCGGGTACGTGTCCTTACTGGAATTGAATCTATGATCTTTTGGTGCATGGGATGAGACTCGAACCAACTGAGCCACACTGGCCGGGGCTTGAGATTACTTTTTGAAAGTACCTCTCGGGTTTATTCACATCCACAAAGGGAAATACTCCTGGGCTGGACTCAGTAATAACAGCTAGTCAGTGTAGCCTACTGGAAGAACCTCATGATTTCTCAAAGATCACTGAAATCGAGTCCTCAAGCATATTTGCAAGTTCTGTAGTAATTTAGTAAGTTTCTGGCCAGCTCAGAAATACTGAATTAATTAAAGCAATTAGATGCTCTCTAGTTATTCCCTTATCTATCTTTAGCTTTAGGTTCCCTTTAGCAGTGATTGATTACAGTTTCAATTTGAAAGTTTGTTCTCTATGTAGAAAAAGGAAGGAAGATTTAAGGAGTTTTGGATTTTTTGGTCCATTAATATTTATTATGTACTGTCAGCAGCTAGTATATCTCTTCCTTGTTTTTCTATTCTGAATATATTATATATACACATGCATATACACATTTACATAAATATAGTATCTTCTTACTCTGAATATTACATATATAGAGAACCAATTTTGATGTGCTAGCATTTTCATCAAATTTCATCTCATTTCAGATTTCAAATATTCTATCTGTCCATGCTACCATTGAAATAATATTTTATTAACCTCACATTATTTAGTTCCTGCATTGCTTGCTTGAACTATTTGCAAATTACACTAAAATCAATGAAAATAGTGCATAACCTATAGATTTTAAAATATATCTTTGAAAAAGGATTTTATAAAGCTTTTTTGTTTAACAAATACTGTCCTTGATGGAAACAATAGAAAAAAAAGTGTATTAATGATAAAGGTGAGTAAAAGGAAATGGTACAAGTGAGGAGAGAGAGTTGCTTACTCAGGGTGGATTCGTTTATTTTTTAAAAGTGGCAAAGTGGTTGGTTTTAGGTATCTTAAGATATTTAATTTTTGCAGAGTAGACCACTATTGCTTTGTTGACCTTTCTTCTGGGGACATTCTGGAAATTTGTCTGCCTCACACTTCAACCTGGTGGTTCTGGTGGGAACAGCCACCGTAGAACCCAAACCAATGACATGATGCAGGTAAAAAAATGAGAGTTTTCCCCCAAAGCTTTCCTAACTGGACTTAAGGGAAGAGTCAGGTCTTCTTTAAAGAAGGCAAACCTGAAAAGGGTATGCCTCTCCATTGTTGGGTTTGATAGCATACCACTGACATGCAAAGAGGAACAGATGCATAGCATGGGCAGAGAACTCTGAGAGTGTTTGGGCATCTGATTTCATTAATATCTAAAGCAAAGATTCATCCTACCATTAATGACAATTTAGTATGTAAACCAATATAGTCCCCTTTGCCTAAGTGAATGGGTTGTTTTTCTGTCACTTGACAACCGAAAGAGTCCTAGCTAATACATTATCCTTTGGGTATCTGGCCACCAGTGAATCTTAACTCTGGTAGTCACACCTTGTGTAGTATCCTCATCTTATCTAATAAAAGAGAAACATGCAAATTGACTGAACCTCCACTACAGCAACAAGCCACGCCCACAAGCCAATCAGGAGTGAGTATGCAAATAAACCCAACCAAGATGGCGGCAGCCACGGAGCTGGAGCGAACAGGAGGCTTGGGTTGCCCCTGGCGATGGAGGAAGCCAAGCTTTCTGCCTGCCCTGGCCGCTGTGGGCTCCGCTCAAGGCTACAAAGTTTCAATTATAGAAGATAAATAAATCCCAGATACCTGCTTCCAGCTGCTGTGGCCTCCGCTCAAGGAGAGTCTGGGAGCCTGGGTTGCCCAAAGCTGTGGCCAGCCGGCTAACAGCCCTCAGCCCCTCAACCAGGCTGGCCACACCATCATGGGGTGAGGGTCCCCGCTGGGGGGCTTGGCCAGCCTGCAAACAGCCCTCAGCCTCTCACCCAGGCCGGCCAGGCACCCCCAGCGAGGACCCTTACACCATGGGGGCGTGGCCGGCCAGCAAACCACCACAGGCCCCTCGCCCAGGCTACTCCACTCCCCAAGGGAACCCCCACCCTAATCCAGGACACCCTTCAGGGCAAACCAGCCAGCCCCCACCTGTGCACCAGGCCTCTATCTATACTAATAAAAGGGTAATATTCTAATTAGACTGGGAGACCTTCCAGGAGACCTTCCGGATGTTCTTCTGGACTAAGCCATGGTGGCAGGGCCGAGGTAGAGGCAGTTAGAGGCCAAGAGGGGAGGGCAGTTGTGGGTGATCAGGCTGGTGGGGGGCGGGGCCATTGGGGGTAAGCAGACCAGCAGGGGGGCCAGTTGGGGGCAAGAAGGCCATCAGTGGGGGTCAGTTGGAGGTTATCAGGACAGCAGGGGGGCGGGGCAGTTTGGAGTGAGCAGGCCAGCAGGGGGGCAGTTGGGGGCGAGCAGGCCAGTGGGGAGGGAAAGAGGGGGCAAGCAGGCCAGCAGGGGGAACAGTTGGGGGTTATCAGGCTGGTGGGGGGCATTTAGGGGCAAGCAGGCTGGCGGCGGGGGGCAGTTGGGGGCAAGTAGGCTGGCAGGCAAAGTGGTTAGGGGTAATCAAGCAGGCAGGCAGGCAGGTGAGCGTTAGGAGCCAGCAGTCCCGGATTGGGAGAGGGATGTCCGACTGCCAGTTTAGGCCCGATCCCTGTAAACCGGCAGTAGGACATCCTTCGAGGGGTCCCAGATTGGAGAGGGTGCAGGCCGGGCTGAGGAACACCCCCTCCCCCCCATGCATGAATTTCGTGCACCGAGCCACTAGTAGATTAAATAAAGATATGGTCCATAAAGTCTGTGGAAGTGATGGGTGTGACTCTGTAACTAGGCCATAGAAAGTCTATCTTGTCTCTTATATTGCTTGCAGAGGAAGAAGCCAGCTCCCATGTTGTAAGAACACTCAAGTAGTCTCCAGATGAGTCCCACTTGGAGAGGAACTAAGGCCACTTGCCAACAGCCAGTGCCAACTTGTCACCACATGAGTAAGCCACCTTGAAAACAGATCCTCCAGCTTCAGAAAAGCCTACAGATGACTGCAACTTCATGAGAGGCCTGATTTAGTAATACCTGCCAGGCCACCCCCAAATCCTGGGCTCAAAGAAACTGTCAGATAATGAATGTTTATAGTTGTTTCAAGTCACTGGTTTGGGAGCATTTGTTACCCAAAGGAAATATGTTATTTATGTAACAACAGGTAACCCATACAGCCTTGTAGGAACATTGAAAAGGGGGAAAAGGTGTGTGAGAAGCCTAAAATGGTGTTTTCCCAGAGAGATGGTGAGTGACTAAGTTGGCAGCAATTGATACTCAGTATTCCTATCTCCTATCTGTTTTGCATGCTTACCTGGGTTATATATATATTATTACTAACCATCACAGAAGCTGATAGCCCAATATAAAAGTAAGATAGCAAATCAATTCACTTGAATTCCACTTCATAACAAAGAATAATCTATTAGTTTAAATTAGATTCTATATTGACGCTTACTTAAACATATTAAATCCCAGATATTATTACTCATAGAAAAATAAATATTAACTTGTTGTAGACATTTAAATACATCTTTCCTAGTAGTTAATACATTAAACATAAGACTTTCTCTCAGATAAGTGAGCGATTGAGGATTTCCGATATTATCATCTAAAGACAACTCTATTACATTTTCTAACTGAATTCTCTATTTGAATATTGGAGATTAAACTTGATGTAGAATAATACATGAATACAATACATATTTTTTGATGTGGTACTTTTAACCTTGTTAAATATCATTAAATGTTTACTATTTTTTCTGCTGTTATTCTCCAAGTTTTCTAGTTTTGATAATTATTACATACTTCTAATGAAGTCAGTTCAACTCCTTACTCAAATGATAACTCAGCAAATCATTGCAGGTGGCTCTGCCTTTGGTCTCGATGTGAGGCAGAGGGCTGAAAACCAGCAGATACATGTTTGTTCATGGCCCCAGAGGTAACTGTGGTATGACTTCATGTACCTTCTCTGCACTTGATTTCCCTCAACTATAAATAAGTGCCTTGAACAAGCACAGTCCTAAAATTCTACCGAATTGGGAAAATCACTGAATATTGAGTCTTCAGTTATCTACCTTGTAAACTGTCCGGTCAGAAAAATCACCAACATTTGTACATGTAAGGTAATAGATTTATAATTGCATTCATGTTCTTGATATCTACAATTTTGTTTTGTATGATGATTTCACTGTTGGAAAGATTTGGAAAATGGAACATTATCCATAGGTAAACTTAATGTTTTAAAATGCTGTTAAGAAGAAGTATATAAAGCCAGGAATGGGTCCATAATTATAAAAATGACAATACATTATATTTGAAAAACTCTATTTTTCAAGAAATTATGACTTAAAATACAACTGAGTTACATGTTAGATAATATGTGTGAATAATCTACACATATTATCCACAATAATCTTTTCCTTATGCTCTTCCTAATTCTTTGAGTATACAATGAAAAAGTTCTGGAATGCTAAATTGTCCCAATACTATAGCTTCAGATCTATAATATTATATATATATATTTCTATAGCACACACTGTATATAACTCTCAAGTTAGCCAGAACTTTATTTATGAAGATGCTAAAAAATATTTACCTAAACCAGCAATGACAGGTGAAATCAAGACCAGTAGAGGTTTACTGTTCAGTACTTGATGTGACAGGAACCAACACTTACCTAGTTTCAAGATGCCAGTGCATTGCATTATATGCTCCATTTCTTTTTTTTTAAATATATTTTTATTGATTTCAGAGAGGAAGGAAGAGGGAGAGTTAGAAACATCAATGATGAGAGAGAATCACCGATTGGCTGCCTCCTGCACACCCCCCACTGGGGACCGAGCCCGCAACCCGGGCATGTGCCCTTGACCAGAACCGAACCTGGGACCCTTCAGTCCGCAGGCCGACGCTCTATCCACCTAGCCAAACCGGCTAGGGCTATGCTCCATTTCATTAGAGCCACACAGCAAACCTACCAAAGAACTGCCACCATCCCCATTTTCAAAACCAAGAAAGAAAGGCAAAACAAAAATAATTATGCATTTTGACATATCAAGAGAGAGGAGGAACTGAGAATTGAACATATAGCTCTACAAATATCGTTCAACCCTTTTGATAAGCTATGGAATCTTTTCTTAAGGCAGACATTTCTGGGCCTGTGAAAAATAGAAAACAGGTAAATTCCTGGATGCACTGGTTGAGCAGCTGGTTTTGCTGCTTCCTTGGTCTTCCTGCCTGTGCCCCCGCTGCCGTATTACACCCTCAATTTGAAAACTGCTGGATTATGCCCTTATGCCTTGTCATTCTAGTGTTTTTTTAATTGACAATATTCAGTGTCGATTCAGTACAGCTATTTAGTGTACCAAACTATTCTCTAGTAACAATAATATTTGACAAACCAGAGCAATACACTTATGTAAGATGATATTTGTCGAACTTTAGATATTATTATATAAGGTAGCTAAGATGAGGAGGAGGAGTATGCTAGGACTTACTCTATATAAAACCGGTGCATTTAGTTTCAACATTAAATAATAGCGTATGTGCAGGCCTTTTAAGGCACTGAGCCAGTTGTATTGCTCTCTCCTGAAAAGCACCAGAGAGGTTATTTTATAGGTGTGTTACAGGTGTGTTAGCCTTGTATTTTTGCCATGTAGCCCTGCTAACTCAACAGAGATTGACATGACCTGAAGACTCATGGCCTATGATGACGCCTGGCAGGGAGGAGTGCCCGTGCTTCCATCTTACAGAGTTAGAGTGTGAAACATCCAGGGAGAGTCAGCATTGAGGAAATGCAGAAGTAGGGAGAAGGAAGACAGGAAACAGAAGCCATGAGTAAGCAAAGCTATGAGGCAGAGAGAAAGTGAGTAGTCAGTAGCAAGAGTTGGAAAAATAAGCAGGTAGAGGGAAACAGAGACAGGACAGCTGACTCATGTGCATGGCAAGAAGCCCAGGGCTCCTATGAAGTCACCAAAGGGTAGCTTATCCTTCTAGACTGGAGCTATTACTCAGTTGTTGCTGAGCAGCTATAATGAAAAGCTAGTGTTCCACGTGCCTGCCAATGACAACTTTATCTATCTTTTCTTTTCTTTTTTTAAAGGAATTAGTTATTTTTTTCAATATATTTTATTGATTTTTTACAGAGAGGAAGGGAGAGGGATAGAGAGTTAGAAACATTGATCAGCTGCCTCCTGCACACCTCCTACTGGGGATGTGCCCGCAACCAAGGTACATGCCCTTGACCGGAATCGAACCTGGGACCTTTCAGTCCGCAGGCTGACGCTCTTTATCTATCTTTTCTACTTCCCCATATCATATCCTTTTTAATAAACCTAAATTAATTGAGCCAAATGATATCTCTGTTCTTTGCACCCTGAAAGAATCTAATTAACACAATACTGAAAGCTTGCACAGCGCCTGGAACTTAAGAAGAGCGCCTTATATCACAGCTATTATGGTTTTAAAAGAGGTCCTTTGAGCAAAAGCAAAAACTGCAGACTACCACTCAAATCCAAGCATCACAGTTTGTTTGAAAGCTTTTTTCTCTCCTGCTTTAAAGGTTTGTGGGGTTTTTTTAGTTCTAGGAGAAGGCCCAAATTGGGTAAGTTTAGGTGTGGAAATAAAACACATGTTCTAACAGTTTGGGAGGGATGGATGAATCTCTTGGGATATGAGGTTTCACAAAATATTTCAAATTATTTTTCAAATATTATAGGCTTGCAAAAACAAAATGAGTTTCTAAAAGAATTTCTCTTTTTAGCATTCAAATGGCCTTAAGGGAACAGTAATGTACATATTTCTAACCATCTTACATAACTCAGTATTATTTCCTAGGAATTGATTGACGTTAAAAAAGTTTTGAACTCAAAGGTATTTCTGGACAGTGAAACTGTCTCCTCAGAAAATAGTTGAATTAGATGTTTTCTTAAAAGGGTTTCAAAGCTTGGCTTCAAACTTTACCAAATTTTGTTCCTTTCTTTGTCTGACAAAAAAGAAGTAATCTCTAAAAAAATCTCCCTGCCAGTTGTGAACAATAAGTGTAATTTGAATTGCAGAAAATTAATGGGCAACAAAGGAGAAACCAACTATATTCTTCTAGGTGTTTAAAAAAAGGCTCTGATTAAAATTCAGTGTCACTGTCTATTCTTTTCTTTTTTAAAAATATATTTTTATTGATTTCATAGAGGAAGGGAGAGGGAGAGAGAGATAGAAACATCAATGATGAGAGAGAATCATTGATCAGTTGCTTCCTGCATGTCCCACACTTGGGATCAAGCTCGCAACCCGGGCATGTGCCCTGACCGGGAATCAAACTGTGACCTCCTGGTTCATAGACTGATGCTCAACCACTAAGCCACACAAGCTGGGTCAGTGTTATTTTCAATATAGGGTGGATAGAGTAATGGTGCCTGCCTGAGTTGTTCGCTATAAAAATATTTCTTCCATAGCAGTGAAATCTAAGCATTTTTCTTAAAAAAAAAAGATTTTATAAAAGTCAAGTGAAAAATAAAATGTTTAAAACCATCCATTGTGATTTAGTCATGCACGTTTTATCAACACAGCCCGAAGTATCACTGGTAATGCTCTCTTGAAAAGTCTCTGATTTTCTCCAATTGGCTAGTTGGCCACTCTCACTATTAGTGAGTCATATGATCTTATTCATTTCTGGCTGAAATCAGTTGACTGTGGAGCAGGAATGCCAGACACTATGAAGGGTTGCAATTCTGGATTCTTTCAGCCTAATAAGTATGTCAATTGTCTGAAAGAATGGCTATGATTTAACGGTTACATAGTCAAGAATTCTTAAAATAAGATTTTTCTTTTTCCAACCCTGGCATGACTCTGACCCTGAACAGAGTGTACTTGGGTCACTCTGGAGATGTGGCCACTGCCCAAGTGTCCCTTGGACAGATGAAACAGAGACGGAAGAGCGGTAAATGACTGGCTGTGAGTCCAGGGATGGCTCTAGCCTTTCACAGAGCTCAAGCACAGAGCTGGAGGGCAATAATAAGAGCTAGAATTTACTGAACACCTACCAAGTGTGCCATGTTTTATAAATATTATTTCTAATTCTTACACAAACCTATGAAAGCCAGCCCCCACTATGTTTTCCATTTTACAGATAAGGAAACCAGAAATCAAATAGGTGAAGTCACTTGCTCAAGAGTTCACAGATTTAAAATTACTGGACTGTACCATCTTCACAATTTTTATATAAAATTTATTTTAAAATTAAAAGATATCTTTTGTGAATGGAATACCTCAGAAGAAAATTCATTAAAAAAATAAATTTCTAAAACATAGAATCTGGAAAAAAATCACTGGACCTGAGAATAAACCCAGTTCTGTCTGTCTGTCTGTCTGTTTGTTTTTTAATTGATGGAGGTCAACATTGGTTAATAACATTATATAAATTTTAGGTGTACAACTTTATAATATGACATCTCTATTCTCTATTGTATGCTCATCATCCAAAACCTAGTCTCCTTTACCTTCTTCCTCCTCCCCTCACCCCCCTTCCCTTCTGGTAATCACCATTCTGTTGTCTATATCTATGAGTTTGCCTGTTTTTTGTTTATGTGTTCATTCTTTTGTTGTTGTTTTTTTAAACATGTTTTTATTGATTTCAGAGAGGAAGGGAGGAGAGAGAGAGAGATAGAAACATCAATGATATGAGATAATAATTGATTGGCTGCCCCCTACATGCCCCCTACTGGGGATCGAGCCTGCAACCCAGGTATATACCCTTGACCAGAATCAAACCTGGGACCCTTTAGTCCACAGGCCGACGCTCTATCCACTGAGCAAAACTGGCTAGGGCTCCTTTTTTTGCTTTTTGTTCTAGATCCCACATATGAGTGATATCATATGGTTCTTGTCCTTTTTCATCTGATTTATTTCACTTAATACTCTCAAGATCCACCCATGTTGTCACAAATGGCAATATTCCATCTTTTCATGGATGAATAGTATTCTGTTGTATATATATACACCACATCTTTTTTATTTAATTTAAATTTTTTTTAATTGATTTGGGGGGGGAGAGAGAGAGCGAGAGAGCTATCAATTCATTGTTCCACTTATTTATGCATTCATTGGATGATTCTTGTATGTGCCCTGACTGGGGATCAAACCCACAACCTTGGCATAACGGGATGATGCTCTGACCAACTGAACTACCCAACTAGGGCTGTACCACTTTTTTTAAAAACCCAAATATCTCAAAGGACACTCCAGTTGTTTCCATATTTTAGCTATTGTGAATAATGCTGCAATGAACAAAGGGATATATGTGTACACATATATATCTTTACAAGTGTTTTCAAATTTATCTTTATAATAGACCTTTACCCTTTATATTTTAAGAAAGATTCTTTATCCATTGTCCATCTCCTCCTCCTTTAACCCTTAATCTCCATTTCCAGATATAAAATGTAATCCTAATAGAATAGGAAATCTTCCACCACTTCAAGAAAATTTGTATCTCTTAGGGTGACCTACCCAGTTACAACCAGCTCATTGGCTTCTGCCCAGCTATTTAAAGCTTATTATACTCTTAGGTGGTAAAAGGGGATTTCCTGGTACCTTTCAAATTACTTTTCTATGTCCGTAACCACCCCTATTTCTGCTGAGCCACTATCCTGAGCCCATCTTCTACAGGCCATGCAACAGTGACCCTGTGCCACTCCTGCTGTTCTGCACACATGAGTCATCATCACAAATCGTTCTCTCTTTGCAGGTTCCACATTACCTATGAATGGGACTCACAACAACGTATTGATGTTTTTCTAACTTTAGGACCGCCACAGACTATATGTCCATTAAACACAAAGAAACAGTTATTCAGTTCAATAAGTATGTATTGAACACCAGACACCGAGCAAGACTGGGTTGGAACAGGGGCTGAAGACATTCAGAGGATAAGCGACATAGAAAACACATAGGCACGTAGATCTGAGAAAGTCAGTGCAATAGAACACTGAACCTCTTAGACTAAAACGTACCTGAGGGCAGGGAGTTGGTTTTGTTTTATTTTTACACTGATGTCCCCAAGTGCTTGGAATAGTGACTGGGACTGACATTTGATAATAGACATTTGATTGTCTGTTTGTTGTGTGGATGAATGAATGAACAAGATATGACTCTTGTTCTCAAGAAGCTTACACTCTAGTACACAAGAAATAAATCTATGTAATAATAAGTGTTCCTATAGGAATAAGCAGATGGGAGCAAAGCCACCACGTTTAGTCTTGAGATGGTTTTAGAAAGTTAGGGACCTCCCCAGGTTGCTACAGGCTCCAGTAAGGCTGGGGGACTGATTGCTAAAACAAGTTATTTCTACCTCCTATCCAAATGGTTCCCAAATCAAAATTTTCATCTAAGTCAGTTTCCTGCTAGTGTGTCTGTAACTTTAATTTTCTTTCCTGGCTGGGCATATCTTTAATATGTCTGTTTCCATTGTATTGTTTGTCAGTGAAGTCCAAATATAAATATCTCTACATAATTTTAATATAATCTAGTTTATCATTGGTGTAGGCACTTTCCTTTCTGATCAAATATTAAAGTGAAGTAGAGAAGAGGGAAGAGAGTAGTGTAGGTCCTTGGGAATGACAAAACCAGAGAAAGGGAGTTTATGGATTACTCAGTTCCTAAGGAGACCTAATTTTTGAAAATGGCTCCAAATACTTAAAGGAAAGTTTTACCATTAGAGAACAGACCAGAAGTTAAAAGTAAAGTTGCCAAAGACTTTCACCACATCATTCTACTATAAACATGTGAATGAGAAAGTTAAGAAGGATCAGACTCAGTTGCTAGTTATGCTTCTATTTCTTATTGCCATAAAATAATCTGTGTGCTAACTTGAAAATCCCTTGGCTTAGGCTTTAAAAAATTGTTTTTACAGGAAAGCAAATTATCTTCTAAAGTGAAATCAAATAATGCTATTGAATTTCACATCACAGGAGTCTTGTTCCCATGTAAGCACAGTAGAACATTTCAACTACAAGAGTACCTCTGACTCTAAACATATTGTTAGCTCCCACAGATTCCTGCAAGAGCAATGCACAGATGGTGGATTATATTGAGATTCTTGAAGGGCTCTCCGCATGTTGACAATATTAGTTTATGCACATGAGTAACATTGCTTAATTTGCAAAGAACAAAAAAATAAGAACATTTCGTGATAAAATAGAATGCCATTTGGACTATTATTGTTTTCATCATAGAAAATGCAAAGTTGGGGGTAAATATGTTTATCTCTGTTAACGGTATGGAAGCTTTGCAACAAAGACTCGCTGAATATAAATTGAGACTGATGATGGTCAGACATTATGTATAATATTGAAGCGCTATTCTACAAAAGCCTGCATTTCTTGGGTAACAAAACTTTTACTATAGAAACTACATAGATAATTTCTGAAGTTAACTCAAGAAATTAAAATTGATGGATCTTGCACTGAAATAGAGACGCCTGAAATCATTCAATCTATTCTTCCAGTAGAAAGGCAAAACATTCATTTTTTCATTTTCTTCATGCTTTAGACTAGAATTATTCTCTAAAAAGAGTTGGCGCTGTTTCACATACCCATAAAATTTTTCTAACTCTACATGTAACATTCATTTCTCTCATTCTTTCAGTTCAAGTAGCAGTGTTTCTAATGAAAAAATTTCATACTAAATGTATAACAAAATGACTTTGTGTTTCTCCTTTCACACACTGAGGAAATCATGCAGGAAAGGAAAATAAATCACTCCCTTTTGGGGTGAAAGCATTCATATTTGATAAGTGATTTGAAAGTAAAATGAGATTTTACATCAACATTTTACATTTTTAATGGACTTGTCTTTATTAGCATTCTTTTCAGGAGTTATTACTAAAAGAAATATGCACATAGAAAAATATGTATGACAAAGTATATTTATAGATAATTTGTGCTAGAAAAATGAAGAAATCTTGCAAAGTGAATATGAGAAAGAACCTAGTATTAAAAAGGTTCTAGGAGAGTATTATTAAAGACAAAAAACCCAAAAATGTTTTGCTTTATGTGAGCATAGGACTACAATTTATAAATACTATCCAGAGATATGAAGAAGAAGGGGAAATAGCCAACTAGTCAGAGAGGGAAAAAAATACAACAGAATATGCTTTCATAAATTTCTGGTTTTAGAATGTCGTCTGTATCTTCATATGGCCCCCTGGATGGCTGTCAAGTCAGAGCTGGATTAGAAATGCGGTTACGGGATCTAAGATAAACTTTCTTTTACATTCCTGCTCCACCCCTGAAATTCTTTTCTACTGCATTTAAACATTGGTTGCCCATTAACTCAGCCTTTTTAAATGTATTTAGAGGCCCTGGGCTCTAGTGAAATCTTATAAAACTTATAACATATTCCACAGTGGAGAAAAAGCAAACTGACAAACGCCCCATGCCTTCACTCCCACCTCTGGCTTTGCACCCTTCTGGCTAGAACTTTCTACAAAAACAGTGAAACTCTATTTCAGTGTTAACTGCTCTTGAGAACAGGCACAATACATGACCACCTTAGAGGATAACCAATTACAGATGTACTGTATAGCATTTTGTTGGAAGGCATAGGATTTATATTCAGGGGATAATCTTGGCCTATACTATACGCCAGGTACTAAACTACTCTCTGTCTCCATGGAGGATGCAAAGATGAATAGAACACAGTTATGTCTTCAAGGGGCTTACAATCAGGTAGGGAATGTGAAATATTACAAGCAACTATAATAAAGATATATTTGCTAAGAAGCTTTGATTGCCTCATTTACTCATAGCCTCCTTAAAGAAAAACAGCTTAAGATAGTTTCCTTATGCATATGGTATGCATATTCTTCCCAATGCTTTGAAGATTGAATCTGAGACCAACACTGAAACCCAGAAGTGGTCTGAGGCACAAGATCTTCCAGAGAATGGAGTTGAAAACCGAGTCCTTCAGTGGTTCGCTTGATTACGTTCACCTTCCGGAAGTTTGAATGTGAGACATGCAGAGAGAGTCAGTTTGTTTGTAACATGGCTGGAGTTGAAGAAGCAGAGATAGAAGGTTATGAAGTTGCTGAGCCAGCAGAAAAGTAGAATAAGGAGCGAGCAAGGATGTGTTACTGGAGTTGAAAGAATGGGTTTGGCCAGCTGAGCAGGTGGCTTGTCAGCCTGGAGGGTCCCAAGCACTGCTATGTCCTGGATTCAGGTTCTGTTCTCCGCTGATTTGACTGTTGAGACTATTCTTCCTTTTAATTACTATGGAGCTTCACAATACATTCCTAGTAGCTATGGGCTAACCTGGGTGTGCCTATGCTTTGCTCACGGAGATCCCACCAAACACTACAAAATAGTAGGAGGGATCAAAGGTTAAGTGCTTGGCAGCACAATCCTTATCTTGCAATTTCAACATCAGACACTAAGAAGATCCACAGATATTTGAATGAATATTGAATAAGGGAAATGGGTAAAGTATAATGAGGGTTAAGAAGAGTGGAAATTATTTCTTGCTGTGAGAATCGGAGGTAAGCTTTTATGAAGACACATCTGAGCAGAGCCTGGAAGTCAGAGGGTGCTTAGTTAGGAGTGAAGGGCGGGACTTCTGCAAACATGTGCTCTAAACATGGGACTTTTAAACTGTTTTAAAAGTATGTTGTCGTGAAAGTTTTTAAGGTTACGATGAAAATACCCTTGAGAGAACATTATGAAAGTAATAGTTGAAGGGTTGCATCTTTGAAGATATTCACTTCCCCCGTAAACCCAAGGAATAGGTCTTACACCTCGGCCTATCCCTCTTCCCCATTACAACCTGTCCTAGCAAAAGCTTGAGGATTAGGGAAGATTCGGACATGGAAACAAGAATTCCAGGCAGTGTACAAAGTCATAATAGTGGGACAAATAGGGAAGTAAAGACGTTTAGCTTCAAGTAAAGCATCTGAAGGGGAATATTAGTGGGGAAAGAGGTTGGGAATCTAGATTCAGGTTTGCACTTCATTCTGTAGGTATTTATCCTGTAGGCATTTATGAATTCTAAACAAGGGAGGAATGCCAGCATTGTGCTTCAAGAGGATTACTCTGAAAATGACCCAGTGCAAAAGCCCAGGTGGAAGGTAATGTGGATTACTGTCACTGTAAAACTACATGTACTTTTGAGTGTTACTATCCATTATTTGTGTGTCTTGCATTTATACACATCTTCATTATTTATTTATTTATATATAATAGCTCCTTATGATATGTAACACAGCAACACTATGCACTCTTCTTTTAATTTATAGCAATGAGATTGCATGCAAGATGCAAAATCCCCTAACAGCTTGTTTCTTCAACAGCACATAAGGAAAAATAATAACCACTCCACACATTGTTTACTATTTTGGGCAGTGATGTTACCAAAACCTAGCCAGTCCCAACTTCTTCTTACAGAGTAATGCTTTTTTCTCAGTTACTCTGAAAATTCTTAAGATTTGAAAGAAAACCAAAAGCAACCTACCTTGGGATGTGGAGTTTCATATGTTAATGCCTCAGTGCCTAACATTGCACCTTTGGGAATTTTATAAATTCACATTTCACACTGTGAACGCACATGCATGAAGCAGCCTGCCTCTGACCACCTGAAAGCAAACTCATGATGAATGGTTTTCAAATGTTCCTTCCACTCTAGAACTATTTGAAGAAGAGGGGCCAACTGTCTATTGATAATGTCATCAAGGCTCTTCTTTATTTGGTAGGATTTTGGATTTTCCTTAGAAAAACGACCTGCCCAATGACTCTCAGTCTTCCCGAGACACAAACAATTGAAGGTAATCACATCCATCACATCCTCCGTGGGAACTAGCTGCCACTCCCACTCAAGAAAGCATATAAGAACCCATGTCAGCCTGAGAAACATGTGCTAGGAATAACTCTGAACATGAATTAAAACTTTTAAAGCCAACTTAAGAATGAAATACTTTAGTATTCGTCACAAGTGATTTGTGTATCTCCTCACAATTAAACACATCACAACACCTTGCTTCGGTGAGAACTGCTAGACTGATGATGTTATCACCACCAAGCATTACTCAGTGTCAGCAAAGTACACACACACACACCTTACTCCCCCACCATCCATACATGTGCACATTCCCAGTCTTAACTAGACATAGACTATTACATTTCCTCATTCCAACCTCTGTTTTCAAGCTCTATCAACAATTATAGACAATTGCATAGAATTTTGCTCTTTTATTTAAAAAAAATTATTGATTGATTTTAGGAAGAGAGAGAGGAAGGGAGAAACAGAGAAACACCAATTTGTTCCACTTATTTATTCATTCTTTATTTTTGTATGTGCCCTGACTAGGGATTAAACCTACAACCTTTGTGTACTGGGATGATGCTCTAACCAACTAAGCGACCTGGACAGGGCCATGCCCTTTAATTTTATGTGTGAGTACAGTGAATCACAAAAATTTTTGATTTTGAAAATTAGTTTGGTTATTGAGGACTTACTTTGTTTGTGTTCCTGAAACTGATTTCAGGGTAACAGGTATTCTAAACCAGCGATTTTCCGCCTTTTGATTCATTCACACTGGACAGCTATTGTTATGTTGGCTGTTTGACAGTCTAAGACAGGGGTGGGCAACCCCTGGCACATGTGCCAAACATGGCACACCAGTAACTTTTGCTGGCACGTGAAACCCTCTCTTATAATCTTCTATTTACAATTTTTTTCTTAATATCGACTTTATTTTTCAGATAAATTCAGTGTAGGTGCATCTTAGATAAATAAATCATTTTATATAACAAGTTATCTTAAAGACCATAGACATGGATTGACGAGAAAGAGGAAGAACAATTTCTATGCCTCTGCCTTAACTCTCCCTGCTTTCCTAGATCCGACCAGTGTTTTGGTTTCATCCACATACGCTTGTGAATCTTTGTTCTCAGTGATGAATTTTGTTAAGTCTCGTAATAGGAGTAGCCTGACGGATGAAAGTAGTAGCTCGTGCATATCTCTGAAGCTCACGAAATATAAACCTGATGTAAAATCTCTGTCATCAGTGATGCAGCAGCAAAAGTCCCTCTGATAATATCAAATGGAGTCATAAAGTTTTCTGTCAGACTATCAGTGTACATGTATACATTAAAAAATAAATGTATTTTTCATCATCATATACTGTGTTTTTGTCGCTCGAATGAATTTTCTTATTTCTTCAAGGTTCTTCACATACGTACACCTTAAGAGATATCAAGTAGGTGTAACATGTTCTCAAAAAATTAGGGTTGGCACACAGAAGAATTTTGAGTCAGAGATTTTGCTGGTTTTGGCACGCACTCACAAAAAGGTTGCCCATCACTGGTCTAAGGGAAAAGAGGTCAGTGCTCCTGGCTAAATAGTCAGGTTTTGCATGTTTTAAAAATTCTTGTGGCACACAGGTTTAAAATCGCTATTCTAAACCATCAAGAGAAAACAAGAAATATGCAAAATATGTTCAAAGGTAGTTAATGACTTTTCTCATATAACATCATGAGAATTTGCACACTGATCACAATTTTATCAATTAACAAAACTCATTGGGTAGTCCTACCATTAACTTTTTAAAAACAGTACAGCCTAGCTGGTTTGGCTCAGTGAATAGAGGGTTGGCCTACAGACTGTAGGGTCCTGGGTTTGATTCCAGTCAAGGACACGTGCCCGGGTTGTGGGCTAGATCCCAAGTATGGAGTTTGCAGGAGGCAGCCAATCAATGATTCTCTCTCATCATTGATGTTTCTCTCTCTCTCTCCTTCTCTCTGAAATCAATAAAAATATATATATTTTAAAAAAGATTCTCTCTTTAAAACAATAAACAAAACAGTACAAGCTGTATACCATTCTGCAGCCAGGAGAAACAGCGGGATGAGGATCCATTTGTCCGAGCTTGTGCAGATAACAGCATGTTTCAGGATGATTTTCTGGAAATATGTATTTATATTTTAACATATTTTCTTGGTTGGCCACATTCTTATTTATTCTGACACACGGTCAATGTGCATTTTAGGATTTCTTTACTTTTTCATTCAACAAATGTTCTTGAGAATCTACTATGTGTTCTACTGTTAGGAATTCAACAGGAATAGAACACAAATCCTAGCTCTTGTATAGCTTAGTTTCTAGTTGAGGAAAGACAGATCTCGAGCAAATAAATAAGCAAAAACCATATTGTGCGACAGATGGTGATTCTTTCCATGCAGACAAGAATGCAGGTAAAGGGAAACAAGAGTTCTGGAGTGAAAATTACAGTTCAAATAAGGTAATCAGGAACCTCACTGAGAAAGTGGCATTTCAGCAAAGACCTGAAGGAAGTTAGGGAGAGAATTCCGTAGTTATCTGAGGGAAAGAGCCTTCAAGTGAATGTCTGCTGGTCTCTCCAGGGGGCAAGAGGAGGCCAGTGTGGCAACAAAAGAGCAAGCAAGGGGAAGAGGAGAACACGTGATTAGGAAGCCAAGGGGGTCCCTGGTAGGCCATTGTGAGGGGTTTGCCTTAGAATGCAATAGGAACCTATTGGAGGAGTGACAAGGTTTGATTGTGACTGACTTGAACATCAGTAGATGGGATACAATATAAATATGATGTCACTTAGTGATGACTTCTATAGAGCCAAGGTCTTTTATGGAGCTGAGCTAAGATTTAGTGTCTGAGGAGTTTTATAGTTTTGGTATTTGTCCTGAAATAAGGAAAGAAAGGAAGGAGGGAGGGAGCAAGGGAGGAACAAAGGAATGAAGGAAGAAAAAGAAAAGAAACCAAGTATTGTTGAGACATTAAGAGTAGTAACTTTCTGCTCAGGTGGTATGACTCAGTGGTTGAGTGTCGACCTATGAACTAGGAGGTCATGGTTAAATGCCCATGCCCGGGTTTTGGGCTTGATCCCCAGTAGGGGGTGTGCAGGAGACAGTTGATGAATGTTTCTCACATCATTGATGTTTCTCCCTCTCTCTCTCTCTCTCTCTCTCCCCCTCTCCCTTCCTCTATGAGATCAATAAAAATATATTTTTTTAAAAAATGAAGTAGTAACTTTACAACATTATCCATGTTCCTGACAAACCTGGTAAATTAAAACAATCTGAAGAACATATAGTGTATTTATAGTTACAAAAAAATACATGATAATTCTTTGGTTTTGCTCACAACTTTCCTTTAAGCCAACACAAACTGCTACTCTGCCAGTTAAACTATCTGCAAAATGCACAAAATTTGTATTTGGAAACATTTCATTGGCATCCTGGAAGTTCAATTAATTAATGTCTGTAAAGTACTTTGAGATCATCAAGAACACAAAATTGACCTAAAAACAAGGGTTTTCAATGATTGCAAAGAAGTCCATTCTTTGGGGCATCTGTTTTACCTCTATACATTATCTTAGCAATCATTTCTCCTGATCACCATTATTAATCGATGCTATCTCACAGAGACTCAGAAGAGCTGGTCCTGAGAAGTAAAATGATAAATTTAGGAAAAGCTAATTATTGCATTGGTCTCTATTAAATTTGGCCTTATTTTATTAGCAAAAAAAATAAAAAATAAACAAATTTCTGTTGAACAGTTCTCAAAGTATAATCCAGGCACCCTTGGGGATTTCAAGATATTTGTTACTACAGTTGATCTTAGTCAAATGTCTTGAAGCAATCAAGACATTTTTAGGTCTGCAAGGTCAAACCTGTATTCATAATAATACCAAGATGTTATTTTCTTTTTTCACTTTCATTTCTCTTATGAGTGTACAGTGACGTTTTCTAGAGGCTCTGTGTGCTATCTAAACAGACGCAGGAGAAGATGTGAGACTAACTTCTCTTTTCAAGCCAGACATGAAAGAGATTTGCAAACCTGGTAAAGCAATGCTATTCTTCTCACTACTTTTTAAACTATAATTATTTTCATAAAGATATTCTTCGTGTTAAGATGTAATGAGTTTATTTTTGTTATTTTAAGTGAATTAAATAAGGAAGTCAATACATGTTAAGTGTGTGAAAGGATCCTGAAATCCACTACTTTTGATAATCTTTGAACCATTACTTTTGAATGTACACTCCAAGAGGGCAGAGATTTTTGTGTTTTGTGAATCAATGAACAAATATTCCAAAGAGTACTTAGCATATAGTAACTGCTTAATAAACACTTGTTGAATGACTGACTGAATGAATGAGTTATTATTATTATTAAGATGTTAGATGAACTAACATGGGCTTCTTAAGGGCAAATGGTAATATTTATGTTTGTTGAGGTTTGTGCCTACATAGAATTATCTTATGCAGACATTACAATTATTTATGAAAGGGATTCTGAATAAAATGAAATAATCATTTATATTTCCATTTGCAACTTCTCCACACATTCACAGACCGCTAATATAAGAATTATGACTCTATCAGTGAAAACAAAGACGTTCCTCTGAGTTTTCAGCATGTGAAAGACTGGTCTTCTATTCTTTTTGGTACATTCACAAACTCCTACATCTTGGCTTTCAAGGGACACTTGACAAGGCAAACAATCTTCCACAGAGACTAGAAGAATTTGGCAAAAGAGTGACTTGCTTCTTTCAGTTGAGGACATATGGATACCAAATTAGATGTCTGATCCCAAAGGGACCTAATGCCTCTAGACTCTAAAATGTTAAATTGATGTGCACAAATAAAGCTCTATTTGAATGCACTTTACCATGAATGGAATAGAAGCACTTTACAACATATTTAATAACTGGGATTAAGGAGAAAAGTCAAAAACTAGGAAAATCAGGCTTGTAAGCAATGGGTTGTCCAATGAGTACCTCCTTGGCGAATTAGAAGGAAGGGTTTTTAAAAAATACTTGTGGTTTCTAATATTTCTAAAAAGAAAAACATTCAATGAAGTACTGTTGCGTTAGGGAGCTAGAAACAAAAGCAAGATACTTTAATTTACTTGCAAAGTCCTTACTTAGAGTGGATTATTAGTCCTATTATTTTCTTTAGAGCAGCAAACCCACAGATTTTTATTAAGTGACTCCTACGCGCCTAGGTCTCTCTGGATATGGAGGATTCAGTGTTCCCTGGCTCATGAAATTTATATTTCAGTGAGGAAACAGACAAGCAAATACAGAAACAACCACGATAAGTTCAGGTATGATAAGCAGGATTAAACAAGTGTCTGTGTGAAGGAGTGATTTGTTGGAGAGTAGAAGGATAGGGTGGGGAGTGCTGATTTAGGCTAGGTGTTGGGGACTCTCTCCTGAAGTGGTGGTATTATTCTGACACCTGAAAGGCAAGAAGGAGCATCCTCAGCTGAGGAAATTGCTTGTTCAAGGCCCTGAGGAGGGAATGAATGTGGTACATAAAGGGAAGGAAAAGGTGGCTAGTGTAGTTGGAGCCTAGTGAGGAAAGGGATCATACGTGATGTGTTCAGAAGTAGGGAAAAACTGCAGCATGAAATGAGTTAAATGCATTTTAATTTTCTTCTGAGAGCAATGAAAAGCCTTTAGAGAGCTTGATCTGGTCACATGATCCAATTTGCATTTTGAGAAGACTCAGTCTGGCTGCCCATGGGAAATGGATTGTAGGGAAGCCAGTATAGAGCCAGGGATCCATTAATGGATGATTGTCCCCCTGGGAGAGGGACCATGGATGGTGGCTTGGGATGTAGTGGTAGCAGTAAAGAAGAGAAGTGGACAGATATGGATTGATTTGTTCTTTGTTGAAAGTAGTGTATGGAACTTGTTTGGCTCCTTGAAGGCGTTTAACAAATAGTAACTTATGTCATTGCTCCATTTTTAAATGCACAGCTTGCAGAGACTCATGGATTTGTGCTAACTCACACGACTAGTAAATTTAGCCAGTGTACAATTCCCACCGCCACCAGGTACTGTTATACCATTCACAAAACCCATGCCCCGAGGCCTCGCCCCCTTCCAATCTTTTCTGCGTTTGTTACCGTTCTAATCTTCCTCAAGCACTGCTTTCATCGTGTTTACCTTGCCGATAAGGACATTATATGTACTCGTGTAGTTATGGAGTAATTGCAGTGGACTGTGCTTGTGTGGGTGGGTGGGGTTCACACACTTAAGATATGGCTCTCGCCTCCAGGATTTTAGAATTTACTTGGGGAGACATAAGTAACCTGTATGGAATAATAGACGGAGAAAAAAGATGGCATAATTAACAAAGCTTTCATAAAGGAGGTCGGACTTGTTCTAGATCTTGAAAGAGAGGCAGAAAGACGCTGGGTGAAAAAGGAGCAAAGACACAGTAACCTAGTTTTGTACCACAGAGAGGAGGATTGCTTGAGGAGGAGAGAGTACCTGCTTTGGGGAGGTGGGAGACAAAGTCACAGGGCAGCATAGTGCCAGACAATGGATGCTATCAAAAGCTAGGTACCGCCCTAGCCAGCTTGGCTCAGTGGATGGAGCATCAGCCTGTGGACTGAAGGGTCCCAGGTTCGATTCCGGCCAAGGGCACATGCCTGGGTTGCGGGCTCGATCCCCAGTGCGGGGTGTGCAGGAGGCAGCCGATCAATGATTCTCTCTCAGTGATGTTTCTATCTCTCTCTCCTTCTTCCTTCCTCTCTGAAATATATATATAGCTAGGTACCAAGAATTTGGCCTTGATTCAGTTGGATACAAAGAGTTATTAAGATCTGTAAGCAAGATTCACTCTTAGTGAAGGCTTAGCTAAGACCAGCAATCATTCCTCACTAAATTTCTAAGGTATTTATCATCATCTTTAGGTACTAAGCTTATTAATTCTTTGTACTTTTAAAATATATAATCTGTATGAGTGCAGCCTATATGGAGAAGGTACAGAGGAAATGTTTGATGATGATGAAAGACATGTATAAGGAAGATTAATTTGGCAACAGCATATGGCCTGCATTGAAGAGAAGAAAGCCAGGATGTAGGAAAGTCATGAGGAAGTTGTTCCAGAAGTGCAGGTGTGAAGGAAAGAATGTGGAAGAGGCAGATAAGAGAAAATGCTTAGGAAATATAATTAAAGGGAGCTGTAATCGATTTGAATGCAGAGTGGATTAAGAATTAATTTCAGTTTTTGAATATAAAGTTTTGAAGGACCATCATGCCCTTCAGGTAAGATGGAGGACTTGGGAGAGGGTATTAGTTTGGGAGAACTAAGAAGGGGAATTTGGCTTTGGACAGTCATTTGCCATGAGGACAGGGTATTCATTTAGAAATGATCTAGGAATTGGGCTAGATGAGAATGAAGTGACTTTTAGAGACTGCTGAAGGTTTGTTATGATTTCACTCACGTGAATAAAAATTTATAGAGGTCCTACAATGTGCAAAGAGCTATAGGATATAGCGTTAAAATCAGCACAGACTTTGAGGAATTAACTGCCCACTGGGGAAAACATATATGCAAGAAAAGAATACAAAGTGAAATAAGAGTCAGAGGAGATATATGCTGGGTAAGTGAATTAAATAACACCTAGTTAGTAGTACGTATTTCCCACGTGAGAAAACCGACTTCGAGCCCATGAAAGTATCCCGAGGTAGTTCCTCCTGTTTAACTTTCCCTGACTGTTGCGGAGCCTTATTCAAGCTCATAAGAGCTTTAATAGGCGAAATTTAGCTACATGGGCAAAGCAGCTGCCTGCTCCCCGTGGTGGCCTGCGAGAAGACTCTACCCCCTCCCGGGACAGGGTCTCTTTTTTACAGGGGAATAATAGTAAAAAGCATATGGTGGGTAGTCACGTAGATCACTACAAAGAACAATGCACTTCTAAGTTAACAGATAACATCACGTGGTTCTCCACACTCTACACATTCATTAACCTCCTTGCTAGGGCCTGACGATTATCTTTGGGCCGCATTCTGGCTTTCTGGGAAGTCAGTCAAACCTGAGGCTACAGGGAGTTAAACAGTCACAGAAAGTTAAACAGAGTCTCCAACATTTCCCAGCTGCCTTTAGTGCTGGAGCCATATTAAATCTATAAAGTGAGTTCCACTATAGCACCCAAAGGCAATGATCTCTAAACGAGGCACAAATAAGGCTGGCCACCAATTAGGTGTCCCTTCAGGAAACTTGGGTCCCATAAAGGCCTTTCTTGTTGAACAGTGAATGACAAGTGTATTCAGAGCCTCTCTCTTGGGATGTTTTAAATGTAAGTCACAGAGAGTCGTCACTAGAAGCAGAGGTAGCAGAAGCTGAGACCACTATGAGAAAGAAGCAGAGAGATGCTGATTCAGAAGAACTGCAATATTCTTCTAGTCTGGGCAATAGATGCGTGTTAATGAGGGGATGAGCAAGGCATCCCAGCCTGCTGCTGGATTGCAAGGACTGCAGTTAATTCTTGGAATGAGCAGTAGTTCTGGCTGATGCTATGACTTTCTGAAATGTCCTTATTTCCTTAAAATGAACATGTCCTGGCATTTTACATATCGTAAGAGCCCAACTAACACAAGGGTATTCCTGTGGTTTGCTTTGATTATATCTGCAGAAGAGGGTACCTTATAAAGGAAAGGGTCAGGGTGATCTTTATAAAGCAAGATCAAAAGCATGTGGGCATGTGCACGTGTGTATGTGGCTGCCTTCCCAGAAGAGTGTAATGGGAGAGGGTAGAAATACAGTTGCATCTTAGAGCAAGCTTGGAACCCCTGGGTTCATACTTTTTGTTACCCTTCTCACTCTTTTCCCATCGTGAGCACAGTCCAGGACTGTGTGCATGTCCTGGGGGAGAGCAACGAAAGGGAGAGCCAGGAAGACTGCTCAATGGAGCCACCAGGCGTGAGGAAGAGAAAGCCCCCAAAAGCAGAAAGTGCAGCTTCCCAGAGGAGAAGAGAGGAATTTGAGTACTGTATCTAGATCAGTGGTTCTCAACCTTGGCTGCACGTTAGAATCACCTGGGAATCTTTTTAAAATCCTGAT
>NW_005871126.1:618332-620504 GCF_000147115.1 Myotis lucifugus
CCCATAACAAAGAAACAGAATTTCCGGAGGATGAGGCCCAGAAATCAGGATTTTAAAAAGATTCCCAGGTGATTCTAATGTGCAGCCAAGGTTGAGAACCACTGATCTAGATGAAAGTTTCCCAATGTACAGACTGCTGACCACAGGTTTAAGATCACATGATTTGATAAAAATGAAGATTTCTGGTTCATCTTAGACCACCTGAATGGGATATTTGGATGAGGGGCCTAGGAACTTGCATTTTTCTAAGTATGTCAAATGCTTCATGAAGTGCTTACCTTTGAAATCCACTGCTCTAAGCCCACGGTAAAGGACATGTTAGGGAGGCTGCTGGCTTCTGAGAAAGCACCCAGGACTGACTGGCGGAAAGGCTTGACATAGCTTATGTGTGCATTGCTGTAGACGGGAAAGGAAGGAAGGATAAAGTGATCTGCAAATGAAGCTGGATGATAACTGAGACCACATGAATGTATTAGGTTTCTGCTAATGCCAGAATTTTCATAATCAGCATAAAAGTGCAATATAAAGCTTCTCCCTCCCCTCTATATTTGTCCTTTTAAGGTTTATGGAGGACTAACTATAGGGAGAACATTGTATTAACAGCTGAAAGAGAGGACAAAAGCTCATCATGTACTTGAAGTTGGACAAAATAAATCTGTGATTCATATTTAAGTGACTACAAAGCAACATACAAGTAAGTGAAAATTCATTCACTTAACAAAAACTCACTGTGTCCATTATGTGCCGACTCTTTTCTGGACTTCCCAGGGTGTGGTTTTTCAGGTGGTGGCCTGGGTGAGCTTAAAGGCAGATTTTGTAAGAAGGTGAAAACAGAGATTAGAGAGAGTTTAAGGCACTTGTTCTAAGTACAGATTTAGAGTCACAGATTTCAGGAGGGTACATAATGTCAACATTGCACAAATATTTATCGAGTGCCTATTGTATTGTAGGCACTGGCAATATAGCTCTAAGTAAAAAAGACCCCCCCACACCCCCCACAAAATACCTGCCCTCATGGAGCTTATGTTCTGGTGGGAAAAATGAAAGAAAAAAACAGCTTACATAGTATATTAGAAGGTGGTAATTGCTCTAGAGAAAAAGCAGGAAGAGAGAGAGATTTGGGGGAAGGAGGGAGAGATCCAATATCACAGATGATCTTTTGGGAAGAACTGGTTAGAACACATTTGAACAAAGATTTGTAAGTAGGTGTTGGAGGGAGCTTTGGGGATTTATAGTGCATGTGTGTTCTGCTTCCTGTCTTCTGCCTCTTCCACCTGGTGCCAATTGGTAAGAGAGGGTCACCCAAACAAGCTTTGCAGATCACAGCCCACAGGAGTAGAACGGATGACAGGTGGTGTGAGGTTGATGAACAGTCATAATAGTTGGGGCTTAAAATAATTGTCTTATTCGTGTTTTAGGATGTGGGCCATTTACCTTTCTAGCTAGTTTATCCACAGCAGATTCTGGGTTACTGCTAGCAGGTTTAATTGTCCCATTGTCCAATGTGTGAACTCCCTGAACGTTAACTGATGAATCTCAATCTTCTAATTAATGTTTGAGTAATTCTCCTCGGGTCCAAGCTCTCAAGGCCATTTCTACGTAAAAATAATGAGCCTTCGGATGGTGCCCTCAGGGGCAATGGGTGTATCGGAGGTCTCTGCTTAGAGTGACCTGTGAGGAAACAGCAAAAGCAAAACAACAGACCCTTGGAGGGATAAAAAGGTTCGCCGGGTTTCTTAGGGCTTGGGGCTAGGTTTCCAGCTCCAGCGAGGCGGGTGATAACCCAGCCGAGATCTGAAAGCCCTGGGGTGCGGGCCGTCTGCCCCGTCTCCCCCGCCCCCCGGACCCCCACGGTGGGCGACTGCCTGTTTATTTACGTGCAGTCAATGGTAGTAAGTGAATGTGAACAAGTGTAGGCAGATCCCGAGGGACGGCGGGACCTTCGCAGCTTCTCCGAGCAGAAGCGTAAGGGTGAGGCAGGCTCGCGGACGGTATGCGTGTGGCCGACCGCAGGCGGCTGGGGTCCGAATCTGCGGCTGCGGGTTGTATCTAAGTGATAAAGTCATATATGTTTTTGTAGAGCAGTTCTGAACACCCAGTCTCTAAAATCTTGAACTGGTTTGGTTCTCAGCAACCCATTGCAAAGGGAACAATGACAGCAGCACAATTTAC
>NW_005871126.1:620695-664342 GCF_000147115.1 Myotis lucifugus
GCGGGCTGGCGCTCGCTCCCCGGGGGTCGGTGTGCGCTCCACTGGGGAAGGACGCGCTCGCTGCCCCGCTTCTCCCGCCCCCCTCCCGCTCCTCCTCCTCCCTTCACCCTCCTCCTCCCCGCTCCGGCGGCGGAGGCTGCTGCGGCGGCGGGGGGTGTGCGAGCTGAGGCCGGGGCCGGCGGGCGGGCGGGGCGGAGAGGGTCGCGGGAGCCGGGAGGGCGGGGGCCGGGCACGGGGGGCGAGGGGCGGGGGTCTGAGGCGCGGGGGCGCGTCGACGCGGGGAAGGAGGACTAGGCGGTGCGGGGCTGAGGAGGGTGAGGCTCGAGGCGGTCGCCGCTGGTACTGCTTCCTGGACGGGGAACCCCTTCCTTCCTCCTCCCCGAGAGCCGGGGAGGCGGCCGGGCAGACACTCGCGGGCCGGGCGGGCTGCCCCGCGGGGCGGCGGGTGCGGTGGCCGTCCCTCCCCGCGCGCGGCCTCCCCTCCCCCTCGGCGCCCTCCTCTCCCGCTCCCTCCGCTCCCGCACCTCTCCTCCCCCGCCCCGCGCCCGGCTGGCCTCGGGGCTGCCTTCTCCGCTGCACGGAGCATCTCGAGGACGAAGGAATAAACTTCTCCCCGAGCGCGGACCCGGCGGCTGGTGGCCCCTTGTCACCGTGGAAGCGGGGAGAGGAGTCGGGGGAGGTCACGTTCGGGAAGAGCCTAGGAAAGTGCTCGGAGACCCCTGTTGGAGGTTATTGTGTTTGGGGAGAAAAAAAATGCATCTGCAGCCGAGTTCCTGACGGCTCCCCTCCCCCAGGCCTGGCTGTGACATTGCCGTGGCCACAAAGGAGGAGGTAGGGACGGTGGTGGAAGAACAGGTGGCCCACACCCTGCAGTGGACAGCCCGTGACTTCAGGAAAAAGTTCATCCCGGGAGGTCTGCTCTGTTTTGCTTTGTCAAGTTAAAAACACAACGCAGAACACCCGCAGAGCAGAAGCGGGGCTTTCCCCTTGTGTAGGCAGTTGCAGCCGGCACCGTCCTCGAAGTTTAATTGACCGGCTCTTGTCCTTGCCCTTACCTCTTCGATGTTACCCGCGTCCTGGCAGGTTTGACCCTCATCTTAAGAGGTAGTACTCTTAAACGGCACCAAAAAAATTTTTGCCTTAAAACTGAGCTACGGGAGGAGTTCATTGTAGCAATCTTCCAGCCCACTGCCTGGAATACCCTAAGGCAGGTGCATGCTATAGCTGAAGTCCTAAATGAACCTTACATCTTAATGTCCATCAAAACAAGGGGTTAAAAACGGAGAGGTGTTTGCTCATTTTTACCCAGTGTTACATTTGTAATGGAAACATTCATTTAAAAAGAAATTGTAAAGGTGCAGAATCTGTTCCTAATAGTCATCTCAGAATCAACCATACGAGAGATGTCACTCTTAGGCCCCAAATGCTGACTCCAACAGAGACATCCAGTATGGTTGATAGTAGTGCTGCTTGCTTTGAGACTAGCCATCCGCAGGCATACTTGGTTTTAAGAGGTAGGAGATGAGATGATAAATAAAAGTGATTTTTTCTTCCCTTGACTAGATCTTGTGCTCTGATCACATTTCCACCCCTTGCTAGCTAGCTTTTGTAGCTTTGGGTGAGGGGGCTCCTTCTGGCATGTGATCCTCGGTAAGCTTCCTTGGGAACCCAGTTTTCTCTCCTGGACTTAAATATTACTTGACTTTATAATCCAGTTAAAGGAGTCCCCCGTCCCCAGAAACAACCACTCATCAACAAGTAGACCAGAAGGTGTGTTTCAGGGTTCACAAGTTCTAATCCAGTCTCTGTCCACGGGATCTAGGCTAGCAAACTGTTTTGGTGTAAGGGTCCTTTTATATTCTCAAAAGTTATTGGAGATCTCATCGTGTGGTATGTCAATATTTACCATCACAGAAACAAAAACGGAGACTTTTAAACAGTTCTTAATTCATTTAAAAATAGAAACAAGAAGCCCATTACTTGGTAACATAAATAGCTTTTTTTAACTAAAAATAATTTTTTCAAAACAAAAACAAAAGTTAGTGAGAAGGGGGCATTGTTTAACACGTTTGCAAATCTTAATTATATGACACTAGGAGACATCTGGATCCTCATGCCTGCTTCTGCATTCAGATCACACATCTGGGAAACTCCACCGTACCCTTGTGAAAGAACAAGAGTGGAAGGGGTAATTGATAATGTAGAATTTTTATGAAAATCGTTTTTAACCTCTTGGACCCTCTTCCCCCCCAAAGCCTTGGGAAGCCTAATGGGTTCCTGGACCACTTTTGGAGAGCTAGGCTATCCAAATTATTTTGCAGGGATACATTATGGTGTGATTCTCCTCACCTATTCCATTTGCTATAGTCTGTATTTGGAATAAAAAGTGGGAGCAAACAGAATGAGATACATGTTTGAAGTGGCTCCCACGGTGACCCTAGACAAGAGCAAGTAAGGCTATGGTGGCATAGGCCAGGGATCTGTAATATAACAGTCTCTGATAACAACAGTTGCCTAGCCTGTATGCTCTCTGTGAGAGGGCTCAGGAATAGGGTAAGGAGGTGGTTAGTATATTATCATTTAGAAAACCATATTATCTTTTATTTTCCTGTGACTATTTGGTGGATAATTTTTGGCTTTCAGTAAATAGGGTGCTGTGTGTATATAGTGTTTATATCTGCACATTCATTAATTTGGGACTACTTATAATAAATTGTGCATTTACTGCCATTCTTTCCATGGTTCCTTATTTGTAATAATATCATGTAGTTATTGAGGGAGAGAAGATAAAATTAAATTCATTTTATTTCAAAAAGTTTGAAACAACTGACTAAAAAATATTTTTTGTCTTGTACTGATAACCTTACAAATTGTCAATATTTATTGCAACTGTTGGGAGATGATGAGATGCAAAGAGTAAAAGTCATGTGGATTCCTGAGAACTATTCACTCACATCTTTTAAAAAATTTCTTATTAAAAGCAGTGCTTATTTTTATATTTTATATAATTATATTTTTTCTTGTGCAAAGTACTATTTTTCAGCACTAATATAGATTTATATGTTGTGATTGATGATTAAATCAACTGTGCTTAAAATTTCAAAATTCTCAAAGTTCTCTTAGTTTTTATACCATTATTTTTCCCAGCAGATATTTTACAGATTAAATTGTTCATCAATTATTGTCTTGCCCTAGTTGGTTTGACTCAGTGGATAGAGCGTCAGCCTGCAGATTGAAGGGTCCTGGGTTTGATTCCGGTCAAGGGCACATGCCCCAGCTTGCGGGCTCGATCCCCAGTAGGGGGTGTGCAGGAGGCAGCCGATCAATGATTCTCTCTCATCATTGATGTTTCTATTTTTCTCTCCGTCTCCCTTCCTCTCTGAAATCAATCAGTCTATCTATCTATCTATCTATCTTTATTATTTTAGTTCACAATTTTATTTCCTTAATTATTTTTAACTGATTTTTATTTTCTCACTATACAGTGAGATTTATTTGACAATTCTTCCACCCCCTTCCACTCCCACCCCACTGTCTGATTCTTTCTAACTACTCAGGAGAACTATATGATGATTCTTTTTTAAAGTTTTCTGTAGCTCTTGGCTCCAACAAAGACACTCCACATATCCAGTTGTAACTCTTAGGGGCCATAGCCAACTAGGAGAGATAGCTGTCAACAGTTTTATGTGGGTGTGTCCACAGGGTATACAGCATTGTGCTAGACACTTGTACTGAGTAAAGTCATGGCATGTTCCTTTGAGAGCCATTAACTGCTATAGAACAGCAGACTGGCTGTTTAGATAGAACAACCTGAATATATGATAAAAGAACTTGGTACTCTGAATGCATCTTTCTGAAATGTTGAATGGGCAAGTTTGTAAATATAGTGTGTTTCATTACAATACACATCCGTACTCATCTGAAGTTTTTATTGAATTTTGTGAGATATTTTGAAATAATTTTCCATATAAAGGTGAGTTTGTGTTAAAAGGTATTGATAGAGTGTTTGGCTTCTATTAAACTCATTGTGACACTTGTTCTAATTTAGTTACATTTTCATTATTTTTATTATAAGGCCTGCTGAAAATGACTGAATATAAACTTGTGGTAGTTGGAGCTGGTGGCGTAGGCAAGAGTGCCTTGACGATACAGCTAATTCAGAATCACTTTGTGGATGAATATGATCCTACAATAGAGGTAAATCTTGTTTTAATATTATGCATATTGATTTGTGCAGGCCCATCCTTTGGGTGCAAAACAAAGTTGCATTATAAGACAATTATACTGAAAATAATTTTATTAAGTTATCAGAAATGTATTTAGGCTTTAAAGCTTTATTCTGAAGTTATACATAACCATAGATATGGAGAGCCCTTCTTCTCTTGGGTAATCTCAAGTTTCATGACATTCCTTCTGTGTTTGTATGTGTGCATTTCAGAGTTTTGTGAGAGAGTGAAATGTGAATATACAATTTACCTATACCTAACAGTCATTTAAAAAAAAAGTGGCTATTATTTTTATGGGTTTTGTTTGTTTTTTTTTTTGTTTTTTTGATGTCACATATTAGATTTGAATTGTACTGGTGAAGTATAATCATTTGAAGGCTGGTTAAAAAATGTAATTAGTATCTCCCTGTTTCCTCTTCATATTGAAGTAGTGGAGAATCTACAGCTACCTGATGCATTTTTATAAGCTCATTCTTTGCATATATAGGTAACTGTATATCTCAGATATATATAAGGGTACCACAACCAATCCTTTGCTTTGCAGCGCTTTTTTAATTTACTCAAGGAAATGTTAGAATTTTTTTTATTATAAATTAATAATTTTCAGACTTTTTTATTTTAATGAAAAATCACCAAACTAAAGGCCAACAACAAGTGATAGAATAAAGGCCTGAAGGAGACCTTAAGAGGTCAGGTAGTATCAAGCAGATAAGGATCAATTTAATCCCAAAGTCCTGTAGGAGGGAATGGCACAACTGTCCTTGTTAACTCATTTCCAGAATTACTATATTTTATGCATAATCTGAAACTTCATGTTAAGTTTCACATCAGTGGAGATGGAAAGAAGTATACTGCCTCATCTTTGAAATAGACTTATACTGTTGGATTATTTCTTAGACTTCTTTACCCCGGGTAAAGCAATCCAACCTCCTAGCTTTTATTCTAGGTCTGATATACCAATTGTTTAAATCAACTTTGAAAAGTTTACCAGAACTTTGCGTCCCAAGCTGTGTAATGTCTTTGACTGCACTGATGTAGGTTCTGAGGGCTTTGGTGGCCTTGGGAAGATGTTTATACAATTTAGAACTGAGGATTGATTAGATAAGTTTTATAAGGAAATCTATCTATCTATCTATCTATCTATCTATCTATCTATCTATCTATCTATATATATAAAAGCCTAATATGCTTGACTGACCGGGAGTTTGATCACTTGCTATGATGTGTGCTGACCATGACCACCAGGGGGCGGCGTGGACCGAAGGAAGGCCCTGGCCAGCAGCCAGCAGCCAGGGAAGGGAGGCCCCGGCTGGCAGCTGGCAGCCAGCAGCCACTAGGGACCCAACCTGTGCACGAATTCGTGCACTGGGCCTCTATGTTAAATATTTTTGGTACTACAGGGGAAAAAATGAAGAAATAAACGTGTATTTGCAAAGATTTGGTTTAGACAGAGAAGCAACTTTTATTTGGCTTCCACGTTTAAGAATTTGCAGTAAAAGGGAAGAACCCTACTGAAGTGAACCACCTATATAACAGTCTCTATGTATTTGCTCTCGATAACTCTGTTCAATGCTGTATGATGGTTCTGTTTTGTTTTCTTTTTGTCTTCAAGGAGGATTAAATAGTTAACTCATTTCTAAAGCCAAGGCTACTTGGCATACTTCACCATTTAAATCAGAAATGAAAGGAAGTTTTAAATAGAATTCAGGTTAAGCGTGGAACTGTTCCTGGGATTTTGGAAGATGGTTTTAGCAGAAGTAGCCTCATCTTCTCTGAAAATCTGAGAAATTTCATGACACTGTTTCCTACCAGAGGTCATGAATGCTATATGTATTATAATGTGATAAAATAGGTTAGGAAACCTTTTGGTCACAACTGTTAAAGTGCAATATAAATAGAATAGAACTAAATCTAAAAGTTCATCCTTTATTTTGGGGGAAAGTAGAAAATGTTTATAAACTCAAACCCATAACTCTGATTATGATTTCTGTCAAACCAGAAGACTTGACTCTGGGAACATTGATTACCTATGGACTTTGAAATTGAGGTTCCTCACTAGTTTAGCCACCTAGGAAAAGGTATCATACAGAAATTGTCTCTGAGGCAACTAACACACTCAGCGGTTCTCAACCTGTGGGTCGCGACCCCTTTGGTGGTCCAACGACCCTTTCACAGGGGTCGCCTAAGACCATCCTGCATCTCAGATATTTACATTACGATTCATAACAGTAGCAACATTACAGTTATGAAGTAGCAACGAAAATAATTTTATGGTTGGGTCACAACATGAGGAACTGTATTTAAAGGGCCAGAAGGTTGAGAATCACTGCGATTCTTGGTGTATAGTTCAACTACAAGAAAGGCAAAAGAATTAGTTTATTCTAATAAGCAATTAAGCAAAAATGCTAGCTTGATGTTTTTGTAAAAAGTTTAAAAGGAGGATGGGGATATCACTACTGCTGTTAGGTTTTGATTGGTGAATAATGTAGGTCAGAGAAAATGAGAGAGGACATAGACTTTGCACATTTGTAATTCTCATCAGTTTCCTGCATTAAAACAAATGGAAAGAAATTCCAAAATTTTTTAAATTAAGTAATACCATATTTTCTAGTGGTTTAAAATTTGCAAAGATTTACATATGAGATAGATAAGGAAGGTGGTCATTGTTTCTTTTTATAGATAAAAATGGTCTCTGAGAGGTGGTAACTTGCCTAAAGATTCTTTCCTAGTATGGTGGCATTTTAAGTTTTCTGAGACTAAGTTAAATGGAATTTCCACTCTATCCATGTATAACTCTTTAAGCAAAGAAATAGTTATTATTGGAAGCTGATTCATATCAGTATACCAAAATTTGATCTTAAATACTATCTCATGGCACCTTAATGATACAGAATTAGATAGGAATGACACATTTGTGGAGCATGTTTATATTTGAGGCTATGCACATGATAATCACCTTCTATTCTGAAAGATTATACCTTTATCTTTTATGAAGTCCATCAAAGAGTTGTAGAGATGATGAAATACCTCATTAGTGGAGCAAGATTACTAAAAACTCAAAGCAATCCCCTAAGCATAATACCAGGCTAGAAATATATGTTTTTATAGTTTAGCGATCCCTTGCTATTATGAAAACATGTTCTCTAAGATGTATTTAGCAAGGGAAAATTTGATAGAAAAAGAAAAATTTTGTCTTAAAAATAAACAAGTAGTTATAGACATTGAAATCAGAATGATCAGTTGATCAATTAGCAAATATATATTACTTGTATCTAATGGATATAGTATACTACTAAAAATAGATACAGAAAGAAGTATTTTTTTCCAAGCTCTTAATTTCATTGACATCTGCATGCTTCTGTTAGTGTTACATACTTATAATTCTATAATTCAGTCCAAGTTTTATGCCCTTCTTTGATGAAATAGTTTCCTCCTCAGGAAGAATGGATTCATAATTGGATTGATTTGTACTATCTTTAGTGCTCTGAGCTATAATCACCAAGATTTATCAGTTTCTGTTTTTTTTTATACATAAACTTTATTTATGGAATTTATTTTACTAACTGAATAAGATTTAAATTATAGAGAGAAAATTTGTAATATTAAATTGTATTGAAAAGTGGTGTTAAAAAGCATTATGTAAACTTGCAAGCTGTTCTTTTTCTGGCTTTTCTATGTATCGGTAGTCATCAGTGAGGAGTGACTTTGCCTTTAGGGAAAATTTGGCAATATCTGGAGATGTTTTGTTGTCACAACTTGAGGGGGGAACTGCTGGCACCTATGGTGGGTAATGCACAGGACAGCCCCACAACAAATAATTAATTACCTGGCCCAAAATGTCAGTCGTGCTGAGGTTGAGATCCTATATGGATAGCCTTAAACATTCTTAAATTGTTAAACTCAAGTCCCTGAATAAGGTGTATGTTAGATTTTCTAACATTAGATTTAAGCTTTACCTTTTCTAAACCAGTAATACGTTATTTATTTACTTATATATACGTGTGTGTGTGTGTGTGTGTGTGTGTATACTCTAGCTTCCTATTAAAACATTCTGTTTTCAAAATAAGGTAATAGCAGTTTTGTAAATGAAGTTCTCTTCAAGGCTGTGACCAGCTCTTCCCCCCCTTGTAAATGAGTGCCCTCTACTGGTCAATTTTTTTTCTTTTATAATGAATAACAGTAAAATACCTCCTAAATTTGGAGATTTTTCCTATTTGTGTGGGTATGATCATTTTATAAGTATATTTTATTTAAAAGTTTTATTTATTTGTTTAAAAATCTAAAGTATCATAATTTACTCTCTGCTAATTAAGATTACTCTGTGGACTAGTTTAGCCTGACTAAGTATGTGGGTGAATGTTTTTGACTAAGAAAGGAAATGTAGCCTAGTAAGAAAAAAGAGGGGAGGTTATTTTGCTTGAGGGAATAAAAAGTGGCACAGTGGCTCTGAATTTCTTTACATGCATGCAGGAGTGATGTGTTAATTGGGTGTGAGGAAGGGTCTATTCACAAGTGGCAAATTGTGGAAGTTCATATTTTGTAGATTTTTATAGGATTGTGGAATAGTTGTGATCACCTGAATTTTAGAACAAACACAAAATTCAGGTTCTGTATTTAGGTCAATTTAAGAATAAGTGTTTACTTAATAATAACTATTTATTAGACCTAAATGTTAAAAATTATTGGACATGTGTTATTCTTATTTGAGTTTTTATAAATACAAAGCTTTAAAGAAATACAAATGAAAGTTGATAATGGTAGTAAGTGAAAGGGAAAAAATGTTAATGGGTTAGCATCTCTTAAGAGGATTCTGGTTTAAACAATGCAATCAATTTTTTAAATTCCGTAAATATTTTTCAGTGCCCACTTTGTACCATATAGTCTTCCTAGGGGCTGGAGACACATAAAGGAGCAAAGGGACCAAATCACTGCCTTCATAGGACTTATTAGTCTTAGATGTATTTTGAAGAGCAATGTTTCTAGACAGTGATTCTACTTACATATAACTTAATTTAGAGGCTTTATGCTTTTGTAGGGCAGTAGATTTCTTTCAGCTCTTAACGATATTATTTATTATAGTTTCTAGGTTTATGGAACAGTTATAATATTGTGACCTTAAATTAGAGAGAGCCCTAGCCTGTTTGGCTCAGTGGTTAGAGTGTCGGCCTACAGACTGAAGGGTCGTGGGTTTGATTTTGGTCAAAGGCATGCACGTACCTTCGTTGTAGGCTCCATCCCTGGCCCAGGTTGGGGTGTGGCCCAGGTTGGGGTGCATCCAGGAAGCAACCATTGATGTGTCTCTCACATCGATGTTTCTCTGTCCTCCTCCCTTCTACTCTCTCTCAAAATCAATGGGATAAATATTCTCCGGTAAGGATTAACAAAAACTTGTAGATATGGGTAACAAAAATAAAATATTTGAGAGGATTAAATAGGGACATAGTGCTTATCTTACATAATTTTTCAACTTTTTATTTTGAAAACTTTCCAATTTATGGAAAAGTAGTAAAAAGTTAGTATAATGAATACCAGTTACTCTTAAAATAGACATACTTGCTTTATATATGTGTGTGTATGGCTACTTTCACACTACAGTGTGAGTTGAGTAGTTTCACTAGAGACCAATTACTATCTGGCCTTTTATAGAAAAAGTTTGTCAACCCTATTCTAACAAGAAGAGCATTCCCTTATATAATCACAATGCATGGCGAAATTTAGGAGATTCAACATTGATACAAAAAAAATTATCTCATATATAGCCCATAATCTAATTTTGTCAGTTCCCAGAATGTTCTTTTTTAACAATTCCTTTACTTTTTTCTGATCTAGGATAAAAAAATTAGTTGTCATGTCTCAAAATCTCTTAATCTAGGACAGTTTCTCAGCTTTTCTTAGTCATTCACGACAATGGTACTTTTTAAAGAATTCAAACCAGTTGTTTTGTCTGATTTTTCCCTCATGATCAGATTCGGTTTTTCCCTCATGATCAGATACTACATGATGTTATGCCCTCCTCTGTGCATCAAATCAGTAGGCACAAGTTTGTCCCATTGTTGATGATGTTAACATGATTATTAGGTTAAGGTCATGTCTGTTTTCTCTCTGTAAAGCTATCTTTGCTTCCTTTATAATTGATAATGTACTCTGTGGGGAGACACTTTGAGAATATCCTGTTCTCCAACATATTTGCACCCAGTGAGATGTAGCATACACTGATAATTCTCACCAGAAAAAATTACTACCATAGTGAATGTAAACGGTAGTTAATTTTCTGACTCTGTCATTATTTCTACATTTATTGGTTAACATCTACCATCAATAACGGCTCTCTATTTTCTTGTCACTCTCCTTTTTCATTTGTTTGGTTTGTCATATTTGTACTAGTATGAACTCATGTATTACTTTTTTATTCAATGTGTTAAAGTCTAATACTATATTTATAGTGATTCTCAAATTTGGTTTTTATATAACCAGTGGAATCCCTTTCAAACTGGCCTCTATCCTTTTGGCATGTTTCCATCAGTTTTTGAGCTCTTCCTTACTCTGTCACAGTGTGTTCCAGGTTCACCTTGTTCTTTCCATGGCCGCACCCTGGATTCAGTCACTGTCCAAAGAACCCGAATTCCTTTTAGTGGGGAATTATATTTAAAAAAACCTGGATGTTAGGTACATTTATTGCACTGCTTCTAGACCTTTCCCAATGGAGAGCGCTAAGAAATATCGTGTATTTAAAAATCATGAGTTCATTCTTCCTCACCTCCTTCCATATTTTCATTCTACCTTGTGTAAATTTTAATGTTAAACGTTAGACACGTCGATATGAAAATGATAATGTTGGTCCTAAATTCTTTTCTTGGAGTATTATGTAAATAACACAAATTGAGTGACTTAACATTAAGTTAGCTTCTTTATTTGTATAACAAGAGGTCTGGTGCACGGATTCGTGCACCAGTAGGGTCCCTTGGCCTGGCCTGCGGGGATCAGTGGACCTCCGCGCCGCTGCAGCCTGGCCTTACCTGCCACCTCGCGTCGGGCTCCAGCCCGTTATCTGCGTTGATTCCGCACAGCACGAAGTAGTGCGGGAAGCGGTAGGTGGCCGGGGAGGAGCCTGAGCCCGCGCTGGGCACTGTGCCGCTCCCACTCACCCTGGCCCTGCTGTGCCCGGTAGGCTTGCTGCCGCTCCACTGAGGTCTCTGCGCCCGTCCTAGCGCTATACCAGTGTACCCATGACCACATCATCGCAGCCTCACAGAGAAGCGGCTGCGGGCTCGCACCCAGTCAGTCTTGATGGCGGGACTGGGAGCCATGAGCTCGGTGCCTGTTGATCAGCTGAGCAGCGCTCCCACCGTGGGAGCGCAATGACTACCAGGAGGCAGCTCCTGTGTTGAGTGTCTGCCCCCTGGTGGTCAGTGTGCATCATAGCTACCGGTTGAGCGGTTGTTTAGGCTTTTATATATATATACACTAGAGGCCCAGTGCACGAAATTTGTGCACGTGGTGGGGGGTGGTCCCTCAGCCCGGCCTGCACCCTTTCCAACCGAGACCCTTCAGGGGATGTCTGACTGCCGGTTTAGGCCTGATCTCTGCGTCGGATATCCCTCTCGCAATCCAGGACCACTGGCTCCTAACCGCTCACCTGCCTGCCTGCCTGATTGCCCCTAACCCCTCTGCCTGCCTGCCTGATCTCCCCTAACCGCCTCTGCCTGCTGGCTTGATCACCCCTAACTGCCCTCTCCTGCTGGCCTGGTCACCCCTAACTGCCCTCCCCTGCTGGCCTGGTCACCCCTAACAGCCTCTGCCTCGGCCCCCCGCCGCCCTGGCCTTGTCTGGAAGGACGTCCGGATGGATGTCTGGAAGACATCGGTCTAATTAGCATATTACCCTTTTATTAGTATAGATAGATTGGGATTAAATATTTTTCTCCATTGAGGAAAGTAAGGATCCTTTAATTTTCAAAATATTCTTAAACCATTTAGGAAAATATTTAGGAAAAGATTGAGCTATTTGACTACATAAAAAATTAAGACATCTTTAACAAAAATACAAGACAAATGGAAGTCTGTGAAAACTGTTTGCATCATATATCAACCAGGAAGCTCTATTATATAACTTTTAGAAAAAAGCAAACATCAAAAGGGAAAAGGGGAGGGTAAGGATATAAATAGCCAACCTATCCACCAAAAATAAAGAAATAAATGACATATAACATAAAAAGATGTCATTAATGTAGAAATCAAGTTCAAACAAGTAACATTTTTACTTTTATATTGGCTAAGATTAAAATGATAACAGTGCTAGGAAGGGTATGGAGAAGTGTGTACTATTTATGCTATAAGTGGGAGTATGTAATCTTACAACTTTCTGGAGGTGTTTGGCAGTATGTATTAAAATGTAAGCTGCATGTCCTTTGACCACTTCTAGGTCAATTCCAATTCTAGGAATTTATTGCAAGGATTCAATCAGTTGGATAAGTGTTTAAGATGAATACACAGGGATGCTTATTGCGGTATTTATGATTTTTAAAAGTGGAAATAATCTACATATCTACCAGGGAATGGATGAAGTAATTTATGGCTTATCTATACAAATTATATTATATATAGTTGTTGAAAAGCATTTGATAGATCTACGTGTACTGATGTTGCAAAATGTCTATTACATAAGTTACACTTCATAATGATAGCACATCATGTAGAGTATGATTCCATTTATCTAAAACAATGAATATGAACATAAAGTATTATAGGACATATGTCAAACTTTCATTTTTTGTGGTATTTGGTTTTTAAAAATGAATATTTACTGTTTGAAAGATAAAAGTAAATATTCACTTTTGTGGGAGAAAAGTCCCTCATGTATTAGATACAATTAGATTATTTCATATTTACTGTTTTCCTCCCTTTTAAAGCCTCAACAAATTGGTAATGGTGATGTATCTTGGGTAAAGAAATTAGTATCAAGCCAATTAAAGAATAACATAGATATATAATACAAAACATGAAAAGTCTGTTGGCATCTGTAATTATTAGGATTTGATCCATGATTGTATAGGCCTCACATTCTGACGTTGGCACCAAGTAACAGTTTATGGGACAATACCACATGACTTCAACAGGTGACAGATGTGTGCTTATAATATCTTTTTTTTAAATCTCTTGTGCATATTTTCCTTGAATTTATTGAGATTTTTGGACCAGTTTTATCTCTGGGCAGTGGTACAAATTCTGTTCTCTCTAATCTTAAACTAAGATTCAACATTCTCATTATTTCAAGCATTTGTCATTGTAAAGATGTCTTTTTTCTTTATCTTTTTAATAAATGTCAATAAAAAATTGTGTCATGATAACGAGCTGTTTTAGCACCTTGCACCCTAGTCAAAACAGAAATCCTCATGATTCTCAGAGACTTAGTTTTCCTTCCCTGGAACTTGTCCTTCTCCATTATATTTACTTTGAAATACAGTGATTGGTTTTGCAAAATATATTCCAAGTGTAAATGTCCAGTGATCTTATAAGGTCAGGATACTATGGTTGTTTTATATATATAGTTAGTTCCTAGTAGCCAGTGGTCAGCCCCCTACCTTTTTGGCTTATAATAACATTTGCAATGTGTAATATATAAAATAATAGTTAAGTTTTATAGTACTTGTCATTTTATGAGGGGATTTTCATGTTATGAAATTCTAATCTGTATTCAGAGACATGTGTGTTATTTACCCACTTTTACAACTGAAGGGATAGTGGTTAAGAGTAGATGAGAGATAAGTAGTTTGCCCACGCTCATACCACAAATGAAGTTCGGTGACTGCCCATAGATTGAAGATTCAGGAGTATATCTCTAGCCTAGACTTGTGTCCTGAGCATCAGACCTATATATCAAGCTGCCTACAGCTCATAGCCACCAGAACAATCCACAAACATGGGGAATTCAACATGCTCCAAACTGACTCCTCTTTTCCTCTACTCTTCCTTTTGTTTCCATCCCTAATCAGTTAGCTCTGCCATTTAAAAAAATTGAGATATAATGCACATAGCATAAAATTCATCCTTTTAAAGTATACAGTTGAATGGTTTTTAGTATATTCACAAAGTAATGCAACCATCACTACTATGTAATTCCGTAACATTTTCATCCATAACATTTCTTCTTTCAGAAAGAAGCCCCATAACCCCACTCTGTCCTACCAGCCCCGGCAACAACTAATCTACTTCCTGCCTCTGTGGATTTACCTATTCTGAACATTTCATGTAATTGGAATCATACAATATGTCCTTTTGTCTGGCTTTTTTAAAATGTAGGATAATGTTTTCAAGGTTCATCTTTGCTGTCATCACATACTTCGTTCCTTTTATGGCTGAATAATATTTGGTTGTGTGGATATATCATATTTTGTTTATCCATCAGCTGATGGACATTTGGATTGTTTCCTCTTCTGGTCTATTTTGAATAGTGCTACTGTAAACATTCATGTACAATCTTTTGTGTGAATGTATTTTCAGTTTTCTTGGGTATACCTAGAAGTGGAATTGCTGGGTCATATGGTAGCTTTATTTTTAACTTTTTGAGATGTCAGACTATTTTGCACAGTGGCTGCACCATTTATGTTCCCACCAGCAGTGTGAAGTTCTGCCAATTTTACCCATTAAATATTTCTCAAAACTATTTATTTATTTATTTATTTGTTTATTTATTTATTATATGTACATATTATTGATTTCAAAGAGGAAGGGAGAGGAGAGAGAGAGAAACACCAATGATGAGAGAGAATAATTGATTGGCTGCCTTCTTCATGCCCCTCACTGGGGATTGAGCCCACAACCTGGGGCATGTCCAGGAATTGAACCGTGACCTCCTGGTTCATAGGCCCATGCTCAACCCCTGAGTCACACCAGTTGGGCATCTCAAAACTATTTAATCTTCACCTATATAACTGTTGCTGCCTTAGGTCAGATTCTGTTTCTTATAATAGTTTCCTAACTCATCTCCCAGCCGCCAATCTGGCCCTTTTCTATAATTTTCCATAATACTAATGCTGACAGTGAACCTGGTATATCTGATCCTCCCCTCCTACTTAAAAATCGTTTATTTCATTGATTTAGTCTAAGATGAAGTTTAAAACTTAATATGGCATTCAAGACCTTCCATAAGTTGGCCTCTGTGTGATTGTCCAGTTTTCTCTTCATCTGTGTACCTGTAATCCCTCCAAGCTAAAGTTGTTTTGAACTTCTTGTGCCATGTATTCAACATACTGTTTCATGTTTTTGTGCATTCTCTTTGTTCCTTCCTGCCTGGAGTGGCCCTCCCCTCCCCTGTCTTTCTTAATTCATACAAGCAAAGATGATCTTGCCTTCCTGTGTGTCACCGTTGCACTTTGCCCTGCATATAGTATTGCAATATTGCATTGTATTTTAGTTATCTGTTTACATTCATATCTTTTCCACAGGCCTAGCTCCTTGCGGTCAGAGACTTTGTACTGTCTGGCACAGTATATGACACTTAAAAGACTTTTAGTAATTGTTCTATGATGTGAGGGAGAAAGTAGGTTGGTGGGGATGAATTAATAAACCTGTGTTTATATATCTCAAATTTTTTGCTTCTTCCCTATTATAATTCAAACAGGCTATTGTACATGTTTCTGTGAGAAATTAGCTGTCTATGACAACCTTTGGTGGCTTATAATCAATAGTGTGGAACATATTCTATGATGGATTCAAATATCTTTTAGAAGTTACACTTGAACATTAGAGAGTAAAGGTTTCTCATTTTTTCCTATAGGTATTAAGAATACATGAAAAGTATTCCAATGCTTGACGCATTGAGAAAATATTATAAACATTTCAAGAGTAAATCCCCAAATATTACTTTAGCTGATATTTCCAGCAGTCCTGTTCATATTTACAAGAGCATGAGGATGGAGATTAAATCGGATAATACTTGTAATATGTTTATCACAGTTTTGACATACAAGTAAGGGCTCAGTAAATGTTATAATTATTATTAACTAGTAGCCCGGTGCACAAAATTCGTGCATGGGGGTGGGGAGGTGAGGGGTGGGGCCAGACCCCTCAGCCCGACCTGCACCCTCTGTCATGTTCCGGGACCCCGGCCGCTCCGGGCCTAGGCACAGGCCTACAGGCTTGGGGCGGCCTGGCTCCTGAGGCCCCATTTTATCAAGAGAACAAAGTCGGCGTTAGTTATAGCCCTCACCGAACCCAGTACAGTGCATCTGTGTGTACAACTGCCTCATTCACGTGCCTGCTTCGCCCTACTGAATTACTAACATCTTGAGGACGTAGCTCTGTCTTATCCTGCTTCACCTTCAGTGCCTGGCCTGGTGCCAGGGATCTGAGAGGGTTTGCTGAGTGAGTGAGTGAGTAAGTGAGTAAGTGAGTGAGTGAGTGAATGAGCGAGTAAGTGAATGAGCAAGCAGCTACGGGGCGGGAATTTCTGCCCCGTTGCCATGGCGACATGGCAGAAGTTTCTGCCCTGCTCCCAGCAGTGGCCTGGCTCCCCTCTCCCGGCTGCTTATTTCTCGCCCTGCTCCCAGCGGTCCAGGCCCCCAGCCACTCCTTCAGCAGAGGCCAGGGCAGGCAGGAAGCTTGGCTTTCTCCATCGCGGGGGCAACCAAGCCTCCTGCTTGCTCCAGCTCCGAGACTGCTGGCCGCCATCTTGGTTGGGTTTATTTGCATATAGTCGCTCTGATTGGCTGGTGGGGGTGGCTTGGGGCGTAGCAAAGGTATGGTCAATTTTCATGTTTGTCTTTTATTAGATAGGATAATAATAGGGTTACCTTTAGTAAAAGTTATTAACTTCTTTTAGGGGTTTTTGTTTACTATAGTATGTCTTCCCATGTCAGGGTTACTGCCTGAATTAGAAAACTAAGTTGACAATGTTAAAAGATAACATACTGAGTAACTGGTTATTAATTATAATAGAAAAATGGCAAAACAATGTCTTGGTCAATGAATTTAATCTCAGTTTGAATCATTTAGTCTTAACTTTCAAATTCCTCTAATGGAGCTACAGATAAGTTTCTATACATAAAACAACACTTGAAGGCATGTTAATAAACTGGTACAAGTCGTAGCAAAAACAATGAAAATTTTAAGTGGGCAAAGGACATAGAAGATGGGAATAAATATTAAAATAAAACTATACAATATTATTAGTCCTCAAAGAAATGAATATAACAATAAGAATTTTCAGCCTGACAGGAGTTTAAAGAAAAATAAAAATATAAAACCCATGTTGTGAGTGGTGATTAAATGGGTACACTCTTAATGCTGTATGAAAAAGTAATATAATGAACATGTATGCAGCAACCAGATTTTTCATATCGTAGCATTCTGCCACTTTTGGTTTAGATCCTTTTTCTTTTTTAAGATGTAAAACTTAATACAATTGAAGGCCCCTGCAAGTGTTTTTAAATCTCTGTATGGTTTGGTTTATATTTTTACATTAAAGGTTTTATATTATCTAAAACTTGATTGACTACATTCACTAAAATACTCAATATATTATAATTTAAAAACTTATAACTTAATTTTTAAATATAATTTAAACTATTAAACTTGTATTTTGATAAGACAGTTTTATAGTGTCTGCACTTGTTTACATTGAATGGATTCATTTATTAACGGACAGTTCTAATTATTTGCTATTTTCAAAACTTACACATAGAGTATATAATGGTAAGCATAACAGATGTGAGCTCAACCATCATGGAGTTTAAAACCTAGTAGGGGATACAGACTTAAACAATTACACAAGGAAGTACATAGTTACAGATCATAATAGATGATATGAAGGAAATACAGAGGTGCTAAATTAAGAGAATGCTAAGTCCTTTGGATTTTATTTTGGAGAATGAAGGGATACTATTCAAGGACTTTAAGCAAGTGAGTGACATTTAAAGTGAGTGACATTTAAAAAATAATTACTAGCTGCTGTATGGAGAATGTATCATTTAAGAGTAACCACAGGGATCCCTGCTAGGAAGCAGTTGCAGGAGATTGCATAAGACAGAATGGTATTAGGGACTAGGGTACTGGTGCTGGTGGGTGCTTGGATTTAGAGTGTATTTTGAACATAGATCAATGGTGTAAGATTGTAGGTTGGTGTTAAATACCTATGTAATTTTTCTTTGTAAGATATTTTAGGATGCCTGCCATGTTAAGTGTATTTCTATTGTAACTATCATTTCAAAGGAAATAAATCATATTTCCTTAGCATAATTTACCAAAAGTGGCATTACTGTGTCAAATGCTATGAGCATTTGTGTGGTTCTTGATAACTACTGGAATTGCTTTCCAAAAGGATTGTGCCTGTTTATTGTATCACTATAAATGTTTAAGTTCTATCTATGATTAGCTTCTGCCAGTATAGTATATTTCATTTAGAAAAGGTTTTGTTTTTAGTACTTACATAAGCATAACAATAGTACTGTAACTGAGAGCGAGAGAAAATATATGGAATAACTTTCTTGCATTTAATATTTTATTATGTTGCGTTAAAGTGACTTTATTTTATCCTAGTTTCCAAAGGATGTTGGTAATCTGTGTACCTGATCTAAAAGTTTATTTGTATTTGAATGGCTGGACATAATACTAATTAAGAATGTTAGGTTTTGATCCTTTTCTTGCTCTATTCCTAACTAGTTTCTTTTTAGAATCTGTGGTTTTTAAAATTGGTTGGACTTGAGTAACCTGTACTTTCTCAGGGAGATGGTTTATATTTTAAGTATAAAAGGGATAAATAATATGTATTGAGAATACTCCATACTTGTGAAAAGGCATTTTATTAGCATGGAGCAGGATTGGCAAACTTTTCTATAAAGAGCCATATGGGTCTGTCACATAATCTTTGTTTTATTTTTAAATAACCATTTAAAAACGTAAAAACTATTCTTAGTTCATGGGCCAGACATAAACAGGTGGGCAGGATTTAGCCTGTGAGCAATAGTTTGCTGAACTCTTATTTAGACTCTAGTCTTGGGAAAGACCTTACACTGATGATTAAATTTTTTTCTACTTCCATATACTTCTTCCTAATGTCTAACCTGAAGTTGGAACAGAATCTTTAGTATTTATATACTGTTTTTGTTGTGCTTGTTTTCTGCTTTGTTATTAAACCTGTCAGTTCTTTTTTTCAGATCATGCTTTGCCTTTTAACATCTTTGTTCTTAAGTTTTTACCAAGTGGCACTGCCTTTTTATATAGCTCAGTGACTACTTAAAAATTAACCTTGGCAATAATGAAGTTTTAACCTTCACCTATTATTTTTAATCAGATTCTACTCATTGTTTTTATGTAGGTTGTAGATTACTTTTTTCAATAACTGAATATGACACAGAATTTAGCTGTTAATTATTTTAGGTTTTAGAAGGGAAAAGGTCATAGGAATGAGATAGATGGGTGAATAGGGAGGGGCTGCTTTCCCAGTCCTTTCGATGGAATATTCATCATGGAAATGTGTTACGAAATACATAAAGAAACTACAAATATGCCACATTAAATACTTTTGAAACACAAAGTATTTGAAAATTTTGTAAATGGGACTTTATTGAGCTACATTTTGGAGGCATTATATATGTGGGCAGATGGTGAGTAATCTCCCAGCCACACCTTAGGTCTAGACTTGTGTGGCTCCAGTCTTTTAATTTTATTGTTGGTAAAACATTTTATATTTAAAGACTAAGGAAACTATCAGCTCTAAGGTTAACTTAGGTTAGTATTGCTAAGTGAAGAACATGAGGTGACAGCAACAGGTAAGGAAATCTTTTTGATCTCTAGCCATACCTGGGTAATGAATGGGTTGATTCTAAGACACTGTACTTTGCTCTCAATTCATGCTCTTTATTATACTTCAAAAACACTGGTTTTTAACATATTATGGGAGTTCTTTCAAGTAGTTAATTAAGGGAGTAGGCGAAAATAATAAAATGTCAACCAAATGTTTGAATTTTTAGTAAAGAGCTTCCTGCTTAGAAAATAAATATCCATCCTTTTTTTCTGACTGGTGAAATAATTTTTATTATAGACAGTATGGAAAATGCAGTTTACTTTAAAAGATAAGCATTAGATCATAGTCTAACATGGTAGTCTTTCACACTTTTAAAAATGAAAAGCCACAGAAGGAATACATTTAATAGCATCGAGTACAAAAAAAGATAACAGCCTTTATTAACATTTTTATGTAATACCATAAGTTTTTAAATATATGTACGGGTACAGCTATACTGATATATACATATATTTTATTGGGATCATGTTACATATGCAGGGTGGGCAAAAGTAGGTTTACAGTTCATATGGAAAATGATACAAAAATAAATAATTCCAGAATAAACTTGCACACTGACAACTGTAAACCTACTTTTGACCATCCCTGAGATATATATCTGTATTCTACTGTGAACATTTAAAAAATATTTTATCAAAAACATGACCGTTAATGACCATTCTCTTTTTTAATGATGGAATGGTCTATAAAGTAATTCATCAAATAAAGACACTTTAGTGCTAAGCCCTCATGTAGAACAATGAGAAACAGTGCCCTTGGTGTATACTTTATACCTATCATCAGCCTGCCTCTTATTCCATGACTTCACATTGCACCATTCCGTTTTCCTTATTTATTTATTTTTTTAGGCTTATTTTGGCAGAGAGTGTGTGAAATCCTTTAGGCATGAGTATAAATCAAAAGTCAAAGAAAATCAGATTTTCATTTTAAGATTCTGTTGATGTTACCCACCCCCTTTCCTTACTCAATCTTAGCGTTGCCTAGGTTTTTTAAGATACCCATCTATTCTCCCCCACAGAATTTGCCGATAGAAGTCGTATTCGTTAGAGTTATCATAATATCCACCTGGCTGTGAGATATTGTTCCCAGGATTTCAGAAATGGATAAGGGCATTAAATCCTCAGTGTAGACCATTTTCTTTGTATTCCTTTGACTATAAGTAAAATAGATGCATGACATTTATTTGTAAGCTGATTGATTTTTTTTTCCTTGCCATCTAAACCATCCTGAATAACAGAGTTGGTAGAGCTATCCCATTTTTGTAAAAACTATTTTTTATAAGAGTTTGGGTCTTTTTATTACTAATATGTGCACTTCCATTGTTGAATCTCTTTGTATCAGCCTTTTAAAAATTGTGGTAATATATATAACATAAGATTTACTATTGCAGCCATTTTTAAGTGTACAATCCAGTGACATGAAGTAAATTCACAGTGTTGGGCAGCCATTAATTCTGTTTTCATTATCCCAAACTAAAACTCTGTATCTACTGGACAATAACTCTCTAACCCCTCCTGCCCCAGCCTCAGGTGACCTCTATTCTACTTATTGTCTCTGTGACTTGACTTATTTTAGGTACCTCATGTAAGTGAAATAATAGTTACTTGTCTTTTTGTGTCTGGCTTATTTCACTTAGCCTACTGTTTTCAAGGTTCAGCCATGTTGTACCATGTATCAGAATTTTCATTTTTATGACTGAGTATTATTTTATTGTATTTATATATCACATTTTGTTTATCTACTCATCCTATATAATAAAAGCCTAATATGCTAAGTGTCCGGTCATCTGGTGACCGGTCGACTGTTAAGCCAATCAAAGTGTAATATGCTAATGATATGCTAAGGCTGCTCAACCGCTTGCTATGACGTGCACTGACCACCAGGGGGCAGACACTCCGACCGGTAGGTTAGCTTGCTGCTGGGGTCTGGCTGATTGGGACTGGGCGAGATGGGGCTGGACATGCCCTGGAGCTCTTCCACAGTCCCTCCCCAGCCAGATCGTGCATTGGTGGGGTCCCTCGGCCTGGCCTGCACCCTCTCGCAATCCAGGACCCCTTGGGGGATCACGGAGAGCCAGTTTCAGCCCAATCCCACAGGCCACTCCCCTCGGGAGGGCGCCAGATGCGGGGCTCATGGCTGGCGAGTGCTGCTGTTGTGGTGGCGGCGCGCAAGCCTCTCCCAATTGGGACTGATTGGACGCGAGCCCGCAGCAGGCGCAGTGGGGCCGGGATGAGCGGGAGCAGCAGATAGGAGCTGCAGGCGGCATTGGACTGTGGGTTTCGGCCCAATTCCCGCAGGCCACCCCGAGGGACCCCACTCATGCACAAATTCGTGCACCAGGCCTCTAGTCTGTTAATAAACACTTGAGTTGTTTCTACATCTTGGCTATTGTAAATAATGTTGCTCTGATTCCCTGCTTTCTATGCTTTTGGTTATATACCAAGGATTGGAATTACTGGATCATATGGTAATCTTATGTTTTACTTTTTGAGGAACTACCAAATTGTTTTCCACAATGGCCGCACCATTTTACTTTCCCACCAGTGGTGGCCAGGGATCTAGTTTCTTCACATCCTTGCTAACACTTATTATTTTACTTTAAAAAAAAAATAGCCATTCTAATGGCTGTGAAGCTGTAACTCATTGTGGTTTTGATATGCATTTCCCTGATGATGTTGAACATATTTCCCTATGCATATTGGTCATTTGTCTATCTTTTTTGGAGAGATGTCTATTCAAGTCATTTGCCCAGTTGTGACAGGTTCTTTTTCTTGAGTTGTGTCTAACACTTTTTTAAAAGTAAAAGGTACCGTAATAATCTAGACTGTGTTTCTCCCTTCTCAGGATTCCTACAGGAAACAAGTAGTAATTGATGGAGAAACCTGTCTCTTGGATATTCTCGACACAGCAGGTCAAGAGGAGTACAGTGCAATGAGGGACCAGTACATGAGGACTGGGGAGGGCTTTCTTTGTGTATTTGCCATAAATAATACTAAATCATTTGAAGATATTCACCATTATAGGTGGGTTTAAATTGAACATAGTAAATTGACATTGAGGACTAATTGTATCTTCCATTTATTGAATCTTTGCTAATCACCATACATAAATTATCTAATTTAAATTTTAGAATAATTATGAGGTAGGAAATATCCCTGTTTTACAGATGAAGTTCTTGAGAATTAGATAAGTTGAGTAACTTGTTCCAGCTTGCATAGATGGTGGTGCTGGGATTGGAACCTAGGCCTGTTTGACTCCAAAAACTGTGCTTTTAACCACTCTATACCAGGGAAACAAGGCTGTAAGCTAGAGCTATCATAAAAATGAAAACCATCAACAAAAAATAGGAAAATGTAATTGAGGCAGTGTCACTTAAGTAGCCTTAAAAATAATCAAGTATATTTAGTGTAGAATTTCTTGGAATCGGATATTAGCTATTTAAGAGGAGGAAAACACACCCACAACTTTGAAGTTGTAAAAGATAGGTATTAGAACAATTACAGTTTTTAAAGAAACTGATAAATCAGCCTAAAACTGACTTTTTTTTAAAAAAAGATAATCACTATTAAGTATAGTTTATATTGTTTCTTTGAGGATTTACAGTTTTCATAAAATACATATTCAGCAAATATCCCATTCATTGGTTATGTTTTAACAGTGAGTTAGACTAGTAAAGAGGTTTAACATTTCTTACAGCATGCTTTCTCTGTAGTCTAGTAATAAAGGAAAAGAAATTTGGGTGCTTGGTAATATTTTTGTAGAAAAAATTGATGTTTTATTTCATGCTGCATCTTTGAAATTCACTTAAAATTTAGAAGGAATTTAATTTTACCACAAATTTTAGAGTTTATGCACATCTTATTGAAAAAGAAGGACTTTGACAGAATAAACAGGGTAGTACACATAGAAATAAAAATCTTTCCACTTGTTGCTCTTTTTTGTGAGAAAAATGTGAAAATTAATGTTATAATTCATGGTTTTATAAAAACATTTTTAATTCTATACAAACATTTAACAGCATATAGAATATATGTTTCTAAGATTATAATTTTAAAAATTAGGCATACCTTTTCTGTGGTCTAGAATTTTCAATATTTTCTGTTTTTTCATGTGACCTAACTGCATATATGAACCTATTAGATTGTAGTTTTAGTATATTTCTAGGTATTAGATCTTGTAAGAGACATAGAAGTTCTCTCTTTAAGATGGGGAAAAACAATACTGAAGAGGAGAAACAAAATTTGGTGTGATGGGAACCAGGAATTAAATTAAAAGTCTTCGTTAGGCCATATTTTATAAGAAAAGGTGTGTACAATTTTTGTATTTCTAATACCTGTCATGCAACTCTTTTTTCCTCCCCAGAGAACAAATAAAAAGAGTTAAAGACTCTGAAGATGTACCTATGGTCCTAGTAGGAAATAAATGTGATTTGCCTTCTAGAACAGTAGACACAAAACAGGCTCAGGACTTAGCAAGAAGTTACGGAATTCCTTTTATTGAAACATCAGCAAAGACAAGACAGGTAGGTAAAACTGTAATAAATACAAATCTATTCTCTTATCTATATCAAGTGATTTTAATTAACCATAGTGTACTAATATATCTCCTAATAACATCATTTTGGGGGCAGGAAGGCTAAACATAAATAAATGTACATACCTGAGAGCATAACTATTCTATTATTGAGTGTAATTTATCAGTTTTTCCTACTGCTATACTAAAATAGGAAGTAAAACTAATTATTTGGAAAATGCTCCTTTAAGGATATGAAAGGGCAGTACTTCTTAATCCAGTCTCCATGCTATTACTTTTGGCTTTGGTTTCTTTCCACATGGAACATTCTCTTCAACTCAGCACATCTTACATTCAAGAAATGTGGGAATTTTTTATTTATTATTATTTTTTTTGCTGTGATGTTTATAAAATGAAAGAACAGGGGAACAAATATTGAATTCCCTGTTTTGGAAGTGCTTTTAAGAGTCTTATGTCGTATGTTTCTAGGTTAAATTTTGTTGTATTTGAAGTATTTGACTTTGGTAGAGTTTTTGTAAGGATATATTTTAGGAGAAAGTTTTCAGTAAAGCAAGAGACTATTTAGAAAATAAATAGAAATTCGCAGTTATTCATTTACTGGGTTGTTCTGACAAAAATTAATGCCAGTTTGATCTTTTGTTTTTAAAATTACCTATTATTTATTTGTTTGTTTGTTTGTTTATTAATTTTTTTGTTAATCCTCACCCTGGGATATATTTTCCATCGATTTTTAGAAAGGGTGGGAGGGAGGAAGGAGGAGAGGGAGAGGCAGAGGGAGGAGGGGGAGAGAGGGAAGGAGAGGGAGAGGGAGAGAGAAACATCGATGTGAAAATGAGACATGGATTGGTTGCCTCTTGCACACACCCTGACTGGGGCCGGAATCAAACCTGCAACCGAGATATGTGCCCTTGATCAGGAATCGAACCCATGACCCTCTGGTGCTTGGGCTGATGCTCAAACCACTGACCAACACTGGCCAGGGCCAAAAATTACCTAAATTTTAAAAGTAACTTTTCTCTAGTTAAAATAAAATAATTTCAGTGTATTATTTAACCTACCTGTATGAAATAGAGTTTAATATATTAAAAAAGTCCTATTTTAAGTCTTTGATTTATAAGTTAAAGAAAGACTTGATATACACTTGATATACAGCACTACACTTTACTTTAGAGGAATTAAGATCTTATTCACATTGCTTCCCAGGTCCAGAGGCTGGGAAGAAGTTTGGTTTTTGTCTTCTTTTTATTGATTGTCTCTGACTGGATTCCTTGTTTTCAGTTAGAGGGGAGGTACTCAAAAAACATGATTATAATATTCATAACTTTTTCCCCATCATTTTCTTATGACAAATTTACAAATATAAAATTAAAGGAATTTTATTGAAAACACTTGCAAACCTACTACCATTAACAATTTATTAATTAACAAATATTGAGTTCCCTGTAGTGGTTTGCACTAGTTGTAACTTTTAAAAGATACTTTTTGAACTAGTTAACATTTTAGTTTAAATTTTATAAAGAAAAAAACCTAGGAGACTGCCTAATGTAAAGAATTGCAAATAGAGCAGTGTTTCTCATACTTTAATATGCATAGGAATCAACTGGGGTGTTTATTCAAATCTAGATTCTAATTCAGTGCGTCTAGGTTGGGACCTGTGATTCTGAGTATATCCAACTGACTCTCAGGTGATGCTAACTTTGGTACCTGGACTGTAGTTGTAGTAGAAAGGCAGTAGAAGACAGTAAAAGGAAGTCTTATTATTCCCACAATGCTGCCTTCCACTTCTCATTTGATGAACCTAAAATAGCTGTCTTCTTTCTTTGTTCTGTGGTTACTATTTTAGAAGTATTAGTTCATTCTTAGAGTTTGATATTAGTGCTTTAATATACCACAGCATTCATAATTAATCAGAAAACTACCTGGTTTCCTTTTAAAATAGATTTTTAGGCTTTATGCTATTTTTGAGGGGGGGAGGAAGGTAAGGAAGTTGTATGTAGTGTTTTTGATATGGAGGTGGATTAACTTAAATTTGCTTTGTAGACATTTATGTGGATCATCTAATGAAAATATAGAGTGATGTAAAGGAATTCTTTACTTCTTAACCTTCTAGTGCTCACCTTATGTTTATATACTGTTTTATTGGTATCTTTATATAATTTATGTTGCTAAACTATAACAGATACTTAGTTTATGATCTTTGTTTTATTACATAGACTTGTTGATTTGCCTTTCAGAAGTTTATTCATCTTCTGTTTAAATTCATTTGATATTTGCATGCTTTTGGAAGACTTTATAAAGCTCTATTCAAGTACTAATTGTGGAAATTATAAAATGAAATGTAAATCTTATAAATTTTGTATCCATTTTTTGTGTGAAAATTTGAAGCCCTATTTTCTGCAGAGTATTTTATTTGTTATTTGCTATTATTTGTTATTTGAACAAAATAAATATGCATATCCTTGTTGTATTTTATCAACAACTACTTATTTTCATGCCCTAGATTTTGGCCTTGAGCAGGAACCTAAAACAAACACCAAAAAGCATTATATTTAAGGTAGTAGGAACAGGACATTCATTTAGAGCTTCTCATACGTCAGGGGCTGGCACAGTTTCTCTGTTAAGGGCCAGATAATAAGCATTGTGAGCCACAAGCGGTATCTGTTGCATTTTTTCTCTTATGTAACCCTTTAAAAATGCAAAAATCATTCTTAGCTTTTGGGCAGTACAAAAAAAGAATGTGGCTACATTTGGCCTTCTGGTTGTAGTGTACTGATGCCCAAATTCTTCGGGGAACTGTATTGTTTGGTTATACATTAGAAGTTAGGGCAGACTTTTCAACTTAAAATTACTAATGTTAGCCTGTAAAAATCTAAAGTAAAACTTATGCATTCTGTGAAAGGGAAGTAGGAGGGGGGAAAACAGGGAAATTTCTCCTAATACTTCTTTAAGATAAGGGTTGCAGAATATATATTTCAGCAACTTTAAAATGCCCAATATATGGCTAGGGTATAGTGAATTATATTTCTTTATAATCATTTTAATCCACATCTGAAAGGCTAAAGTAATGTTTATTTTCTGCTAGTGTGCATTGTGTGTGGTCCCCATGCTCCTAACTGTGTAAAGACTGCTACCTGGTTTACATTTATCTGGGCAGTTAGCAGTTGCCAGATTTTCCTGGCTTCTTTGGGCAGTGAATGGCAGTGTGGGCAAAGGCTGTTGAAACCAAAACATTGACACCGTGGTAGTCAGCTGTGTGTTTTCCAGTATGCTGCAATCAAAAGTGGGAGGTTCAGTAAAGTGGATGACAGAAGCAGAAGTCTCAGCATATGTGCTACTCCTGATTCAATTTTTTGTTTGTTTGTGTGTTGTTGTTTTTTTGTTTTTTGTTTTGGTTTTTTTTTCTTTCTGGAGGTCTCAATTTGAGCATAATGTGAAAATTAGTTTTATGAACTTAAAAATGTTGAGTGATCCTGGTTTTTATTGGTAATTTCTGGATACTGAAACTTAGTTGTTTTAAGACCTGCATTAAAGAAAGTTTTTGATCAAATCATTTTAACAACAAAACAAACAAAAAACCTATGTACCATACTTTTATTTATTAGTAGTTGAATTTGTGTACATGAGGTCAATATTTTAAACATTAGTTTTTTATGAGTTAAAAATAGAACAGTTACTGAGCACCTCCGGTACACCATACTTAGCTTCCTGATTAGTGGTATTACTGCATTTCAGTTTTCAAGGCTGTAGTTTGCAAAGTTTTTTGAGAAATTTGGCAATGCACAGTTCCTTTTCAGAACACACCTTGTTCCTCCCATTCCTCTCCCCCAAGAAGGCTAATATCTTGCATGTGACTGTAGTTAGGGTGATAGAATGTTATTTCCTTGAGTTTGCAAGAATTTTTGCAGGTAATAAGCCATTCAGTAGGAACAAATACTTGCTTAAAATGAAATCTTAGTTGAAAGTATTATAGACACTAGGATATGGAATGATGCTGTTAACAGTTCTTTAGTATGGAGTACTCTATTGCCTTAGTCTCACAAGTATGTTTTCAGATAGTAGCTGAGCTGAAAATATTGTCAAATATCTTGCTTTTTCAAAAATATTTACATGTTTAAACTTGTACACATTTGTTCCTTCATAAATATTCCCGTTCTTAATGAACTTAAAAATGTTGAGTGATCCTGGTTTTTATTGGTAATTTCTGGATACTGAAAATTAGTTGTTATAAGACCTCCATTAAAGAAAGTTTAATTATTAAGTGCCAGTTAATGCTTAGCAACTAGCCACAGCTATAATTTCTTTAAAAATTACCTGCAAATTTTGGAATGTGAAACCATTGTTCTGTGTCAGTGCCAGTGGTTTAAGGTGCATAAAGGATAAATAATAATCACTTGATGTCAGTATGACCTTAAAGCATATAACCAAGAAATAAGAAGTATTTAAATCTGAGAAAATATGGTAAATAACTGATTCCTTAAAATATAATTTAAATTTTCTATTAGCAAATTTAATGAAAAAGTCATTTTGGAATAACTGTTTTTCTGTGTTAATCATTTTAGCAACTGAGGTGCTAATACTGAATATTTTGGTGGTGGGTAGCAATCTCTTCTTTTTAATCATTGGCTTCCAATTCTCTCTCTGCATTGCTGGAAACAAAATTATATATTCTGGCATTGGTGATGGGGATGTGCACACTTATAAAGTAGACTCTTTCAAACTGATTTTAGAAATAAGTTATAATCAAACTTTGCTTCTGCTAAATTAGTAGAGGACCAAAACCCTGTTTTTCTCCTCTCATAAAATGTTTGAGTACCTCTACATTGACCTTGTAACTTTTAAAAACAGGAGTAGTAAATCTTTACATTCTTAACAAATATGAGCTTTTACCTGGTTTGTTTTATTTATTTATATATATATGTATATTTTTAAATTCTTGCATTTATTTTCAAATTTAAAAAGTATTTTTATGATTTAAAAATAGAATAGTTACTGAGCAGATTTAAAAAGTATGTTAAATATATTAAATGCTAGCTCATGCTTTACATTTTACATGCTTTACAAAAGTCATTTTAATGCCTTAAATTATTTATATTATTTAGCAGTGAGAATTTCTAATATATAATTTTTTAAGGACTTAGGAGTAAAAGTAAATCCTCTCCTTGAGAAATAATGGTAAATATAAAATATTAAAAATCTTATATACAGGTACAAGTGGTAATGTAATTTAAAGTACAACATATTTAATGATTTCAGAAAATTATTGGATATTTTTATTTTGTAGTTAGCTAGTAGTTGATTAAATTGATTCCATTAAAAATAAGGTACACATTTTCTAGGGCTATAGTGATTTGTATATTAGATAGCTGAATAGAAATGTAAGTAACTTTTGAGATGTACATTTTAATATATAATTAAAATATTATTTAAATGCCCACTTCTTAACTGAAACTTAATTTTATGAATTTTAAGTTAAAGTTTTACTTTAATGGTAAATTACCAAACTCTACCAAAGCAGTTGATATATTTTTGAGATAAAAATTAATGAATTGAGGTACCTTCTTTTCCTTTATTACAAGCAATGGATATGCAGTGACTTTGGCATAAAGAAATTAAGCCTTACCTGTCAATTTACTGCAATTAATACTAAAATGGCTGATTCTCTGTGCCTGATTTAATTTAAAACTACAAATCATACATTTGGCATGTATTAGCTTTTTAGGTGATAAGTCCATTTGGTTACATTTGGTTCATAGAAAGACTAATATAACCAGTTTTAGAGAGTTAAAATATTCCAATCTCCATAGTAATTCATTCTTAAAAATTAAAATAAAAAAACAGTAAGCTTGAAGTTAAATGTGCAATAAAGCAGACCAGCTTTCTTAAACACTCCATTCTTTGAGAAGAATACACACAAGTATTACATCTTTTAAGTTAATTTGCACTACATGTAGATGAGTATTTGTGTGAGATTCTCTTTTAGATGTAAGCTTCTACTTTGATGATATATTTTTCAGGACAAAGCAGCAGTACAGTTAACTAAACATTTTGTCCCACTTGGCTATTGCCTAATTTTCTGGACTGGAAAATATATTGTTGATCTCCATATATAATTGTGTTTGTCGCCATAATTTTCTTCCCATAGCCTTAAGCAGAAGTCCTTTTCACTTATTTAGAATATTTGAATTAGAATGCTAGAAAGTATAAGGTCAGTATAACTGGATAATGTTCTAAAAATTATTTTTAAGACTTATAAATATAAAGAATGCACTGCTGCTGTTTTTTGTGTATCTTAAACAATTCGCAATGTTTAGAATTTAAATAATGTAGTTATCCATCCACAAAAGTCCCAGTTTCAGCTTCACTTGTCCATCCTAGAAATTCATTGGACAGTGTTGTAATTGAAGATAGAACTCAAGATTCCAGTCTCTTGACCTGACTGTATTTTGAGGTGTGTGTGGGGTGGTTTTCTTTAAAAAAACAACAACAAAGGTTAAAATCCTTTTTGTACCACTTTTCTCCTCCCCATGTGGGGTTGGAGTGGGAGGGGTGGGGGTCAGTGCTATATAAAACATTTGTTTTCCCTAAGTCAAAGAAATAATTTAAATCTAACTTTAGGTTTTGATTAATTCTGTGACTAGCAAACTAAAATGATTGCACTAATACCTGTACTTAAGTTTTTCAGAATCTCCCCTAATTGCTAATTTGAATTTTCTAAAAAAAAAAAAAACAACTAATTACATTACAAAACAAAACTGACTTTAAAGAACAAACCAGGATTCAAGCCATATTTTAAAATTGCATCCCCAGTTTTATACAACCAATCTGATGTCTATTTTAAAAAGAAATTTTTAAGTAAAGCTCATAATTTCAAACTTCTTGCACATGGCTGTTCCAATAAATTACTATTACCAATGAAACAGACTTTAAAGAAGTTGTGTTTTACAATGCAGAGAGTGGAGGATGCTTTTTATACATTGGTGAGAGAGATCCGACAATACAGATTGAAAAAAATCAGCAAAGAAGAAAAGACTCCTGGCTGTGTGAAAATTAAAAAATGCATTATAATGTAATCTGGTAAGTTCAGCATATTAATTTTGGCAGAAAGTAGATGTCTTTTAAATGGAAAAAAGGAGCAACCACTTTAGGACTACCTAGTTGTGGGCTTTTAATTTGAAATATTAAAAGAAACCTCAGGGGAGGAGGGTAAAGGGGTGGATGAAAACTGTGAAGGGGAATAAGAGGTAAAAAGAGAAACTAAAAAAATTTTTTCTTGGAAGAATTCAAAGTAAAAAAAAATGTATCTTTTCTTGAAAAAAAAGAACCCTGTAGTATGTTTCCATAATTAGTATATTGGAATTTTTAGTTTAATGGGTTTTAATTATAATTGAGTCAGTTTTGATGGCTATAGACTACATTTGTCACAGGGTCTAGGAAGAAAAAAGTAGAAGAAACTGTATTATATAGAGTTTATAATAAGGTTGAATGTCCCAGAAGGTAGAAGCCCTTTGCTAATAATTCTACTCACTAGCATCAACATCTCTTTTCACCCAAGTTAGGAAGTGGGAAGTCTTCAGGTGACCCTGCTTCCTTCCTTTTACCCCCATTTGGAGACAACCACAAATTCCGATGATGTTCCATTCTAACTTTTACCATATCATTAGTCCAGTCCCCTTTCGTTTCCTGCTGGGACTATTATAACCTCTTATATGGTTTACCTGTTGCTGTCTTCATTCACAGTGCAGAGAGATATACTTAAATATCATTCTCTTATTTTTAAATCCAGTCACTGACTTCCTATTAACTATGGGATAAAATCTCAAATTTCATAACATCCTATATAATAAAAGGCTAATATGCAAATTGACCAAACAGTAGAACAACCGGTTGCTATGATGTGCACTGGCCTCCAGGGAGCAGACAATCAGTGCAGGAGCTGCCCCCTGGTGGTTAGTGCACTCCCACAGGGGGATCACCGCTCAGCTAGAAGCCGGGTGAGCGCAGCAGCAGTGGCGGGAGCCTCTCCCGTCTCCACAGCAGCACTAAGGATGTCCGACTGCCAGCGGGGAGCCGGCCTAAGCTGTCAGTCAGACATCCCCTGAGGGCTCCTGGACTGTGAGAGGGCGCAGGCTGGGCTTAGGGAACCCCCTGAGTGCACCGGGCCTCTAGTGTTATATATGGCTCTTCACTCCTTCCTACCCCTAGCCTTATCTCGAAAAACTCCCTGGAAATTACTTTGTCCTTATATAAATGAACACCATGTATTTTCTTACTGTCCCTTGAGTCTTGACTGTTGCTCTTGTTTGAAATACTAGTATTCTTATCCCCTAGTCTTATAAATTAGCTAGTACTTTTTTGTGATTCTGTAATCTGTCTTCTAAGAATCTTTCTTTAAACCTTTAGACTGAGTATAATGCCCTTCCTGTATATTCCCAGTATACTTTTCTTACATGCTTACCATATTACTTGAAATAACCTTTTATATTTGGTTCCTGTCCAGTAGAATCTTAGCAAGAATCACATTTTTTTTTTCACTTTTACATGTCCATGCATAATGAGGTTCCTGTTGGATTTTATTGCATGTGATTTTTCAATTTCCTTTCTAAATCCATATATTGGTCTTGCTCAGAAAACCTATCACTCAATAGTTGCTATAAATTTTATGCCAAAGCTTTATTTAGATTTTGATATATATTATTTGTAATATATAATGTTTTGTGAGAACATGAAATAAAATTATAGGATATCATTTATTGTGCTGATTAAACTAAAGGTAGGTAGTCTTTATTATATAAATTTGAGGTCAGAAATAATGTAGCTCCCAAAAGTATGAAATATACATTTGAATAGTAGATTCCATACCAGAATATATCATGTGTTCTAGTACTAATATAAATTCAGAAGAAGAAATAAAGCATGCCTGACATTAATTTTTATTGAGATTTATGAACTCTTGATATTTTTAGTATCATTATCTAAAGCAGTACCGTAATTTGGAAGGTGTGATAAAATTGAACATTGCAATGCAATTTGAAAAGTCAAACTTTTTAAATTACAGTAGCCATGAGCTCGATATAAGTGATTAAGTATAATTTTCTATTTTAATTAAATTTAATTTTGTTTTAATTTTTTATTTTCTCCTATTATCTTACTATTAGGTGATTTTAAAAGTAGAACTATTTAGAATAAAATAAATTTTATGCTTTAAATCTTTATTTAAACAAGGTGGAATCATACTTTTCTAAAGTTTCTCATTGTGCAAACTATATTCATTGACTATGTAGTGTGAATGTCAAATAATTGTTGGGCATGATGAATTTAATTCATGTCTTTTCAGTGGACACGGATAGCATTTATGTAAAGAAAAAAGTGTATTTGTAATATTTAACATTTTAAATAAGAATATTTTTATAAAACTTGATAAATAGGTACAAATTAGTTTTTCTTAGTCCTAAAATAGATGAGTTTAAATAAAATAATTACTGGATATTACTTTTGTCATATATGTGTGTATGAGAATAAACTAGTTTCCATATGAAAAGCATTTACTGCTCTGTTTTGATTAATTGTAACATTTCCCTAATCATTGAAATTATTTTAGTAAGATTGCCTAGTAAGGAGGATTCTGTGCGATGTGAACCTAAAATATTTGTCAGAATCTTAAAAGAAGGTAATGTTAACAGATTAGGTTTTCGTTGTATCCTAAATACTTGTGCGTTGTTTTCAACTTAGATTGTGTTTTTTTTATATCCACCTTGTGATTTTTTATTGCATCTACTTCACCAGTTTAGTACCATTGACATTTTTCTTCATTATAAAAGTTGAAATGGAGTAGATTATGTATGGAATTGTGATCAAAGAGCATTTATGAAAGTTAAGTGAGGTGGATTAGATCCTCTTTTAAGTATTCCATTTTAAGGGCTTATTTTCATAAATTAGTCAAGGGTTGGTGGGCTATAAAATTATTCTTTACTATATCATTGGAAATTTTTTGGTTTTTATTTAAGGAGATTAGCATGAAGGTTTATATATATTAAGCCTTGATTGTATTGCTTGATAAATTGTCTATTACTTTTCTTCACTACTTTGGATGAAACAAAAGCTTATGTTGTATCAATAATGATTTCAGAAAGTGGGGAGCATTCAATGAGTGCAGCTTGGGGGCTTTCTTGGGGAGCTTGTTTATTCACTAGTGTACATATCAGTAATGCTGGTTTTTCTTACTATTTGTTTAAATGTGAGTAGTCCTCTCATTACCACTCTGTATTCACTTAAAAATATTGGTGATACTTCTCTGAATTTTAGATTTGTTGTGAAAATTAGATAAATGAAACTTGAAGAAAATGCCCTGATTTAATTTTGCTGTTATTTTGAAATACTAATTTTGGAAGATTTTAGTAATACAATAAAGGAGAAATCATATCACTTAAATTTTAAATTATTTTTAGGATAACTTAACAAATGTGTTTATATGAATATCAACAGAGGTGGTTAAAATGAGTAAAAACCTAATGTTCATTGTTTTTAAGGTGACTTGATTTATATAACTTTAATTGTTGGGTATTTGTTTCTAAGATTCCCTCTAGTGTCCAGGCTAAAAAGTATCATTATATTAACAGGCTTTTAAAAATAGTACTACTCAGTTGAACAGATTTAAAAATATATAGAAGATAATATTTTTTCTTTAATTTTATTTTGCTTTTATATTTAATTTGCTCTAATGGGTACATGACAAGAATTGACTATGTATAGATCTTGTATAATTTCAGTATTGCAGTTAAAAACTGTCCTGCTACTATATTCAGAGTGCCACTTTTCACGTAATTAATTATTAGATTGAAAATTATTCTGACCTAAAATCACTTTCCACCATTACTGATTTTGGTACATTGCTTTGATCACAAATAGATGTCAGCCAAAATGACCAAATGTATATTTTTTTGAAGATACAGCATCTGGCTTTATATGGCAAATTTTTGAATACCTAATATAACAAACAGAAACTAAATAAGTAAAATAGAATATTCTTTAAATTGGTAAATTATACCCCTATTTAAATGATTTAGCTCCTTTTTCCATAAATCAGAGTATTACATTTTTCAAAGTAGTGTGTGTGTTGGGTCATTTTAAATTTCTTCCTTATATGATTAAGTATAATTGAAACTAATGCCTTACTACAGTATATATTTTAAAACTGAAAGTATATTCAAATACTATTTACTTCTCAGTAATTATCTAAATCTAACAGATTTAAACAAATATTGAACCAGAGCTCAAATATTATTACTGTGAATATTTATGAAAATATTATATACTTGCAGGCTTAATATTTAATGTCTAGAAACTCAGGGATAATTAAGTGTAAACACATTTTCAACACACGTACACATTTGGATTTTGGTTACCAAGGTGTGCTGATAGGTAAAAATTAGTAGCAAATTAAGTTCTGGGAAAAAGCATTTGTGAAGCTTATGTAAGATTCTGTGCCTTTGCTTTTCATTTCCTTTTGTTAAAATCAGAGTTTCCATTTATAACATTGACAAAATATCTATGAAGATGACATTAAAGAATTTTAAAGGTCTGGTAAATACTCATTTGCCTATAGAGAAATGCGAGGTGTCCTTACTCTCTCTCAGTATTAATGTTTTCATTAGTGATATACACCTTTCCTGTTATCTGTACACCTCAAACCATCATATATATTCACATTGTAATACTTGTTTTATATTTCAGGGTGTTGATGATGCCTTCTATACATTAGTTCGAGAAATTCGAAAACATAAAGAAAAGATGAGCAAAGATGGTAAAAAGAAGAAAAAGAAGTCAAAGACAAAGTGTATAATTATGTAAATACAATTTGTACTTTTTTCTTAAGGTATACTTAAGTGATAATTTTTGTACATTACACTAAATTATTAGCATTTGTTTAACTTTAGCATTACCTAACTTTTTTTTCTGCTCCATTCAAACTATTAGCTTTTATCTTGAATGCTTATTTTAAAATGACAGTGGAAACTTTTCTCTTAAGTGCCAGTATTCCCTGAGTTTTGGTTTTTGAACTAGCAATGCCTGTGAAAAAGAAACTGAATACCTAAGATTTCTTTCTTGGGGTTTTTGGTGCATGCAGTTGATTACTTCCTATTTTTCTTACCAATTGTGAACTTCAGTGTGAAACAAATTAATGAAGCTTTTAAACCCTCCCAGTTCTGTGTTTTAACTAGTCACCTACATGGATTAATTACTAATTATAACTTCAATTGAGATTTCATGATTGGTTTTGCCAGAACATTAAGGGAACACGAATTTCTGAGCTTCCTATAGATTCATCTTGTAGCCATCATGTCCTGTAGTTTCAGTTGCCGTTACTTAATGTAAATGTACACTGTTCACAAAGGCTTTCTTCCTCTTTCACTGCTATTTGTCATAGTCATGTTCCCAAAAATAATATATTTTTTCTATAAAAGGGGAAAAAATGAAAAAAAGACAAGGCAATGGAAAATATTAAAAGGCTATTTACTTTCCACATTAGATAAACTCCTATAATACTCTTAATAGCTTTTCCTGTTAATGCAGACCCAGTATGTAATGAGGATTCTAGCAACCATTTGGGGGGTATATTTACATGCTACTAAATTTTTGTAATAATTTTAAAAAATTTTAACATGTATAAAAATTCTCGTAGGAATTAAATGTAGTCTCCCTGTGTCAGAGTGCTCTTTCCTACCATAACTTTCAATAAACCTTTTCTTGAACTTCAGTCTTTAAAAATAATTTTAATTCTGGTAGTGATATTAAAGATTATTTGAGTCAGTTAGAGTAGGTGTTAAACCAAGTTGAAGTCCAGGCCCTGTATGAACCCCTGAGCTCCATTGTGAGTTTCACAGTATGGAATGCATCCCTGTGGTCTCCCCGTGTTGCCAAGCATTGATTGGTCAAAAAATGGGGACTGGGAGAGATGTGGCTAGCTCAGCAAGATACGTTCTCACTATGTGGTGGTTCTGCTGACAGATCAGGAACATAACTTAAAAATAACAACAACAGAACTTAAATTATATGTATATATTTTAAATGAGGTTTTGGGGATGGGGCAAAACTTTAACTTTTTTAAATAATGGAGGGAAAAAGTTTCAAAGTCTCTAGTATTGTCTAGTTCTCTTAACATGCTAAAGTAACATTTCATAAACACTTTACAAGTCTGGTCCATTTTTGTTTAAAGAATAAGGTTTAAAAATAGATAAATTAACAAAATGATTCAATGCATTTAAAATGTTGCTTATTTTAAGATATTTAAAGTGAGATGGTACATTTAAAGCAAGAGGTGAAAATATCATTGGACTAGGAGGAAGGTGACTTAGATTTTGGTGTCTTTTAAAACTTTGATTTTGGGCAGATCACTTATCATTTCTTCATGTTAAAATAACTCATCTCAAGGCCATAGCTAGCCTTACAATTATGTGATTTACATTCAGTTTACATAAAAATATACCTGTTTGTCAATCTCAGCATAATCTATAACTTTTTACCTGTGTTATTATCTTCAATACCAGTTTTAGGCAAAATTATGCAAGAGGTGAAGTTCATTTTTGAATATCCTTTCTCCATATTCAAGACTTTTCCTCCCATATTAGTGTCATCTTGCCTGCCTACCCTTCTATATGGCCAATGACTTGATGCTTTTAATATAGCTAATTCCCCCTAACCTCAAGATTTATTGCTGTTTTGGGTATCTCCTTGAAGGCTTCAGATCAAGTCACATCAGAATGCCTTACATCTTATTTGCTCAAGCTCAACATAATCTGACAGATACTACAGTGGGATTTGACCTAATGGCTAATTTTTGAGGTGGTTGTAGCAATTTAATCTTTAACCTTTGAATATCATGTTTGCTGACTGGTCCATTAGTGACTATGTAGGAATTTTCATACCGGCTATGAGTAGACAGAACCCTATCCAATGGAAGAAGAATTTAATAAAGGTAGTGCTGAAAGAATTCCTTAGATAATCTGTAATTAGGACTGTGCTGAAAGAATTCCTTAGATAATTTATAATTAGGATTGACTCTGGTAACAGTGACGCATTGCATTGTTTTAAATAACTAAAATCTTACAGTGAAAAATACTTCAAAATTTAATTTATAAAGCTTTTTAGCGTGGTTCATTTATTCAACATATTTGAGTGTCTTCTAAATGCCAGGCACTACACAAGGCACCGAGGATATTATGGTAAAAGGGACATAATCTTTATGCTAAAGTAGTCTTTATATTCTAGAGTGGTTTGTAATATCTTTGTAAGGCGTTTGGCACATGACCCAGAAATAACCATGCATATTTTAGTTTTGTAGGGAAGGGAGTTGGTCTCTTAAAATTTCTTCCATTTTTGGAATAATTATTTTGCTCTGATTCCAGTGTAACTGTTTAATCAAGCTACTTTATATAAATCATTTTTCATTGTTTTAAAGGAGTAAGCTTGATTATATATTTTTATTTGGCATAATTGTGTGACTCTATTGGGACAATTATAGTATACATTAAATTGTATGTAATAATATTAAAATCCCCAAGTGTGTAATATTCTGGTTGGTCTCTTTGTGTAAGTAATTAAAATAGACTTTAAAATTAATAATGAATTCTGAAATAGTTATGTTTATTTAAGGACGATTAAACATATGCCTGAACTAATGGACAGAAAAGGACATTTCTGTGTAAAAATCATTATGATTTCTGGAATGGTTTGCTAAACTAAGGTTCATGGAATGTTATCTAGGTGGAGTGTTAAGACTTATATAGAACCTCCTCTTGTTTCTACCCAAGATAAAGAAATGGCCATGCTTCAAGAATAGCAGTGCATAATTGAGTGAGGGGATTTTTTAGGCCTCTTGAATTTTTGATGTAGCTGGGAAATTTTTTTTAATGCAGTGGTAATTATCCTTTATTATCTAAATTTTGAATAAATTGACACAGGTTTGTTTTCATAGAGATTTTAAAAGAGGAAAGATGATCCTAGAAGTAACATAAATGTTATCTAATTATTACAGACTTAAAGATAAAGTTGAAGTTGAAAAAATGCTAAATTATAGTCTTAAGACAGAAACATGTTTGTGGAAGAATGTATCAGAAGTATATAGTAAAATTTGAATGAATATTCCCAATTGGGAATTCTAGGCTCTATTTTAACTGAGTCACACTGCATAGGAATTTAGAACCTAACTTTTATAGGTTATCAAAACCTTTCCCACCATTGCACAATTTTGTCCTAATATATAAAGAAATCTTGTGAGGCATGTTAAGTTGCAGTTTGCATAAGTTCATCTCATTTGTATTCCAGTTACTGTTTTTTCTTCTAGCCATTTTTCTACACATTGTTTTTGTAGGTAATAAAAGCTATCATTTACATTTGTCCAAAAGTAATACTTTCATGGTAATTATATATTGCTGATTTTTAAGAACCTATCAGTTACTATAAAACTGAATTTAATAACTTCTCTGTTAATATTGGGTAGCATGAAATCCGCTTTGATAAATTGAACAGCATACAACTGGTAGCTGCAAATTCCTTCAGAAAATGAAATTATTTCTTTCTAAAGATATATTCTTAACCAGTTCTTAAAATATAGTGATAACTAGATTAATACTTATTTTAGTTTAATAGTTTTAAGTGCCTGTTTGGATGATGCTAGGTAATTTAGATGAATTTAGGGAAAACAAAATTATTACCTGCAGAAATGTCAGTTACAGCGATCGCCCCTCCCCATAGAGTTAAATGGGTTATGTAATGTTTTATCCAAAAGTTTCCAATTCCACTGTCTTGTGTTTTCATGTTGAAAATACTTTTGCATTTTTCCTTTGAGTGCCAATTTCTTACTAGTACTATTTCTTAATGTAACATGTTTACCTGGAATGTATTTTAACTATTTTTGTATAGTGTAAACTGAAACATGCACATTTTGTACATTGTGCTTTTCTTGTGGGACATACGCAGTGTGATCCAGTTGTTTTCCATCATTCGTTTGCGCTGACCTAGGAATGTTGGTCATATCAAACATTACATTTAAAAATGACCACTCTTTTAATTAAAATTAACTTTTAAATGTTTATAGGAGTATGTGCTGTGAAGTGATCTGAAACTTGTAATATTTTTGTCATGAACTGTACTGCTCCTAATTATTGTAATGTAATAAAAATAGTTATGATGGCTATGCTAGTGTGTATTTTTAAAAATACATATATTTTTACTGATTTCAGAGGAAGGGAGAGGGAGATACAGAAACATCAATAATGAGAGAGAATCATTGATTAGCTGCCTCTTGCACGCCCCCTCCTGGGGATCAAGCTCGCAACCCGGGGATGTGTCCTTGACCAGAATCGAACCTGGGACCCTTCAGTCTTCAGGCTGACGATCTATCCACTGAACCAAACCAGCTAGGGCTAGTGTATTTCTTAACAGAAATTTGAAACATTTGCCCAACAATTGATATGGAATTGGAATAGTTCATAAGTCACAGATACTATAGTGTTTTAGTAAATCTTTTTTTGCAGCTTATAAGTTAGAAATATTTATGAAAGGTGCTGTGAACATTTTGTAAGGTGTGAGTGTTTGCTTAAGACCATCTTAGTTTTTTAAAAATATATTTTTATTGATTTCAGAGAGGAAGGGAGAGAGAAACATCAATGATGAGAGAATCATTGATTGGGTGCCTCCTGCACACCCCCTACTGGGGATCGAGCCCGCAACCTGGCCCTTGGCCGAAATCGAACCTGGAACCCTTCAGTCCGCAGGCTGACGCTCTGTCCACTGAGCCCATCTTAGTTTTAATTCCATTGCCATGTTAACTCATTTATAAGTAGATGCAAAACAGATCTACCTTTATGACAAAAAAATAACTTCATTACTTTTTATCAAAGAAGGTAATTGATACACAACAGGTGATTTATTTTAAGGCCCAAAGGAAGCTAGAAGCAAAATAATGGAGATATTGAATAGGTATGTATGTAATGCCAATCACTGGCAAGCTATTTCAAGTACAGAAGTAATCTTCATATGTATTATTTCTATAACTGCACTAAAATCATGACCAGGTGCTATTTGTTTTGTAGTGAACCTTGCTAATATACCAGATGGGGTAAAAAATAAGGTACTCCTTCAAAAATTAAAGACAATAAATGTAAAAGACATTATTTTGCCTAGTTTCATGTGAATTAAATGGCATTGTCAGTTAAATGGAGAAATGGGCTAAGGATAATTGGCAAAAATCTATTAAGTTACAATTGTTTTAAGTACATTATTTTTCATTTGAAATTAGGTACTCATTAATCTATAATTTGTAGTTGGCAACGTTATGTTAGTATAAAATTGTGCATTAAGGGTTGCTGATAAAACACAGTATAAATATAAGTTAACCCTGTTTTAGCTCAGTTAAGGCAGCTTAAGTATTTTTTATATGTCATGTATATGTTGCCATTTTAAGTTAGAATTATTTTTTATAATTATACATAAACAGCTGGCACTGGTTTTAGTAAAATTATAGTAATGATCAGTTAGTGTCTTTGGTATCTGAATAATAGCGCTGTTTCATAGCTCTGTATTTCCTAAGGAAATACAAGGCTTCTAGCTCTTTCATTACAAATTCACCCCGTGCAATCAGTTCTCTGATCTTCTCTGGGTCCTTCACATCTTTGTTTTTAAGGAAAACATTCTTCAGACGCCTTTTAAAATAGTCTGCTCCTTTTGGATAGTCTCGTCCAAGGTACAGCAGCTTAAAAAGGAAAGATTATATATTTCTAAACAATCCATGTCAAGGAACAACATTTATAAAGTTGGCAACGTAATTACTTACATTTTTATAAAGATTCAGTACTTCTCCTCTTAAAGAATTGGCCATTTTCACTTATGGAAAATATCCACTTATATATAGCATACCTAAAGAAAAAGAAAGTTTGTGGGTTTTTTTGTTTGTTTGTTTTTTGCAAATAACTGTATTGTAGTAAAAATGAAGAAAAACAGATTTTACATGGTGGGAAAATGCTTTTTTTTTTTTTTACCCAATTATTATTTTGAGCATTTTTATGTTTCAGGCAATGGGATATACCTATGAACATTGGTCAGATAAGATACCTGCTTTCACAGAACTAACATCTCCTGGGGGAGATATAAACAAACAAGATAATTATGAATTTTGACAAGTCGGGACTTAGGATAATGAGAGAAAATGAATTGTCAAATATGTAGGTATACCTCCTTTTAATACCACAGTAGAATGAATTAGAACTAGATTGGAATGCCAGCTTTATAATGTTGTATAGGTTACTTAACCTTTCTGAGCCTCAATTTCCTTATCATCAAAAGGAAGATTGTATTTTTTCTGCTCTCAAGGCAAGGCCAGATCTGTTTGGAGGACATTGAGAAGAGGCCTGGTCAAATGTAGAAGGGTGCTATCCTAAGAAAGGCGTAGGAGAAACTTGCTGTGTGAGTTGAGCAGGCTCACAATTAATGGTAGATGGGCAATAAGATTGGTAGTAAAGAGGCGAAATGAACAAATCATAAGGGGTTACATGAGCAGGCAACATCTAATGGGATAGATTATATCTCATGTATAATTTGTTAATGAACCAGGATATCCTAAACATAGACAATAATTCCCAATACTTGTTATAATTGTGGGGATTAAATAATAAAATTCCTAACATAAGTAGGCCCAAAGTAAATGTTAATGTCAGTTATTAACCTCCTCTAAAATTCTGTAATTCCAATTTTCCCAATGACCTATGAAAACAGTCCCTCATTAATAATTTTTATTTTGAAACTAGAGGCCTGATCCATGAAATTCATGCAAGAGTAGACCTTCCTTCCCCCAGCTGCTGGCACTGGCTTCCCTCTGGAACCTGGGCTTTGTCCAGAAGGACATCCGGTCTAATTAGCATATTACACTTTTATTATTATAGATGAGACCCAGTGCATGAATTCGTGCACGGGTGGGGTCCAGCTGGCCCAGCCCCAATTGGCGGATCCGGGCCGGGCCTGTTGGGAGGAGGAGATGGCGGGAGGTTGGCCAGCGGGCCCCGCCCCTGATGGGGGGGCCCATTGGGGGTGGGGT
>NW_005871126.1:665278-709149 GCF_000147115.1 Myotis lucifugus
CCCTACTGCCCACCCTGCGACTGATGCCCCAACTGCCCCCTCTTCCCCCCCGCCAGCCTGCTCCCCAATTCCCCCCCATCGGCTGCTGCCCCAACTGCAGCCCCCCTGCGACTGCTCACCCCAACTGTCCCATCACCCCCTGCCAGTGTGCTTGCCCCCAACTGCCCCCCCTGCCGGCCTGCTCACCCCAACTGCACCCCCCTGCTGGCCTGCGTGCCCCCAACTGCTCCCCCTGCTGGCCTGCTTGCACCCAACTGCCCTCCCCTGCCAGCCTGATCGCCCCTAATCGCCTCTACCTCGGCCCCGCCATCATGGCATTGTCCGGAAGGATGTCCAGAAGGTCTCCCGGTCTAATTAGCATATTACTCTTTTATTAGTATAGATGATTTCAACCTTGCAGGAAAGTTGCAACACACTACAAATATTTTTTCCAGAACTATTTGAGAAGTTACTAACATGCTGTTCCATCAGCCTGAATACTTTGCATAGCCATCCAATAGAAATATAAGAGGCACTTAGGTGATTTTAGATTTTTTAGTAGTACATATTATAAAATAAAATCATTTAATAACATTCTTTATATTTAAAATATTATTTCAATGTATTACACTAGCTATTTTTTAAGGGCTTACAGGTACCCAGGACTTAGTTGCTACCACACTGGACAGCACAGCTTTAGAGTGTATTGTCCATGAATAAGGACATTTCCTACAGAACAATACAACGATCGGCATCAGGAAGTTAACACTGCTCTATTACTCCCATTTGATCAACAACCCCTTCATGTTCTGGCACTTGTCCTAAAGATGCCCTTATTGCACTAGGTGCCCAGTGCACAAATCTGTGCACCTTAAAAGGAACTGTGGGCCACAAGTCTGTGGTGGGCACAGGGGTGGGTTTTGGCCCATCCTCCGTGCCCCTGCCCAGCCCCTCCCACCACAGTCCCTGGTCCCCTGTCTGCTGGCAGCCCCGCTCCCACCGCCACCGCTCTCATGCACCAGCTCCGCTCGCACCTGCTGACGGTACAGAGTGACTGGGGTCGGTGCCAGCAGTTGGGGCGAGCGGTGGCTGCTGCTCTGATTGCCCCTCAGGAGCAGGGGGAGGTGGAGAAGCCCTCAGGGGCTATTGGGCTGGCATCCGCTGCTCGCACCTGTTGACAGTGCTGAGTGATCGGGATCAGCACCGGGCACCGGCAGCAGGTGTGAGCGGCGGCTCCAGCACTGGCTGTGGGTGCGAGCGGGGCCGTTGCCAGCAGCGGGTGCAAAAGGCGGCTGCCGGCCCCGATCGCCTATCAGGAACAGGAGGAGGTGAAGAAGCCGTGAGGGGTTATCAGGTCTGGCAGCTGCCACTCGCACCCCGCTTATGGCGCTGAGCGGTTAGGGCCAGCACTGGCGGTGCAAACGGTGGCTCTGGTGCTGGCAGCGGGTGCGAGTGGGGCCAGTGCCAGCAGTAGGTTGAGCACTGGGCAGGACCACAGCACACGGGAGCAAAGAATTTTCAGTAACTACCAGAGGCTCGCCCTGATGACAGCGACCTGCGCCCTGCCTTGGTCTGGCGCCCCTGCTCACCTCCACCATCCCGCTGCAGCCGACGCCCGCCATGTTCTGTGCATGCCCCCTTGTGGTCAGCACACGTCATAGCGACTGGTTGTTTGGTTGTTCAGCTGTTTGGTCTATTTGCATATTAGGGTTTTATATATAGATAGATAACAAAAAGATCGAATCCAAGATTACACATTGCCCATGTATTTTGTAGAATGTGTCTCATGGTGATGTTAACTCATGGCTAGATTAAGGTTATGTAGTTTGGGCAAACATATTACAGACATGATGGTTTGTTCATTTTATTGTATCTTATCAGGTGGACACAGTTCCAATTTGTTTATTATGATTGATGTTAATTTTGATCACTAGATTAAGGTTTGGATTCTCTGTAAAGTTACTCCCCCTGGTTTGAAGTTAGTAAGCATTTTGTGAGAAGTACTTTGAGATTACATATAGATATTCCTGAAAAACCTTTCATGTTGCAAAAACATTAAAAATAACAGGGTTTTGGGGGGGAAATAGGTTTGGGACAGACAACTCAAATCCTATGCAACTAAACAACTAATAAACAGAAACTGGTACTTGGAGAGTTAATTTGGATCACTTGGGTTTCTCTGAGCCTAGCTGGAGACTCACAGAGATGTTTAAACTGCTAAAAATAATAGAGTTAGGGGCTGGAGATGAAGAAAGGATCAAAAGAGGCAGGAGGAAGTCTTTGGGGATGATGGATATTTATCATGATTGTGGTGATGATTTCATAAGTGTATGCATATGTTTGGTTTATCAAATTGTATTTATATTTTAAATAAATGTAGTTTATTCTATGTCAATTATACCTCAGTAAAACTTTTTAAATGCTAAAAGTAGGGTTGGTAGAAACTGAGGTACACATGGAAGTAGAGAGCTATACAGCGGTCGCCAACTGGTGGTCCGCGGACCAATGGTGGTCCGTGAGGTCTGAAAGGTTGGCGACCGCTGGTTTAAGGAAACCTTTGGACTTGACACTTAGTGGTCAGAGTAGGTGGTCCAGTCTGCCACCAATCAATAGTTGCATACAGTGGAGTATGCTTCTCTGGAGAAGGAGCCCTGAGTGTAAGCACCTGTTTAAAAATTTTAAAAAATATACCTGAATGACTCCTGCTGATAGTAGAGCAACTAAGTGAAGACTTTCATTTTATGCTGAAGTTCATAAATCACATAGGAACCAACATCCATGTTAAAACTTGTATAATCCCCTTTTTACTAGTTCATGAACTAATTCACATAACAAGCATACAATGTAACAAAACAATTCCTTTTCCTTTGAGTTCATTAATGTTAGTTTACTCTCAATTTCTGTTGTTTTCCTTCAAGTTGTTTTTTTTCCCCCCTGCTTGCTTTTGCTGCATCACTTCTGAGCTTTTCTCCAAAGACTGGTAAATCTTTTCTGTCTATTAGAAGTAAAAGGCCCAAAAATGCATTTTAGAATATCTGCATACATGGTTGCAACTTACTTTGACCTTTACCTAGGAGGATTTGAGTGGGCCCTTTATTGGGGAACCACTGATGTCAATCTTAGATCTTTCCTCTTGGGCTGGTCAGATTCCCCAAAGAAATACCTTTCAATCTTCTGAGGATTTGCCTATTCAGTATTAACAGGGGCCTTGCATTCAGTATTATGTATGCCCAAATTAACTTAATTTCCTTTCACTGTAGTTCTCATGTACTAAGTATGCCTAAAGACACCCCAGTTCAGATTTTGTCCATAAATAAACCTCCAGTCTTCTATGGGAGTGAGAGGGCACAGTCACTTGGAGTTGTTTCTCACATAGCTTTCACTTAATCCTCTTTGCTTCATTTTTCATTTCCAATTCCAATGGCCCTGTTCCAGTGCCTTTTGAGAATGATGCAGTATAAATGGAGCTCTTCTGGTGTGCTAAGTAAGTCAGTCACCTGTTCTGCAGCTTCTAAGTCTTAGTGTCATCTCCCCTCTAATTTTTCCAATTTATTATTATGGCCCTTTTAATGAAAATTTAGTGGAGTTTTGGAAGGGAGTGAAATTAGATGGGTGTATTTAACCCGCTATGTCAATACCTAATTTCATTTTTAAAAATGTTTCTTGTTTGGCTGAGAAGCATTTTCCAATGTGGTTTAACCTTATTGAAGAATGACTCTTAAAACCATGTGATTTTAAAATAATTCTAAATTCAATCTACATAGGTATAATTTCAAATTGCAAATGATAGCCTGTTTTATTCCTGGGAAAGAGCATAGTTTTATTTAATTCACAATCTGTAAATTTGTGAAAGCTTTTAGAGATATGGTTTAAATTGTCCTTTTTTAGCTGTTGTTCTTTTTATAAATTAATAAAGGATTTTCCCAGCAAAAAAAGTAGCTGATATGACTAAGGTAAATTTTCCCCATTCTTTGCTATGTTAATTTAAACAGATTAAGGCAGTTTATTATTGTACACTGGCATTCAGGCATTTACGTGTATTTTGGCCTTTGGGAAAAATAGGTCTCCTATTTTTAGGGTTTGCAATTGGTGAACAATTTAAGTGCAGCAGAGACCTGGGACTGCTCCTTAACCTTGCAACAAGTTATGGTGGTTTCTGTTCTTTGTAAAGAGCCAGATGAGTTAGGGATGAAAATAAGTCCCCCTTCATTCTGAGGATGCAGATGTGTGTAGTAGGCAAAGGCTGGGGGTAACAATCCCCGCTGACAGCTTTTCTAGTGACTGGGCTAAGAAGCTAAGACTTAATCATTAACTCCAGTCCTGGGTTAAGTAAGAATTGTCATTTTACTGGGGACTATGGCACTCAAAGCTGTTGTTAATCACTCTTCCCCATACAGTTCAGATGGCAATAAGAGCTGAAAGAAGCTGGCAGAGAAGGGCAATGCAATATTATTATTTATTGGGATCTGGTAGACTTGACTCAAATAGACGAAGCACATATCTCCAAAGTAGTTAAACCTAAAAAGGCTTCCCACAAAAACCGTATTCCAACACAACTGCCAGCACGGAAGCATATGTAATCAGAGAGGTTGGTGGCAAGAGATGTTGCTCCCAAAGGCTAGCATACAGCTTGGTCTCTAGTCCGACCTAGAAGCCAGATGATATAAGTGAGTTGAAAGGAGACGGTTATGTATGTTCAGAACGGGTAGGCATTATGCCTGTCTGAAGGAAAGAGGAACACTTCCTTACTCTTAACGCAGCTTGCAAGAGAAGTACTGGAGGAGAACCAAGCTCACTGGCATAAGCTCTTACAGCGCGGTGACCCCTAGAACACAGTCCAGTTTGTCCTGTCACATCCATAGCAATTCCGGGCGGGGGGGGGGGGGGGCGGAGGTTGGTAAGAGTGAGAGTTTGAGCAAGTCCTCTCCCCTGGAGGCCCCCCATTTTAAGGGAATTTGGAAATATCACCTCCTTTCCCCACTCAGTCCTAGGTGAAGTGGACTGAGGGTTTTGTGGTCATAAAAAGTCGTCTGGTTGAAAACAATTTAAAACAAAAGCTTACTTCCATTCCAAACGGCTTCAGAAGTAGACGAAGTCAACATTTATATGTTTATCTTACTACCGGGAATTTGGAGGTGGATGTCAACCATTCCACAACCTGGATTTCTCTTACAAGGGGGATAGTAACATTCTAACCCACAAAGACTAGCTCAGTGAGTAATATTTATGAACTCACTTAATGACGTTGGGATAGAGCATTATAAAATTAGAATTCAGAGATGAGAAATGGTGTCAACAATTTAAAGTATTTCATGCCATGTTATGCTAAAACAGGGTTTTGGGTCCTAAAATCATGGAGAATCCAGCTAGGGCTTTACAAGGCACTTAATTTCTTAAATCACTTAATTCTAGTTTTCTGTGGGTCTGAGTTGTCAGTGTCTCTTCATGTTGGGAGGAGTCACATCCTGAAGGTTGTGCTAGTGGTTATCACAATTTTTGACCTTGGGCGAATAACGTAATGGCCCTGGCTGGGCTTCAGCGACCTTCATCTGTAAGAAATAACTTCACCCAGGAATTGTTTCAGATCCTTCCCAGTGCTTGTTTACAGCGGCTCTTAGAAAAAAACGACACACACCTTGCACGGGAAATAAACAGAACCAGGTGCAGGAAGAAGAATCCGAAGGTCATGCATTTAAAAATAACCAAGCCACCTCTTATCTAAATGGCCGCACCCCGCTGGCCTAAGCTGTGGGGACCCGGAAAGCTGGGCAGCAGCCGGCCTGGGTAGCTGGGGTGGCCCCTGTCCTCCTGGAGGCCCTGACACACATTCGCCCAGCACGCTCCGGGGACAGAGGGAGGGGGGAGACCAGCAACGGCGGCGGCGCTCCGACACTTTCCCACGCCCGCAGCACCTCCTCGCCCGGAGCGTAACTTCCCCGCCTCCAGACCCCAGGTCCGCAAAGCACAAGGAAGCACCCGGGAGCTGCACTCACGCACTTTCCGGCGCGCCGCAGCCGTAAAGCTTCGCACCGCTTCCACTGTGCGTCTGTCACCCACGCAGCGCGGAGGGGCTGCGGGCGAGCTGTCACGGAGGGGGCGGGGCGCCGCCCGGAAGGACGCAGCGCGACTGCGCGGACCGTGCGGGCCGAAAGCGCTGTTTCCCTAGGGCGTCAGTGGGCGGGGCTTGTCGTCCTGACAACCCCAGAGCGTTTAGTCCGCAAGCTCGGCTTCGCCTCTTGCAGACGCACCGCGGAGGTCGTGCTTCACTGAGCATGGTGAGCCGGGAATGTGGGGGAACCAGGCGAAGGGGCGAGCACTGATTCTCCTTCCCAGGTGCTCAGTGATGAGAAGAACCCGACTTACGTTAGAGGGGAGCAGGTCGGCTTAGGAAAGAACCCCTAGCGCTGTTGGGGAGCGGCCTCCTCTCCATCCGTGGTCTTCCCGTCCGTAACCCGCGGACAGGTCAGAGGGGTCCCTAATCTCACACTGTTGCATGGTTTAAAACGTGGCCTCAGCCGAGTGAACATACTGATGTTTGACTCAAGGTGCGCAGCCTGCCCTGAATTTATTAGGATAACGCTTCTCGTGGTTGTGTCTTTCCCTACACTCCTCAGCTGTCTTCTCCAAGAACAGAGGCCAACATATAGCAATGAGATAATATCTTTCCCCATTTTTCTTACATGTGATTTCCGTCTTCTATGACTGAAATCAGAGGAAGTGGGAATGTAATTAGTTAATTATTTAAAAATTATCGGAAAATATGAAGTTCATTCTTTGTACTTATGCCCTCTGAACTTTGGGCACTACTCGCTAACTGATGCTCTTACGATTTGCAGGGAGGTGAGGATATGTGTTTATCCCAAACCTGCTTCACATTAAAAGCACTAGTGAGAGATGACAATTTGCTCATCTTTAAAATATGGCTACTTGAGGGCAGGGGCAATGCTATTTATATAGTCTGCTGTATAGTACTTATTTCAAAATGAAAGTATGCTAACTGTTGATAGCAAATATAATAATAAAAATGGAGCCCGTTTGCAAAAGTTATGTGAGAGCGAATTCTATTCCTCTTTATATCATCTCCAGCATTTTAGAGTGTCTTGTGTATAAATCATTAATAAATATGTGCAGTTTTCAAGAATGTATAATCTGCTTTGTGCCATTTTTAACATTTATATTTTATACTGTGATAATCTTATGGCTTGAACCAGTAATTTGCCCTATGTAAGTGTTCACATATGGAAAGTTTATAATCTTATAGTCATGTGATCTACAAATTCCTTACCAGAAATCTAATGGACACATGGGCCTGATCAGGAAATTACAAATAGTGTAACCGAAAAATACTTCTAATTATTTTTTGAAATACTTTGCTTTCCAAAATAATTTCCACATATTGCTGAATTCTGATTCTCTTTCTTATAAAAGCAATCATTTCACAGAAAGATTTTTCTATGAGATCATTCCTACACTTTCAAACTGGAATAAGTATCAACACTCAGTGACTTATTGTTCTTTGGAACCCTTTAAACTAGTTCCTTTCTGACTGGTACTCTGGTTAGTGATAGGGCATTTGATTAAACATGGATCATTGAATGATTGTATTAAGAAAGAGTGTAAAATTTACTTATAAAAGATGCTTCAGGGAGTGAACTATTTTATTTTAGTTTTTCCTAGACTTGCTTCTAGTCTTGTCTGAATTCTTTTTAAAAAGACTTTTGAGGTAATTTTAGATGTACAAAAAAGTTGCAAAGATGGTACAGAGACTTTCCTTATATTCTTTACCCAGCTTCTCCTAATTTTAGCATGTTACATAATCAGGGCACTTTTGTTAAAGTATTTGATTTTTCAAAAAATTTATCAATTCTTTTCTTTTTCCAAATTTTAGAGTACCAAAGCAAAGAAGGTAGGTAGAAATTTTCTCATCATAGTTTTATAATTACTGGCATTGTACAAACAGAATATTAAAACATTTTTAGTTAGTTTTCTTATAGTTTATACAATTTAGTAAGCTTACTTTGTAGATATTAATGCTGTTTAAATCATGAGGTTAATCCATTCATCACTTCACATAATTACCATTGTGTGTGTGTGTGTGTGTGTCTATGTGGGTGGTAAGAACATTTAAGATCTACTGCCTTGGCAGCTTTCAAGTATACAATACAGTGTTATTAACTATAGTCACCACATTAGATCCCCAGAACTTATTCATGTCAGAACTGAAATTTATACCCACTGACCAGCATCTGCCCATTTCCTCCATCCCTCCACCTCTGGCAATCACCAATTTACTCTCTGTTTCTATGAGTTTGGCTTTTTTAGATTTTACATGTAAGTGAGATCATACAGTTTCTCTGATTTAGTTCACATAACATAATGCCCTCAAGGTTTATCCATATTAATGCAAATAGCAAGATTTTGTTCTTTTTTATGGCTGAATAATATTCTATTGTATATTTTCTTTTTCCTTATCTAGTCATCTGTGGATAGACACTTAGATGGTTTCATGTCTTGGGTATTTTGAATAATGTTGCAATGAACATGGGGATGCAGGTATCTCTTCAAGAAAGTGATTTCATTCATAAAGTTTACATTCTATCTGGGGGTGGGAGGTGATGAAATAATATAAACCTATACAATAAAAGGCTAATATGCAAATCAACTGAATGGTGGAACGACTGGTTGCTATGACACGCACTGACCACCAGGGGGCAGATGCTCAATGCAGGAGCTGCCCCCTGGTGGTCAGTGCACTCCCACAGGGAGAACACTGCTCAGCCAGAAGCTGAGCTCATGGCTGGTGAGCGCAGCGGTGGTGGCAGGAGCCTCTCCCATCACCGAGGCAGCACTAAGGATGTCCAACTGATGGCTTAGGCCTACTCCCTGCAAGAGGCTCCCGGACTGCCAGAGGGAACAGGTCAGGCTGAGGGCTCCCACTCCCCCTGAGTGCATGAATTTCGTGCACCAGCCCTCTAGTTTTAAATGACTTGGAATATGCAGAAAACCAAGGAAGGTTGCAGTGAGAAATGTGTGGTAGAGGATAGTGCTGTACATATAGGGTGATTAAGGAAGTAAAATTTGAGAAGAGACCTATATGAAGTAAGAAAGTCAATAATTATCTGGCATATGACCACTTTAGACTGAAGAAAACAGTTATTGTGAAGTTGGCAGTGACCTTGTGAGAATACTGGAGTGGTGAGAATAGAGTGAGAGAGGTAGAAAGTGAAAGATAAAATATGGGGTGTGGTGGAGGAGATAACAGGAGACAGTTCATGGCCAAGTAGACCAAGATGAAATGTTTGAGTTTTTATTCTTAGGGTAATGGATAGCCTGAGAAAGTTGTAAACAAGAGTGACATGATATGATTTACATTTTTTAAAGGGTCAGTGGAAAATTCACTCTAGGGAAGCAAGAGTACAAGTAGGAGGATGAGTTGGGAAGCTGTTGCAGCAGTCTAGATCCAAGTCTTCGCACTGAAATAAATCAAATTCTAGAAGTAAAGAGGACCCTCAGAGATACGCAAAGGTTTTCTAGGGAGACAATGACACAGAGAACTTTATGGATATCAATTTCCAGATAATCAACTTCCATATTGATCTTTTCCTGGGGAAAATCTACAGTTTCAAAGTCCTGCCTTTTGCTATTACACTCTCCCCTTTCACAATCACCCTTTTGCTTTTCAAAACAAAGGCATATCTCTCAACCATTCTAATCTTACCCTCTGGCCTGGGCTATGAAACTAATGGATGATCCAAAACATTTATTCTGGCAAACCTTTCTTTAGTCATGGCACCAAGGACTTCTTGTTTTGTCTTGTAAGTGCTGAAATGTGGCATTAGGAGTTTTGAGATATTCTGTATTTCTTATATATTGTAGTATGGAGTGGTGGGACTGGTAATAATTTTTGTTCAGTGACATCACCCATGAGACTATTATCAAACAATGATGCACAAAAAACTATCACAATGTAATTCATTAATAAAACATCTAGACTCCAAAAATAACAATTTTTAAAAATAATTCTTTATTGTTGAAAGTATTACATATGTCGTCCTTTCCTCCCCCATTGACCCCCTCCAGCCCGCCCCCACCCCCTAACCCAGGCCTTCAGCACCCTATTGTCTGTGTCCATGGGTTATGCATATATGCATACAAGGTCTCAAAAATAACAATTTTTTTAATGAAAAAAGATTGAATATCAGTAAGTATTTAAATGAGCTTAATAGTTTTACATAGACCTCAAAGTCGTTTTTGAAACTTCCTACAACTTGAATTAGTATTACTCGTTTCAAAAGCTAGGAAATTGTACAGGACTATAGAAAAGGTTAGAATATCAGGTGCACTGTTGAAAGATCCACCACTGCCTTTACATCAATATGTTGTTTTTTTCCCCAAAAACCACTGCACTTCATAGAATACATGAAATAGCAGAAGACTTTAGATTGTAGGAGAAAATTGCCTTACAGATTGATGAATACATAGATGATTCCTGTCATTCCAGTTAATTTATAATTGCTCTTCCAGTGAAGAAAATATTAAGAAATGTTGATATTTGAATTATTTTTAGGAATACAACTTGTGAAGAGACTTTACAGAACTTGGTTTATTTTTATTAGAATTCATTTTATTTGAATAGACAGAATAGTAACGAAAAACCTTCAGGTATGGAACTGTACTTTAAATCCTATTTTAATTTAGGAATACAATATTCACAAACAAGCTTTGTTTGCCTAAAATTTTGTTGTGGAGCGCGAGTGACAGAATGACCAGAATTCCAGACCGATTAAAATTTGGAGAGCCTTTATTGACTGGCCAGTGTCCGCTCCTCCACTCGGGAAGCCCAAGAGAGAAGCGGCCACGACCATCTGCAGAGTCCAATATTTAAAGGGGACAACTACATCCGTGTTCAGGTTCCCATAGCAAGCAAAGCCAAGTTACAAAAGCTCATTGCGTAGTTTTAGCCAAGCTATTCATCATCCTCCTGTTATTCATTTCTGGGTAACTTAAAGGTCAGGACTATTCTTAATTTTGATCTGTCTGTTCTTTGTAGGCCGTTGCTCAGGTGTGTTAATCAGTTCCTAGAAACTTTGCACAGGCTGTCAAGCAGCTGAGGTGGCTAGGTAATTAAGCAGGCCTAAAAAATTTTTCTACTCTGTAACAATTTGAGTCCTGTTTTCTATGGGACATGCAATGTTGACCCTAAAATATAAATGATGTTAATTAAGCTCAGGTCATTAAAATTGCATCTTTTTAAAACAATGTGTAAGGAAATGGAATAAACTCATACCTGACCTCATAGTACAAACTGATGTAGCTTGTCATGAAGATGCATATTGACATGTTTATTTGTATTAAAATATGAACTCAGACTGTCTTCTGTCATTGTGATGTGGCCATTTGGTTTAATTGTGACATGACCAATTGGTTTAACTTTGAAAGCCAGACTTTGCAAATTAGGTAAATAGTAGACACTTTTTATTCTTTGAATGAGCAAAATCTGCAGCTTTAAAGTTTTGATCAACTTAAAATTAAAGCAAGTGGTGAGATAAAATAATTTTATAAAAAATATTTTTATTTTTTCCATTTCCAGTAATGTTGGACTTAAAAGATTTTTTGGATCAACTTTTATGCTGAAAACAAATAGTGCTGACTAAAATATACATATAGATCAAAGCTGTCATCTTAAAAGTATTTAGAGCTAATAAGATAGTAAGCAATTAACACAAGAAACCCTGTATGAAGGCAGAAACCAAAGAAGTAACAGAAGCTCTGTTATCGTGAGGTCATTTACAGACCTGGGCAAACTTGAACTTTGGTCTTAACAGCAACAATGGAAGCCAAACACAGTGGAATAATGTCTTCAGTAAATAACTGCCAATTTAGAATTCTGTAACAGTTCAAATAGTTTTCAAAAATAAAAGGGAAATAATACTTTCCCAGGCAAAAATTGAGTTTCCACCTACAAAACAGATTACATGTATAATGTATAAAACAATCATCATAATAATAATATGTGGATTCAAAAAATAAACTAAGATGTATGACAACAAACAATGCAACATTTTCATCAGTTGATATCCACATGTTGTAGGTAGTGGGAACAGCACCAGGTGTTAGGCCTGACCTGGGTTTAGCAACCTCAGTACTTGAGTTCTGGCTAGGAAAGAATTCAGAGCCAAGACTCAAACTTTAAGAGAACATTTATTTGGAAAATCACAGAGGAAGAATAAGTAATTTGTAGGAAAAATGGGCTTAAGAAACAAGTTATAACGGTAAAGGAAGGGCCCTTGGAGCTTAGACATGAAGAAGGCAGTGGTAATGCTCCTGGGAGAAGGGAGAGGGTGAAGGAGAGAGGGAAGGGAGAGGCAAAGGTGCATTGAGCTCCTGGGAGGAAGAGCGCACTGGGTCCTGGTCCTAAGGGTTTAAGGGTGGAGATTTTAGGGGAGGCACCAGGCGACGATCTCAGTAGAATATTCAGCAGCTTTCCCGGTGTGTCCATTCAGCGTCTAGGTCTCCACTGGTTGATTGATCCATGCCAGGGCAGGGCGTCATTATCTAATGCAGTCCATCCTCAAGTCAGCCACATCATCACTTGTCTGGTTTTGCTGCTTTTCTGGGCTTGGGGCTGAAATACAACTGAGGCCTGGATATTATTTCTAGGGAGGAAAGGTCACTCTGGGGCAAGGTCCCATTCTACAATTGTCCTTTGCTATGCACCCAGGGCCTTCTGCCCTGGTGATCTTCTGTACTTGGCCTACCGTCCGTGCTCTGCTCATGTCTGTCTAACTGCTTACCACACATACAGTGGAATATTTTTTTTATCTATAAAATGGAAATATCAGTACCTACTATACCATGGATAAACCTTGAAACATTATGCTCAGTGAAAGAGACCAATCACTAAAGACCACACATTGTATTATTCCAGTTAAATGAAATGTCCAGAATAGACAGATCTATACAGAAAATAGATGAGTGGTTTCCTAGAGCCAGGAGTTTGGGAGGGAATGGGGAAGGATGACTGCAAATAGATATGGGATTTCTCTTATGGGGGTGATAAAAATGTTCTATAATTGTGATGGTTGGTTGTACAACTTTGTGACTACATTAAAGCCATGAATTGTATACTCTAAATGGGTTAATTGTGTGGTATGTGAATTATATATCAGTAAAACTGTTATAAAAAGATACATGACAACAACATGCATGATTTGGGTAGGGAGAGAGTAAATTGAGTTAAGATGTTCTAAAGTCCATGTAAGGTTTCATAGTAGGATAAATGTAATCATATATTAGTTATATATGTGGACTTTCTAGAATAGCGACTAAAAAGATGTAAACACAGTATATAAATTCCAAACTAGTAGAGGGAAAATAGTGGATTGACAAAAAATAATCAATGGAAAAGATATCAAGAAAGAATACAAAATGACTGCCAAACAATACCCCGAAATAAAAAAAAGAAAGCTTGTCAGACTGAATAAAAAATAAAATCCACCTCTTGGTTTCTTGGTTCTTTTGGGCTCTTGGCTTTCTTGGTGCGTGGTGGGCTTTTTGTCCCTGCTCTCCTGCATTCTCCTACATGGCCCAAGGCTATGTGGACCCCACACGCTATGGACTACAACTAGGCCGATGCTGTACCGCTCCTGGCTCCAACATGAAAAGGAAACTGGACACTGGCTTTGCTTCCAGCTTTCCTGAAACCCCAGCTACACTTCTTCTCTCACTGGACTCTAATGGGACGTTGGAAACGCAGAGATTTAATTCCACGAAAAAGAAATCACGAGTTCTCCCGTGGGGAAAAATATTCAACAATAATCTTTTTACAAACACTATGCAAATAAAAACACAGAAAAGTTGAAAATAAGATAATGGAAAAAAGACGTGTTATGCAAATACTAGAAAAATGAAAGCTGATATAAAGTATATTAATATTAATATACAGCTATATTAATATTGTATACAATAGACTTTTAGGCAAAAAGCACTTCTAGAAATAAAGAGGGTCATTTGTAATGACAAAGATGTGACAAAGAAAATATAATTTTAAATTTGTATGCACCTAATTACAAAGACTTGAAATATACACTAGAAATTTAGAGAACTAGCAGTAGAAGTAGGCAATCATAGTGGGAGATTTTCTCTTTCAGTAATTAGAAGGTTGGAATAACATGAAGAACAAATCTAATGAATTAGACATGTTTAGAACATGGTACCCAACAAACAAAAATTTAAAATATATATATATTATCTTAACATCTACCTGCAGTAGATGTTAAGATAATGACCATAAAGGCCTGTCTGTCCAGCCTGGGAAAAGGACCAGATTGGTTAAGGGACACAGAACTCTGGAAGATCTACAAAATGGATTGGTTCCGGGCAGGATCCAGCGTCAGCCCACTAGAGCTTGGGAAGTTGATTGGTTAGTTTAAAGAAGTTCCTGGTCCTTCACAAACCCCAGGTAATATAATCCAAGCTTAACAAAGCGCTCTTGCCCAGTGGGACTGGCTCAGTTGGTTCCGTGTCCTCCTGTGCATCCAAGGGTTGCCAGTGTCAATTCCCAGTCAGGCATAGGCTTGCAGGTTTGGTCCCTGGTTGGGGCACCTGCAGAAGGCAACCAGGGCGATCTCTCTCTCTCCCCCTTTCTCTCTCTCTAAGCATGTCCTCAATTTAGGATTCAAAACAAAATGAAACTCCCTCGCTCTGACCCCATAACTCAACTCACACTAGCCGGAGTGCTCATGTATCCTCTCTGGACAGCCGCCATGTGACTCAGCAGCTGCCCGGGGCCAGGGGCGGGCAGCAAGTCCTGGCACAGTGCTAACCAGGAGAGCAGCCTAAGCTATCCCGGGAAAAACTGGACTCTATTTCCTTCTTGGGATAGCTGCCCCTCATATCTGAATGTTAAAATTTTGGGGGCACAAACTTAAGTATTATCTGCTCTGTAAAATTTTACTTGATCCCAGCTATTGAAAATAATCTCTCCTTCCTTCAAACTTGCAAAATAATTCTCTGTTTTGTCTGCTAGTCATAAAAATTTCTTTAATCTTTGTAGACATGTTGCTGTATTAAAACTGTTTTTACATATATCTTCTTTTAAACTTACAACAGTAAAAAGAGGTTCTATTTAGCACCACTTTAAAGATGTGAAAACTGGGAATGGGGAGTTACTTAAATTGTACATACTTGTCAGTATTACTCTTGCTGTTGAATAACTTATATGCTTATTTTTTTTCTTGTTTTCATACATTGTCCCTTAAGGCACTGAGTCAAGGCTTTGCACATAATAGGTTGTCCTATTTGAACGAGTGGAAGACTGGATTCATGGGAGCAAAACTGTTTTTCATAATTATGTTTTGAGGGAATGTGCTTGTAAGTTATTTGGGTATATGTTAATAGCCTTTTTTTTGAATGTTGTGGCCTTCGTGAAGACTGGCAATAAGAAAAAGAAATTCTCCAAAATTGAACGACTCAAGCAGCTACAAGAGGAGGAGGAGAAACGACTAAAAGAGGAAGGTACAAAATACAGTTATATACACAGTTATACTAATTTCATGTGTAGGTTATACCAACCATAGGTTGGTATTCCTGTAATGCAGTCAAAATATTTTTAAAGAATTTTCAAATTTCTTTAATTTTTCAAGTTTAATTTTTTATAACAGATGCCTACTATTTAAAGGATATCCGGAAAGTTGATAGTACACACAAATCACTTTCAGATATATCTTGAAGTAGAGTTGTCAGAGAAAATACAGGATGCTCAGTTAAATTTGAATTTCAGATAAACAATGGATAATGGTATAATTTGCCCCATGCAATATTTGGGACATACTTAAAAAAAAAACAACCCAAGAAAACAAACAGTTCATTATTTATCTGAAATTCAAATTACAACAGAGTATCTTTTATCTTTATTTGTTAATTCTGGCAATCTTACTTGAAGTATTTATATTTACAGATGAAATAGAGGCATCGGTGCTGATTGTGCAGTGAGAATTCTGACACTCAAATTCATTAAGTATGGGAAATACATGTTAGCAAGAAATACACACAACTACCTCAATTTTATAGTTTAACTAGAGGCCTGGTGCATGAAATTCTGCATGGGGGGGTGTCCCTCAGCCCGGCCTGCACCCTCCCCAATCTGGGACCCCTCGGGGGATGTCTGACTGCGGATCGGGCTTAAACTGGCAGCCGGACATACCTCGCACAATCTGGGACTGCTGGCTCCTAACTGCTCACCTGTCTGCCAGCCTGATTGCCCCTAACCACTCCCTGCCAGCCTGATTGATGCCTAACTGCTTCCCTGTCAGCCTGGTTGCCCCCAACTGCCCTCCCCTGCCGGCCATCTTGTGGTGGCCATCTTGTGATGACATGAGGGCATCGTGTGAGGGCACGAGGACCACCTAGGCTTTTATTAGTATAGATAATATTTATTTGCCAAATTTAAACAAATTTCATTTGTTTAAAATATCTATTAAAATTAAAAAATATATTAAAATAACAAAAAATTATTTTAAAAATGTAAATATTTCAAGTTGTTTTAGCTTTTCACATTAAAAACATCTGTGGATTCAGATTCAGGTTTTAAAAGTCTGTCTTCACGCCCTGACCGGTTTGACTCAGTGGATAGAGCATTGGCCTGCAGACTGAAAGGTCCCAGGTTCGATTCCAGTCAAGGGCATGTACCTTGGTTGCGGGCACATCCCCAGTGGGAGATGTGCAGGAGGCAGCTGATTGATGTTTCTCTCTCATCGATGTTTCTAACTTTCTATCCCTTTCCCTTCCTCTCTAAAAAAAAAAATCAATAAAATATATTTTAAAAAAAATAAAAGTCTGTCTTCAGGTTCCATATTAATTATTTATGTATAATCATATAAATCCTTTTTAGGTGACTATTGATAAGACTAGAACATCAGGATCTAGGACTTGGGGAATGTTTTATTATATTGGGTTAAACTTATATTCTTTAACATATGTGTCACATTTTCCTTTTGATAGTGAAAGCAAGAGAAGATTAAGGTCATTGCTTTGATGATGTAGATATCACAAGATTATAGAAATCCTCTGGAATTATTACCTCTCCTTAATTATTAATTATTCATGATAGATCTATCATTTTTCTATTGGATAAAATCATTATATGGACCTTTTTTTCTTTTTGGCCAGAACATTTAATCATGTTACTTTTTTAAAAGAAATCTAGCTCTTGTCTTATTTCTATCTACTTATATAAAAACCCTGGGTGTAACATCATGGCCAGAAGCGCGACCAACCGGAAGGAAGTCAGTTCTGCAGGGGTCATCTTGGAAATGGCTGCACCCTCCCCCAGCTGTTTCCTGGAGGGTGAGGTTTCAGGCAGGAACCCGCCCTCGGAGCAGAGTATGGAAGTGAAATGATTTGTAATGGATCTATTATTGAAGCTACCTTTGGAAATACTATATCTATAGATCAGTGGTTCTCAACCTTGGCTGCACATTAGAATCACCTGGGAATCTTTTTTTTTTTAAATATATTTTATTGATTTTTCACAGAGAGGAAGAGAGAGGAATAGAGAGTTAGAAACATCGATGAGAGAGAAACATCGATCAGCTGCCTCCTGCACACCCCCTACTGGGGATGTGCCCCCAACCAAGGTACATGCCCTTGACTGGAATCGAACCTGGGACCCTTGAGTCCGCAGGCCGATGCTCTATCCACTGAGCCAAACCAGTTAGGGCAGTTAATTCCCTTTTAATGTGCACGAATTTTGTGCACCAGGTTACTAGTCACATAATAAAGGTCATTACTTCTGTTATCATGATTGCATCTTGCAAATATCTGAAGGAACTTTAAGGGCTTAAAAATAGATTGATTTTATCAGTTAAAAAAAAATGTCTTTTTGTTCTTTAGAGGAAGCCCGTGTGAAATCTGAAAAAGAAGAACTAGCAAGGCTTGAAATAGAACAAATTGAGAAAGAAAAATGGCAACAACTTGAAGCAAAGGTAAATTAATGTTAGTGATGTTATTAGTGAAGACAAACTATATGGCTATCAGATCTGTTGGGCCATTTAATGTCATTCTCCTCCAGAAGCTACCAGTAATGTTTAGGCCTATCTGAACTGGCTTAACTCACTTAATTCTACCATAAGATTAATGACATATCATCCACATTTCACAGTTAAAGAAATTGAGAAATCAAGCTAGGTCAAAGCCAGACCTAGACATAAGTACTCTTGTATCTTAATATTTTTGTAAATATTAAGTTATTATTCTCAATCTGTTTTATAGATAATTAAACAGGGACCAAAAAAAAAAAAAATTCAAATTCTACCTCTTCTTTTTTAGTTTCACTTCTCTTTTTCACCAGAATTTTTCAGATCAGTAGTTCTGAAGTATTTTGATCTCAGGAAAAAAACAACTTCGTTACTCTTAAAAATTGAAGACCCACAAGGAGCTTTTTAAATATGAGTTATATCTATCAACATTTACCATAGTAGAAATTAAAACTGAGCGCCCTACCCTAGCTGGTTTGGCTCACTGAAGAGTCCCAGGTTCGATTCTGGTCAAGGGCATGTACCTTGGTAGCAGGCACATCCCCAGTAGCGGGGGTGCAGGAGGCAGCTGATCGATTCTTCTCTCTCATCGATGTTTCTAACTCTATCCCTCTCCCTTCCTCTCTGTAAAAAAATCAATAAAATGTACTTAAAAACAAACAAACAAACAAACAAACTGAGTGCCCTAGCCAGTTGCTCGATGGTTAGAGCGCCAGTGCTTGGACTGAAGGGTCTCGGGTTTGATTCAGGTCAAGGGCACACGTACCTATGTTTCAGGCTCCATCCTTGGCCCTGGTTGGGGCATGTGTGGGAGGCAGCCAATCGATGTGTCTCTCTCACATCGATGTTTCTCCCTCCCTCCCTCCCTCCCTCCCTCCCTCCCTCCCTCTCACTCTCTCTAAAACATCAAAGGAAAAATATCCTCAGGTAAGGATTAATGACAAAAAATAAGTAACTAAAAAATTTAAAAACATTATATTAATAGACTTAAACATTGTTAAAAAGAAACATTAATAAAAATTAATACACTAACATTTTAAGAAAACAACTATATATAATTATTTGTACATAATATATATTATTTCGTTATGTTATAATTAACATAAAACATTATATTAGTTTCAGGTGTGTAGCATGATTTAATACTTGTATATGTTGTGAAATAATCACCACAATAGGTCTAGTTAACATCCATCACCACACATTATATATATTTTTTTTAATTAGGAAAATGAGTGGCATTGGTTATGTTTTTAAAATCTCTTTAATGTCTGACTTAACAGAAGACAACTGGATTCTCATATCTACTTCAATATTCTGTTACAATGTGTATTTTTTACAGAAATATATGAAGAAAATCTGGCCTCACACAGATATGTAGTTGAAAAAAAGGAGGAATATTGCATTAGACTTTCAAATAATTGTGCATATTTTTCTTTATTACTGTACCAAAAATCAATAAGTGGTAGTTCTTAATGTGAAATCTAAAACCATATCAATGGACTTTTTATACTCTATTACACTGAAACATTGATCTATTTTACACTGTGAATAAATCTTGTATTCATGCATGATTTTGCAGTTGGTTCCTTGGAAAAGTTTGGTTCACTGAATTATTTGCTTGCAAATGTGGATACATTTTTATTTATTTTATTATTACTATTTTTTAAATTCTCACCTGAGCCTATGTTGACTGATTTGAGAGAGAAAGGAGGGGGGGGCGTGGAGAGAGAGAAACATAAGTCAGTTATCTCCCATTCGCACCCCGACACGGGGGTGGAACCTGCAGCCTTTTAATGTACAAGATAACGCTCCAACCAACTGAGCCACCCAGCCAGGACACATATTGACACATTTTATTATTCACTGCAAAAAAAAGAAAAAATCACAAGCATGCCCTGGCCGATTTACTCAGTGGTTAGCGTGTCGGCCCTTGGACTGAAGGGTAGTAGGTTCAATTCCCAGTTAAGGGCACGTATCTTGGTTGTAGGTGAGGATTAAAATGAATTAAATTTAAAAACCACAAACATTAATATAATCTCTAATCAAATCAGAAAAAAGTTCTTAAGGATTTCAAAACTCTCACAGTGGTAGATACCAATTTTCTAAAATTTGAAATTTATTTGAAAGCTTGAATTGGCAACAAATGCTTTAAATTGTCTCCTGGAAGTGACATGCTCAATTCATTCATTTTTGAGAGAATGTCTGCCATAATACTCAAATAAGTACACAAGAATTTATTCCTCAAGATGATATTGTCTGTTGATATGCAGCAGACATACTTTATGCTTACTTCCCATTTTATCACACAAAATATTAAAAAGACATATACTGAAAGGCTGAAATTTAATAAAATTAATAATCACTTTTTCATCTGGTCAATCTCACATGAAACTGGCAGTTTAATACCCATCCCCCCTGAAGAATATGGCCACTAGTACAATTTGTGCCTTGATTTACGCTAAGTCGTCTGCAGTTTCCTACCATCTTGCACCATCAGTGCAAATGTGTACACTGTGAGGAAGGCAGGTAAAGTCTCAGTATCATTGTGAAAAGGTATTTGACCTCCCACCTCCCGAAAGAGCCTTGGGATACACCAGGAGTTTGCAGACCACACTTTGCAAACCACGGTTTCAGATGAAACCTTTTAGAAATATCAGTTACATTCAAGCTCATTATAATATTTGTTCTGAAATGAAATACTTTGCCAAGTAAATTTTATGCTACTTATGAAACACAAAGCTGAAATTAAAAATCTATGTATTCCCATGCAACAGGATCTAGGAAGGAAAAATGAAGAACTCGAAGAACTTTATTTATTAGAGAATTGTTTTTCTGAAGCAGAGAAAATGAGACGAGAACAGAGATTGCATTCTCAGGTAAGACTTATTGTTATTCTTTTTTTGAGATAATACTTTTGTACCACAAGAGGGAGTTATAGTCCGATATCTTTTTTAGTCTTAAGAAATTCTAAATTTGTCTATAAAAACAATCTCTAATATGACAGATTAGTTATAGCGACGTAAACTCATATAGCTTTGCAGACAACTATTTGTCAATAATAAGGTCCTTGAAATATTTACATCCTTTGACTGATTTAATTTTTGGAATCTTTACTGAGGAAATTATCCTAAATTAAAATATAAAAACTGGATCTGAGGCAAGCTAGTGTTGCTCAAAATGGCATTAACTTTAGAAATAATATAGGTGATTATCAGAAGAAAAAGGAAAACCTGTAATAGTATGACAAAATATGATTATGGTATAATTTTAAGCAAAATATTTTAAGTACAATATGATTACAAATGTAGAATTTGCATAGATTACAAAATGACTGGAAGGGTTCCTACTAAAATGCTAATGGAAATGAACAGTTAGTAATCATTTAAGAAGTAGAAATTAGCCCAAGTGTTGGCTTTTGTAAATATAGGAGCTCTAGGATTAGAGAGGAAAGCAAAAACAAAGCCAGCCCATATATTGTTTTAAAAATTAAAATGACAATAAATATGTATTTATTTGAATGCTTGAAAATTATTTTTCTGAAGAAAATTTGGTTATTTTAGAGATAAATCAAGTAACTGGTTAAAGTCATAATATATCTTTAGCCTAAATTGGGAAAACTAGGTTATGAGAGCTCATACTTAAACAAGAATTTACTCTTACTTAAACATAATTTACTCTTTGGTTGAATTGCATCAGTGTGAACCTTCAAATATTTTTACTCTACAGTGGATGCACTACATTCAATGCGATGGGTGTCCTGACCCCTCAGTAGCCCAGGAAATTAACACTTTCATTAGCTTATGGAAAGAGGAAAAAAATGAGACATTTGAGGAAGTAATTGCAAAGAGTAAACTAGTGCTATATGTAAGTACTTGAGTATTATTCTATAATTTTAAATTACTTAAATTACAAAATAATTCCAAAAATAGAAATTAAATAAATATGATTGTTGTCAATTAATAACACTGTTGCTTCCTTGGCTATGGAGAAAAATATTTGCTAACCTTTTTTTTTAAAAAAAAAAAACTCCTAAAATCCTCTTGATGCCTAAGGTGAGGTCAACATAACATAAATGTGAAGTATTAATTGTAATGTGTATCTAATTCAAGTGAAAAATTAAGTTTCTTCTATTTATGTAAATAATTTAGGGGGAAAGTGCATACTTTTATTATCAGCTGGCATTATTCACTATTCAGTGATGCAGTACACATGTTTTTATTGTTAACTATGTGCCAGGCACCTACTCATTCAGGCAGGGAAAGTATAAAGATGATTAAGAATATCCTATGTTCTATTTCTGCAAACAGGATGGACAGACTAGCCTGAAGAATTATCACTTTACAATAGACTTAAAAATGCTAGAAAACATTTTTCATTTATTTTTATTTTTTAAAGTTTTCCCCTTCTTTTTGTTGTATTTCCTTTCATCTTTATTGTTGAGAGTATTACAGATGTCCCCCCACTTTTTCCCCTTATTGCCCTCCTCCACCCAGATCCTTCCCACCCAGGCCTTTACCACCCTATTGTCTGTGTCCATAGGGAATGCATATATGCATATAAATTCTTTAGTTAATCTCTTTCTAACCCTCCCTACCTCTTCCCTCTGAGATTCATCAGTGTGTTCCATGTTTCCATGCCTCTACTTCTATTTTATTCATCCGTGTGTTTTGTTCATTAGATTCCTTCGTTTATTTTGATTTTTAGATTCAATTGTTGATAGATATATATTTATTGCCATTTTGTTGTTCATATTTTTATATATTTTCTTCTTCTTCTTCTTCTTAAAGAAGACCCTTCAACATTTCATGTAGTACTGGTTTGGTGGTGGTGAGCTCCTTTAGCTTTTTCTTCTCTGTGAAGCTCTTTATTTGATCTTCAAATCCAAATGATAGCTTTGCTGGGTAGAGCCTCCCACACACCGTGAGGTATTTCACACCAGTGGATTCATCATACAGTGTTCTCGCCATTGCATGTGCTCTCTACCAGGGAGGCTGCCATGGTCTGATACTGGGCCGGGAGTCTGGTGCTCTGCCATTAGCAGGGAGGCTGTGGGAGGTAGCACTGGAGTTGGCTAGTGAGGAGCGAGAAGTGGTATCTTGCTGTTACGAATGTGGGAAGTACAAGTAATGAGTAGTAGGGAAGATGAGAAAAGGGTAAGTGAAAGGAGACAGCAGAAGAGAGAAATTACAGCAATGGGAAACTAAAGCAGGAAGGCACAAGAGCAACAGAAAGGACTGGAGAGCAGAGAACCCAAGGTAAACATCAAGTTCCAGGTTATCAAATTATTTCTTTGACAAACTCTGAGATAACGCTTACTATGCCAGGCTTTGGAAAGAGTAACTTGCTGAATTTTCATCATAACCCTGTGAGGAAGGCACCATCATTCCCATTTTACAGATGAAGCTGAGGCAGAGAGATGTCAAAGAACTTGCCCAGGATCACACTGGTAGTAAGAGGTGACTAGAACTGAAACCCACTGTCTGGTTTGAGTCCATACTACTCTACACTATCATGTTGCCTCTCCTAATTTAGAAGTTTTCTATTTATCATCTGTGTCAGTGTTCAGAGCTAAATTCTGCCACTTACTAGTTGTTCCTTGATCATGCTGTGCCTCAGTTTCTCCCAATACTTTAAATATCTTGCCACCCTTTCCTTGCTTGCATGGTTTATGAGCAGTTGGTTGTAACTATTTGCTCCTCTAAAGGTAAGACTTTTTTCCTACCAGTTTCCATCAGGATTTTAAAATTTATCTTTTGTTTTCTATAGCTTGAAAATGATATGTTTAAGTATAATTTGGCGGGGGGGCGGCATTTATCCTGCTTGATGTTCTTTGAGCTTTGTGGAACTGTGGTTTGACCTCTGACATCAGTTTAGAGAAATTCTTAGTCATTATTATTTCAAATATTTCTTCTGTCCCTTCCTCTCTTTGTTCTCCTTTTAGTATTCCCATTATGTGGGGACTGCTCTTAGTCATTGTCTCACCATCCTTGGATATTCTGTTCTGTTTTTCTTCCAGTCTTCTCTCCTTTGCTTTTGGTTTTCCATTCTATTGATATGTCCTCCAACTCAGAGATTCTTTCTTCAGCTGAGTGTAGTCTGCTAGCGAGCCCACCAAAGGCATTCTTCAATTCTGTCCCAGTGTTTCTGATCTCTAGGATATCTTTTTGGTTCGTTCTTAGGATTTCCATCTCTCTGCTAATGTTATCCACCTATTCTTGCACGGTGACTTCTTTATCCACAGAGTCCTTAGCATATTATGTTCAACACAGTTGTTTTAAATTCTCGGTCCGATCACTCCAACATCCCTGCCATGTCTAGTTCTAATGCTCTGTCTCTTGAAATTGTGTGGGTTTTTTTGTGTGTTTTGTTTTTGCCTTTTGGTATGCCTACTCATCTTTTCTTGAGAGCAGGACCTGATGTGGTGGGTAAAAGGAACTGCTGTAAACAGGTGTTGAGTAAGGCGGTGGTGAGGGATGGCAGGGGAGGGGCAGCTTTCTCTAGTCCTGTGATGGGCCTCAGTTCTAGCAGCCCTGTGCCCCTGGGGGCAGGAACTTCACACGTGTCTTTAATTTATTGTACCTCTCAGGTGGAGGGGTGACTGCAGCCAGCTGGGGTCATCTCTTTCCTGTCCCCCAGGTGGGGCAGGTCTGATAAAACTCCAGCGGGTCCCCAGGTGAGGCAGGTCTGATAAAACTCCAGCGGGTCCCCAGGTGAGGCAGGTCTGATAAAACTCCAGCGGGTCAAGCTCTCGTTAAGTCCCGGCGCATTTCACAATGGTTCCCTTTCCCCTCCCAGTGCCGGAGCACGAGGGGATGTTTCTCCTGCGTTTACTGTGGGGAATGGTGGAGCTCCTGCGGGTCCATGCCACAGTGCTGTGGGCTCCCCGGCTCCCACGACCCTGTCCTCCGCGCTGAGCCTCCAGCAGCTCGTTTCTTACAGCTCAGGGCCCTGGTTCCGGCCCAGGTTCCTGCTCAGTCCGGTCCCTGTATTCACCTGGGAGTCTCTCCAATCGTGGGGGGCAGGGACTTGCCCTGTGTCACCCCTCACTTATGGATCAAAGAAGAGTTGCTGACTTTCCAGTCTGCTCAGCTCTTTACTTGCTGGGACATCTATAAAGTAGGCACCATAACAGGACCCGCGTCACAGAGTTAGGAAGAGGATCCAGTGAATTAGAACACACACAGCGTTTAGAATAGTTCCGGGCACCTGGTAAACATCCAGTAAACGCTGGTGATGTTCCTCCTCCTCCTCATTGTTCTCACCTTGGTGCGGTTCCTATTGTGCCCCAGTCTTAGGTAGTGAACGATCTGTTGTTACTCCTGCTTGAGAATTCTTAGCGTGGAGTTCTGGGAGGAAATAACGGTTTTTCTGTGCTCTTAAAGAATATAAAAATTATTTCTTCTATTTATTTTACTGACAATAAGATCTGTTCTTCGATTCAAAAATATTAGAATATCCCCCTTTTCACCTTTTCTTTCTTTGTCAGAATTGATTTACTTTTATAGTACATTTTTACCTCACAGTTTTTACTTTTTGCTTTATAGTTAATTGATAGGTTGAAGTTAATTTTATTGGAAACGCCATCTCATGACTTGCAAGAGAAAAGCATCGTGCAGTACCAGGGCTCCATTGTGGAGCTGCGGGAACTCCTCCACCTTAAGTTCAACATAGCCACGGAGCTGCTGCTCAGGGTGAGTGCGCATTTGCTCGGATGTTAGGATTAACTTCTATAAGGGCTAAAATAAGGGTATGCTATATAATTAAAAATCCAGCATTTTTTAATTTAAAAATTAAAAGGTTCAGAAAAGTCAGTGGAATAATTTAAGGCACATGTATTTATCCACTTTTAACAACTGTAAATATTTTTAAAGAAATAAAACATCAATATAGCTAAAATCTAGTTTTCTTTTATTATACTTGATAACGTTTACTAGGATCACTATAAAAATAAATTCACAAGACATTATATATTAGGTATTTTCTCTAGATCAGTTGGTACAGGATTACAATTATTGTAGTCACTATGTTTTTCTGAATAACTTAGCACTAATGATAATATCCAAATAACCATAAAACCATTATTATACCTAAGAAAATTCATAAGAATCCTATAACATCTTCTAATATCCAGTTTTATATTTAAATTTTCCCTAATACCCCATGGATATCATCTATAGCTGTGTTTTATATTTTTAAATCAGAAAACCATCTAAGGTCACATTGCTTTTGGCTATTCTGCCCCTTTTTCTTTTGGTCTAGAAAACAGTCCTAGCCTTGGTATAGTCTTGGTAGCATATGTTCTAATTCCTTAGAGAACTCCAAAGAAGGCTTAAACTTCACTAAATTTATTGTTAGCAATGATATTCATATTATAACTTTGCAATTATTTTATATTGTAAGAAAAAGCAAGTAAGGAAATATAATTATTAGTCAAGATGTTTATTGTATGAGAAAAGTGATACAGTATGTAAAAGAAAGTATTAGAAAAAAATACTGTAATGTTGCCCTGGCCGGTTTGGCTCAGTGGTTAGAAGTGTCTCGGGTTAGATTCCCAGTCAAGAGCACATACCTGGGTTGCAGGTTAGATCCTGGCGCTGGTTGGGAGCCAATGTGGAAGGTAACCAATTGTTGTCTCTCTCACATCAGTGTTTCAAACTCTCACACTCTCCCTCTCCCTCCCTCTCCTCCCTCCCTTCCACTCTCTCTCTAAAATATCAATGGAAAAAATATACTCAGGTGAGGATTGACAAAAAAAAAATACTGTAATATATATAAAACAGAAATATCAGTATGAACTCTATTTTTATTCCATATAAAGGAGTCAGGTAATTAGGGTAAATGGCTAATTCCAGGTCTGTGGCAAGGAAAGTGAAAGATAAGGTTGTTATTTAAAGACTAGTGGCCTGTTGCACGAAGATTTGCGCAATAGGCCTTCCTTTCCCTGGCTGCCAGCACCGGTTTTCCTCCAGCACCCGGGACCCGGGACCCGGGACCCAGGCCTTTGGTCCGGCCGCAGCGGAGAAGCCAAGCCTCGCTGCTCCGGCCACAGAAGTGAGGCTTGGCTTCTCCACTGCGGCCGCAACGAGGCTTGGCTTCTCTGCTCGGGCTGCAGCAGCGAGGCTTGGCCCCCAGTGACCCAGGCCCCCAGCCCCTCCTTGAGTGGAGGCCAGGCTCCTAGCCACTCCTTGAGCGGAGCCCAGGCCCTCAGCCCTCCTTGAGCGGAGGCCAGGGCCAGCAGGAAGATTGGTTTCCTCCGTCGCCGGGAGCGACCCAAGCCTGCTTGCTCCAGCTCTGCCGCCGCTGCCATCTTCAGTCATCTTCAGTCTTTGCTCCACACCTGCGTATGCAAATTAACCACCATCTTTGTTGGGTTAATTTGCATACTCATCCTGATTGGCTGGTGGGCATAGCAGAGTGGCACCGATTTGCATGTTTCTCTTTTATTAGTGTAGATTAGTGTAGATGAGGTTGAGTTTTCTTGTTCAAGAAAGCAAATAAATGCTCAAAGTCTAATGGAGTCATATCCAGAGGGACATGACTAGCTTAAAGAGTCTCCCACTAGTTCAATTTGGGACAATATGAATATCAGGAAGAATAATGACTAAAATTGATTATAACACATTGAATAAATGAAAATCCATGAGTCTATAGTGATACTCCAAAAGAAAGGAGGGAAGTGGGGTGGGGAGTGGGGGAGAACAGTTATATACAGAAGAATACTAACTGATAAATGTAGGAGAAATGGTCAGTTAGAAGAACCACCATTTTTCAATCCCTAATGTAATAATTAATAAGGATCATCAATGGCTACCTAAATAGTTAGTGAAAAGTTGAGTTGTTAAGGAACACATTTTGTGGTATTCTCATAGTGCCAAACTATTAGACCACAGATTACTCCTTACTGATTGGGAAAAATTTACTTTGCAATATGGAGCTGTGAGTAGTTACCACCCTAACCAAGTGATGAAATCCACATAATTAATAGTGGGACATAATACACCTCCTGAAGAACACAACAAAACCTATGATGCCTTCTTGCTAAAAGTGGTTTCATCTGAATCTAATTAAACCTATCTAGACCTAACTTCTAGTACACAAAAAATAAGGAGGTAGAGGAGCAAGTTAAACAATACCATGTGGAAACAATCAGATAAATCCATAATGTGGAACAATTAGACAAGGCAATTATCCTGGACACTTCAAAAAGTTAATTTCACAGGAAAAAGCAGTGGGGGCAGGGGAGTATCTCTTTTAAAAAAAGCAATCAATCCCCAATATGTTTAAGTTTTTATTTTATAGCAACCAAATACATATTAACTTATTTAAGCCCGTTAAGAGAGCAGTAGGCATCACACTATGTTAGTCTTTATTAAAACATACTTAAGAACATTCTTAACTTGTATGTTTAATGTTAGATACCAAGTATTGGACTAGTAAAATATATAACTCATTTGGATTTTATAAACTGGATATTTTGTTTCTAACCTTGATATATTCAGAAATAGGCAAACTTATGCAGTAGCATAATTATGTTTTAATAAGGTGCAGATAAAGTAGCATGTGTATAGTTAGAATGAAAAGTCATGATAAGGTTAACATTGAAAAAGGTGACATAATAGTAATCCATACATGCTACCTGGGTATGTAGGGCAACTTTAATCCTTAGACACCTAAGGAGAAACTGAGTGAAAAAGGGAAAGCATATTTAATTAAGTAAATATATTTGTATCATTTTGAGATTTTTGAAAGCAGTTGTTTGATTTTGATTGCACCTCATTTTTACTCAAATAACTCTTGTAAGTAATGAAGGGAATCCAACACTTAAGATGAAGTAACTTATCTAAGTTGTATAATTTATGAGGCCTCTGATCTTTTTTTTAAAATTAAATCTTTATTGTTCAGATTATTACAGTTGTTCCTCTTTTTTTTTCCCCCATAGCTCCCCTCCACCCAGTTCCCACCCCACCCTCTGCCCTTACCCCTCCCACTGTCCTCATCCATAGGTGTATGATTTTTTTCCAGTCTCTTCCTGCACCCCACACCCATTTCCCCCCAAGAATTGTCAGTCCACTCCCTTTCCATGCCCCTGGTTCTATTATATTCACCAGTTTACTCTGTTCATCAGATTATTTATTCATTTGATTTTTTGATTCACTTGTTGATAGATATGTATTTGCTATTCATAATTTTTATCTTTACCTTTTTCTTCTTCCTCTTCTTAAAGAATACCTTTCAGCATTTCATATAATGCTGGTTTGGTGGTGATGAACTCCTTTAGCTTTTTCTTATCTGTGAAGCTCTTTATCTGACCTTCAATTCTGAATGATAGCTTTGCTAGATAAAGTAATCTTGGTTGTAGGTCTTTGCTATTCATCACTTTGAATATTTCTTGCCACACTCTTCTGGCCTGCAAAGTTTCTGTTGAGAAATCAGCTGACAGTCGTATGGGAACTCCCTTGTAGGTAACTGACTGTTTTTCTCTTGCTGCTTTTAAGATTCTCTCTTTGTCTTTTGCTCTTGGCATTTTTTTTTATTTTTTATTTTTTTAAAAATATATTTTATTGATTTATTTATTGAGAGGAAGGGAAAGGGATAGAGAGTTAGAAACATCGATGAGAGAGAAACATCGATCAGCTGCCTCCTGCACACCCCCTATTGGGGATGTGCCTGCAACCAAGGTACATGCCCTTGACCGGAATTGAACCTGGGACCCTTCAGTCCGCAGGCCGACGCTCTATCCACTGAGTCAAACCGGTTAGGGCTGCTCTTGGCATTTTAATTATGATGTGTCTTGGTGTGGTCCTCTTTGGATTCCTCTTGTTTGGGGTTCTCTGCGCTTCCTGGACTTGTAAGTCTATTTCTTTCACCAGGTAGGGGAAGTTTTCTGCATTATTTCTTCAAATAGATTTTCAATATCTTGCCCTCTCTCTTCTTCTGGCAACCCTATAATTCGGATGTTGGTACGCTTGAAGTTGTCCCAGAGGCTCCTTACACTATCTTCGTATTTTTGGATTCTTTTTGCTTTTTGCTTTTCTGGTTGGGTGTATTTTGCTTCCTCGTATTTCAAATCGTTGACTTGATTCTTTGGATCCTCTTGTCTGCTGTTGGATCTCTGTATATTATTCTTTATTTCAGTCAGTGTATGCTTAATTTCTAGTTGGTCTTTTTTCATATCCTGCAGGGTCTCACTAAATTTATCGGTGGTTTCCAGAAAATTCTTGAAAAACCTTATAACCATGGTTTTGAACTCTATATCCAGTCGTTTGCTTTCCTCCATTTCTGTCATTTGTGACCTGTTTCTTTGTCACCTCATTTTTTCTGCTTCCCTGTGTTGGTAGAGTGGCTTTCTCTGCTAGGTGTCCTATAGGGCCCAGTGGCTCAGCCTCCCCAATTACCTGAGGTGGACACTTTTGGTGCACCCCTTTGTGGGCTTTGTGCACAGTCTGGTAGTTAAGCCTTGATTGTTGTTGGTATCACTGGGAGGAATTGACCTCCAGGCCAATTAGCTGTGAGAATCAGCTGTGTCTGCAGTGGGAGAACTTCTGTGCTGGAGACACCCCTCTGGGGCAAGACTTGCTTCAGTGGGGCTTTGTTGCTCACTGAGTCTGCCCCCTGAGTGTGTCCCTTATGGATCTGAGGAGTTGTAATCTGGATGGTCCCACTCTGACCACTGGGTACACTGGCTCTTGGATCTAAGGAGGTGCTAATTTAGCCTCTGCCTGAGGCTACCCAGCAGGAGCAACGAAGAGATCTGCAGATTCCCCTTCCTTTTTTGGGGTTTGGAGGTGCCCAGATGAGGCCCAGCTGTGAAGCAATGCAAGCTGCTGTGGGGCCTTGGGCCTTCTCTTGGAAGTTTTGGGTCTGTCTGGCCCAGCTGCAATTTGTTAGGTAATTTGCAGATTGCAAAGGGCCAGGGCATTCATATGCAAAAGCCTCTGTTGCAGCTAGGGTGGGGTGGGGTCTCAGGGAATCAACAGGGCGGAGCAAGCAGCTATGGCTGATCCTCAGCCCTGCCCTAAGGGGCCCCGCGTCTCAGTGTCCCGGTAATTGCTGCCAGCACCTCTGAGGGAAAGCCGCCCTCAAGTTTCGAGTTCTGCCTGCTGCCAAACAGTCCAGTTTCTCCCCGTATGAGTCCTGGGTCCCCAGAGACTTCCCGGGACTGGAGTTCAGAGCAGTTGGGAGCTTGTGACTCCCTCCCAATTCAAAAAGACAGCCGCATCCTCAGGTGCCAGCCCCTTTCCGTGTGCGCTCGAGCCTCCGTACCTCTGCACTTTACTTCCTCAGCTCCTCTGAATCTCAGTGTGCTTTTCTCTTTCCTTCTAGTTGTAGAATTTCCACTCAGCCAGCCTTCCTATGGTTCTGGATGATGTCCGTTTTGTCTTTTCGTTATATTTTTGAAGTTGTTGTGGGAGGCAGCAATTTCCGGTGTTTACCTATGCCGCCATCTTGGTTTCTCAGGCCTCTGATCTTTTATAATGTTTTCTTGTTCTCTTCCAGCAAGCTAGTACTTTAGCAGATCTGGACACTGGAAATATGGAAAAAGTCATTCGGGATGAAAATATTACCCTGTATATATGGGCAAACCTCAAGAAGAATCCAAGGTATTCCCACAGGAGATGCAGGAGGTTGAAAGACATCAGAGTCACATCATGGTGGCCAGCATATGCCTGTTGAATCACAGCATGGCATCCTTGGAAAAAAACCCATATTAAGAAATCAACCATGTGGGGTTTTGAATCATAGACCTGCCTTTTATCTTGGGCAAGTTACTAGCTTTGTTGAGCTTTAGTATGTCAACAGTACACTGATGATTATATTACTTAATAGGATTGGGTTGAGGATTAAATATTAATGCATGTAAAGGTCATAGCACTGTGTCTAATACAAATATAAACTGAATAAATATCAGGTCTTCCCCTTCTCTTCACCTCCTGAGGTAGACATGGTAGGTACTTTCTACATGGCAATCTCAAACTTAAAAAAAAAATTTTTTGTGAACTGTTAAAAATAATTCCACAAAAGAACACTTTCATATATTTTACTAGAGGCTCGGTGCATGAAATTCGTGCATGGAAGAGGGGGTCCCCTCAGCCCAGCCTGCACCCTCTCCAATCTGAGACCCCTTGGGGGATGTCTGACTGCTGGGGATCTGGCCTAAACCAGCAGTCGGACATCCCTCTTACAATCCTGGACCTGGCTCCTAATCACTCACCTGCCTGCCTGCCTGGCCGTCCCTAACTTCCCCCCCCCCCCCACCGCCGGCCTGATCGCCCCTTACTGCCTCTGTGTGCCAGCCTAATCGCCCCTAACTGCCCCCCCTCCTGGCCTGGTCACCCTTAACTTCCCCCTGCTGCCAGTTCAGGTCTCCCCCAACTGCCCCCTCCCTGCCGGCCTGGTCACTCCTAACTGCCCCCCCCCACTGGCCGGGTCACCCCATGCAACCTGCTGTTCAGTTGTTTGGTCATCCCTCACTAACCCCCCTGCTGGCCTGGTCGCCCCACACAGCCTGATTGTTCAGTCGTTTGTTAGTCCCTCACTAACCCCCCTGCCAGCCTGGTCGTAGGCAGCCATCTTGTGAGGGTGTGAGGGTTAATTTGCATATTACCTCTTTATTATATAGAATTTTTAGCTGTTTATGTTTTCCCAATTATTTTTAACAAAGTAATAGCTTCCTGAGGAATGACAGTAATAATGCTAAATTCATGATCACTCAGTTGCTGCTTGATCTCAAATATTTCAAAATCACTGAATTAGTATGGCACTATGTTTAAGAAAAAATTACCGGAGTAAAAATTAGGAGGTTCTGGTCTCAGCTCTGAAAAGACTAGTCATATTACAATGGAAGAAACTGGATTTTATTTTTGACATTTAGTAAAAGGAAGCAAGAAAGTATTTTCCACATTGCATTTGCTACAAAGTTCTCTGTGGTTTACATCTAAATTAGAGACAATGAGCAATATAACTTTTTTATTATGAAATATGTTATATACTGAAGAGTGAAGAGAATTAATCTTTATAATTTTAAAAGAGTAAAAGGAAAATGAATAGCCCTTTATTAACTACCCAGGTCTAAGAAGAGAATTAGGGGTCCTTTTACTAAGATATCAAGTAGTGGAGGCAGAAAACATTCTGTTTTATTTTGATGGTGATGGTGAGGGGGGTTGTAGGGAGGGACTTGTTGAGTTTGAAGTACCTATAAAATATAAAAGTGCAACTGTCTGAAAGACTTAAGAGAAATCTGAGATTGATTATGGGGAGTCATTAGCATATAAATCAATAGTTCTTAACTTTTGGGGAGTCATAAACTCTTATGAACTTTAAATTATTCTATATGCTCACATATATAGGGTGTCCCCCAAAATGCATCTATACTTTAACAGCTGAGAGCTCAATTTTGAAAATGAAATGTATTTTAATAAACACTGCCTTTATAATTATTCAAAGTGTGTACATACATGTTTTGGGGGCACCCTATATATAAGGGCATTTTGGGACCTCTGAAAGTTCCGTTAGGATGTTTCTTCTCCCTACTCAACCCTAGGAAACATAGAACTCATGTTAAAAACTAATCATTTAAATGATCATTGAAGCCATAGAAGTAATATCTAAGGATATTATGTAGAAGGAGAAGCAAAGGGCCTGGGATAGAGAGCTGAGTAATATCAACATTTAAGGGATGGTTAGGAAGATGGCCATATAGAGGAAACAGAGAAGGAGCTGCCCATGATGGAGAAAACAGTTGGGTTATGGATCCCAAGAGTGTGTTTTGAGGTATATAATGTTAGCAACTGGGTCTAAACCCTGCAAAGAAAGCAAGTCAGGGTGGGGATTCAAAACTGGCAAAATTAAAGTGGAGAGATACTACTTAGGTATAAATTTGCAATAGTTCTAGCGTTTCCCTGGGCCTCATCTTTTTTGTTACAATCAATTATTAACAGGCACAGAAGTATCAAATGCAATGAAATACAAATTGGATTTGAAATTCCAAGGATATTAGCATCAAGTGACATTGCTCTACGACTCCTACATACTCGCTATGATCATGTCACGCCACTGCGCCCTGTTCCGATAATATTAAACGATCACACTCCCCTGGAATCTCCCTCTGTCCAAGATGAAGTTAGTGTTGAACAATCAGCAATCAGCAAAGAGCTCCAAGAAGAGTATAAACAACCAGAAAATGAGTCTAACTTAGTCCAGGAGGAAGAAACAAAATCTGAAGAACAAGATGATGATACTGTTGGAGTACACGCAGTAAGACACATTTAAATGTATATTTTTTTTCTTTATGTAATAAATGTTTATTATATTCCCCTGAAGCATTCTCAAGATTTTTTTTCCCTAAACAACTAGAAATTGTCCAAAATCCATCTTCTTGCCAGTGGTCTAATTTTGAGTGTGTATTTTCTATTACTGGTCACTGTTCATAGTTGAGCCTGTTGCTTCAACATCCTAAAGTTCCAGATAGGAGATGCTCACTTTTAGTTTAGGGATACTCCTGAACAGCTTTGAAGCCATTTAATTTTTTGTGTTTATTATACTTCAAATTCACTTTTTGTGTATTTGTTATATTTCAAACTCACTTAAGGGAACTTGCCATTAAATGGAACTTTGTAGTAAATACTTTCGCAAACTGAGGGATTAGCTTATATTACTGTTACTTCCTCAGCTTCTGGTTTTGTAAGAACGAATATTATAAAGTCAAAATTAGTTTTTTAAAACTATTGTACCCCTCTTAAAACTTGACATCTTTAGATATAATAACATATTGAGTAATTTAGTAATATCCCTTTAAGTTTCTGCTTTCCTTTCTTAAGCTACTTACTTATTAAGTTAGAATAAATGGTTTATAATTTAGCTCTTTTGTTTGGCTATAAGCAGTTTGCATTTTAGGGAGGACCAGGAAGAGCAGGTTTTCCTATAAGTGCTTAAGACATGAACTATATTGGTTTATTTAACACAGATAAGGGTTAAGAATTAGATTGAATGTAAGTTTCAAATCAGAATAGGAATTAAGAACATAGTGAATTGAAAATTCCATTTTAAATATTATATCAAAATAAATTATAAAAATTCTATAGCATATATAAAATAGACATAACATGATGGTCAGTACAAAGAATAGTATTTAGAGTGTGATTACAACCTTGTAGAAATTAAAAAGGCATAAGAAGAGGAAAACCCAAAAACCTGTATATAGCTGATATTTTAGGGAAAATAAGTGATTTGCTCTTTAAAAATTGGTCACTTAAAAATATTCTTTTAAAAATTTATCTTTATTGTGAAAATATTACAAATGTCCCCCTATTACCTCCCTCCACCCAGCTACTACCCCACCCCAGGCCTTGCCCTCTTTCTTGTCTGTGTCCATGGGTTATGCATATCTATACTAATAAAAGGGTAATATGCTAATCAGACCAGACATCTTCCGGATGACCTTCTGGACGTCCTTCCAGACAAAGCCATGGTGACAGGGCTGAGGCAGAGGCGATCAGGCCAGCAGGGGAGAGCAGTTAGAGGGATCAGGCCAGCAGGCAGGCAGGCAAGCAGTTAGGAGCCAGCAGTCCTGGATTGCGAGAGAGATGTCCGACTGCCGGTTTAGAGCCTAAACCAGCAGTCGGACATCTCCTGAGGGGTCCCAGATTGGAGAGGGACCATGCATGAATTTCGTGCACCAGGCTTCTAGTCTATAATAATAAATGGGTAATATGTTAATTAGACTGGACATCTTCTGGATGTCCTTCCTGACGAAGCTGGGGCTGGAGGGAAGCCAGCCTAGGTCCCGGGTGCCTGTGGGCAGCTGAAGGAGGGAAGCAGCCCAGGTGCTGGGTGCTGGAGGGGAGCTGGTGCTGGCAGCTGGGGGAAGAAAGACCTACTCTTGCACAAATTTTCATGCATTGGGCCTCTAGTATGCATAAAAGTTCTTTGGTTAATCTCTCCTGCCCCTTCTTCCTCCTTCCCTCTGAGATTCATTAGTCTGTTCTATGCATCCATGTCTCTGGGCCTGTTTTGTTCATTAGATTCCACATATAAGTGAGATCATATGGTATTTGTCTTTCTTTGACTGGCTTATTTCACTTAGCATAATACTTTTCAGGTCCCTCCATGCTGTCTCATAGGGTAAGAGATCCTTCTTTTTCACAGCTTTAAGCAATTCTATAGCTTAAAAAAAATAGTTTACCTCTTAGGCAGCTTGTTAGCTTTACTAGTGGTCAACAATACTTCCAGTTCTCTTCCCTTTCTGGGACATACAAGACCATTGCATTCCTCGCCCTCTTGAAGTTAAGTGTGACTGTGTGATTTGCTATAGATGATAAGATGTAAGTAGAAGTGACATATTGATTTCTAAATGGGGGTGGGGGAAAGGGGGTAAAAGTGAGTAAATGGGCCCTGGACTTAACATTATTTAAATATGCAGTAAACAAACAAACACACAATCCATTAACTTTAAATTTGACAGGGTTTGTGATTGGCAATTCATGAAAACAAAGAATGAATTAAAAATGTATCAAAATCATATGAAAAGAGTATCCAAAAGTGTTTGGTCTTGATCTGATAAAAATATTGGATAATATCTCCCCTCCAGCTCCTTGATCATAATTAGTATTTTACATTATTTATTTAAATTGGGAAATAATAATTAAAAAGTATATAATGTGAGATATTGTAATTACATGGCAAACACTATGTTTTTCTTTTCACTGATTTATATGCACATATAGCTTATCAGAACCTGTACTTTTCTATAGTAAGATACCTAAGATGTATTTTTAAGATATTATTTCCATGTTATAAAACTGTATTTGCAATAGGATTCTGATTTTGTGAGGGGGAAAATACTTATTTGTGAATGTATAGAAAAAAATCTGGATGCCTTGTCATTAGAGGAAGGGAGATAGAATGGTGGTATTTTACCAATGATTAAAAAAATTCTATTTACACTTCTTCATTATTTTAATTTTCAGTAAATAATTTCTGAACACACATTACTTTCCAAATAGAAAATAAAATAATGTGTTTTCCTTTTTGGTTTCCAAGGGGGAAAAAGCATGATAGGCCTCTAAGACACCCACTTGCTATTCTGTGAAATTCCCTACCTCTGATCATCTCTTCCACCCTAACTTCTACTCATCTCTCAAGACTTAAATTTTACATCCACAAAGTTCTGCCCTTATTTTCAGACTAAACCAGATACCTCTCTACTATGCTCATGTCATTCTGTTTAATTCTTTCTTACCTTAAACATGAAATTATGACTTTGAGGGCAAGAATATCTTGGTAGGCTTCAGACTTACAGTAAGCATAGGGCCTGGTACATGATAGGGACCCAATAAATGTTTATTGAATGAGTAAAGGGATAAGTGAATGAATGGATGGTCAAATGATTAAAAGTAGACCCTGACTTGAGTCTGTGGTGAACAACTTGCATAAGAACAGTCACCCAATGGCAACTGTAAATGAAAAACTAAAAAATAAATGAATTTTTAAAAAGGAAAAAAATTATCATACAGCTACAACAACAGCAAAAAAGGACCCATATCAAAGGTTCAGCCACTACCCGCATGAACATTATTCTGTTTTGGAAAATATTTAAGACCTTTTCAATTACAGTCGGGTGTCCTGAGAGCCATATCTGCCATGTGGAATCCACCAGCTTGTCCCAGGAGATTCTTGGGACCCTCTGCTCAGCAGGCCTGCACCCCGTAGTGACCTGCCTGGCCCCCGTAGTGACCTGCCTGGCCCCCTTCCACCCTGCATTCCATTTGGAACTCGGTGAATTTGAAGCAGTAGTTATGAATGGTGGTTAGGTTTGAGTTCCTTTATAATCACAGCAGTATCGGGACTATCATAACCCAAAATGTTATTCATACCTCTGTTTGCTTTGGGTGGCAAAAATGTATTCTAAATTTAAAAAACTGGCATATCAACTCATGAAATGTAACTTGTCTGTGTGTGTTGTACTAGTATATGTGTTTCTGCGAGTGTCTGTGTAAATTGGGGGGCTCCCTGAAAGATCAGTAGGTGCACTTACTATGTTTTGGCTTTAGAGGAAGAGATTTCTCTACTTTTGCATCTTTTTTAAGGGTAAACCACTTACCGTTATAATTTTAGGTTAGCATATTTAAATATTACAATTCTCATATCTTTTAAATGAATTCAGAGGCTGATTTCAAGTTATTAGTATAATAATGTAGGAATTTATGGTAAAAAATAGCCAACTTGTAATCACAAATAACAAATATTTAGTACTTTATAAGTTTAAAAAAGAAATCTCTTCTTAGATTTAGAAAATGGTCCAAATGATCTTTCCTTTTCCATAGATCTATTAAGAACTTTGCCACTAGAGGGCTCTTAATACCATAATTTAGTTAATTTAAATGTGTAATAATAATAACACAATAATATTGTAGGTATACTGACTTCCCATTAAATATATTTTACAAATTTTTAGAAACGCATAATTTAAGTATACCACATTTGTGATAAATGTTTTTTTAAAAAAATTTAATCAGCAATATTTTAGTGATCCTAAGGGGAATTCCTGATAGTATGTGGATCTTTGAACTTTTTAAAGTTCAACTTAAAAAAAGTCCTTGCCTTTAAGATACTGTTAAACAGATACAAGATTTACCATAAATATGGGTATATATTATATATTTAATATGAATGTATATTCATAAATGGATGTATAAAAATATGAACATGTATTTATATAGAGAAAGCATTTACTAAGTACCTTCTATAAGGAATTCAACATGATCATTGTTTTTAATGAGCTAACAATCTTGTGGAGGAGTAACAGTTATTATATGTTCTGATATGTAAAATGAGAGCGATTATGTGTGGGAGTTAAGATAAAAGTATCCAAAAGAAAAAACTGGAGTGAACAGAGGGGAAGTCTTCTCTGTTGAGGTGGCATTAGAGCGAAGTCTTCTGATAGGCAAGGAGGAGCTTCCATGTGAAGGCGAGGCAGCTGTTCTAGGGAGGGAAAAGTGTGGAGCCAGGAAATAGCTGTAGAGATTTGGGGACTTGTTGGCATCATCACGGACAGATTAAAACTCCGGGACTAGCCCAGGTGAAAAGCCTAACATTAACACTCAGCAGCGTCCACTTTCTACAAAGTCACTTCAGCAACCCATTTCCATGCTCATGCCCTGGATCTTGTTCTTATTCCTGGACCTTGTTCGTATCTTTTTACTTGGTTCAATAAATGCCTAGCTCTATATGCTAGGCACTGCTCTGGTCCTCAGGGGAGAGAGGTGAAAGGACGAATGAGATTTCTGCTCTCACGATGTACAGACAAGTCAGGAAAAACCAAGGGCAAATAAGAAAAACTGGACAATAGCAGGGAGTCATAAATGACATGCACATAATTACAGTAAACAGGCTTATGCGATAGGGAGTTACTAGATTGGGTGGTTAGGGGGGACTTGTATGATGAGTTATTATTTAAGCTGAGACCCAAATGACCAGAAAGGATAAGCTCTATGATAATTAGGTGAAAATATTATAGTCTACAATTACTGTAAAGGTCACAAGACAGAAATGAAGACCAGGAAGACGGCCAGTGGACGGATGGATGGATGGTGGGTAAGGAAGTGGTATGTGATGATGTGAGAGAGGGAAGCAGAAGCCAAATGTAACAGGGAATGCAGGCCACAGTAACAAGTTCAGATTTTATTGTAAATGCATGGGAAGCCATTAGAGGGTTGTAAGTAGAAGAGTGGCGTGATCTGATTTATGAAAGGTTATTCTGGCTGCTACGCAGAGATTGAGTTGTGAGGGGCCCGCGTAGGGAAAGCACAGTATCTAGTGCTTAGGAGGCATGAGAAGTCAAGGTGGCTTGGACCAAGGTGGTAGTAAGACATGGAAAGGTGGATATGTTTGGGATTGGTTTTGGAGGCAAAAAATCTGGCTGAGTTTTTATTTTGGGAAACAAAGCAGATGGTGGTTTAATTTACTGAGATGGATAGGAATGGGCTGAGTTGGTTGTGAGTAACAGTGTAAAAAGAGTTTTGTTTTGGTCATGGCAAGTTTGGGACACACAAATGGAAATGTCAATCAGGTAAGCAAATGTGAACCTGGAGATCTGAGAGAAGTCAGACACAGCTGAGGTCCCTGTGCAGATCCTGCACTTTTTCCAGTTAAGCAATACAGGGTAAGTGAGGCCTCCAGAACCTCACTAGCATAGATTTGGGAACCCCTCGCCTATGGATGGTATTCAAGCTACAGGATTGAATGAGATTTCAGCAAACTCAGGGTAATAATTCTTAGCTGTTACTCAAAATGAAGCAGTGATGCTAAATTTTCAAAATTCATCTTTAATTCCTTATCAAAAGCCAGTTCAAACAATTTATTCTGAAGCTCTGATACAATTTAAATTATCTTTTGATGAAAAAAAAAATTGGATTTCAGATCAGCAAATTCTTTTGTATAGATCTTTTGATGGAATAAAATTCAAGACATTCTATCAAATTTGTAAAGTGTTCATTGCTGACATTTTGCAATGTGCAATATTGAGATCACCTACACCATTCATAATTGTTCATATCAGTCACCTACTATCTTTTCAGATCCTTGCATGATTTTTGTCGCCTTTGATTAGTTTAGTTATGTTTTTACATGTAAGTCTTTTATCTATCTGGACTTTATTTTAGTGTAAAGTGGGGAGAAAGAATATAAATTTCTTTGATTTAAAATTTTAGCCAGCTATCTCAAAACACCATATCAATCTAAGCTTTTCCCCACTGATCTGAAATGCCATACGCTAAGTTCCCAAGTGGATCCTAAGGTCTATATCTGGAATCTCTATTCTGTTTCCAGTGATCTTATTCATGATCCAGGTCACATTTTCATATCAAAATCAAATTGCAAATAGACTAAAAGAATTTCCATGTGACAATATCTGTGCATTTATCAAATTGCAGTGAAAAATACTTTGCTATTGTTCCATGAAACTCTTCCACATCATAAGCCAATTCCTATATCTATTGAGCTTTGTGTGATGGAAAGTTATATTTTCGCTACCTTCTCTGCTTCATATTCTGTCAATATTTCCAGGCAAAAATTTTTAGAAAATGTTTATTTTTTAGTAGATTTATTAGAAACCTAAAATCCTATATAATAAAAGAATAATATGCAAATTGACCCTAATGGCAGAATGATCGTGATATCATTCAGTATGCCAATATTAACATACACACCAAATTTTTATAGCAGTGCTTCATTTATCTAGTGCTTTACAGTAGACAAAATTCTTTACTTCTCTATTATTTGACCCTTAGAGCAATTATCTCCTGAAGCTTCAGTTTCCTTTTTGGTAAAATTAGGATAACAGCTATTTCTTAGGATTGTTTGCAAGATGTATTCATATGTGTGGCACACAGTTGAGTACCAAATACAGTGGGACCTGGGTTCTTGAACTTAATTTGTTATGGAAGGCTGTTTGAAAATCGAATCTTTTTTTTCCATTAGAAATTATGTAAATTGAATTAATCTGGTCCAGATTCCCAAATGATTCCATGTCTAATGTACTATATCACCTATAAACAAACACTTTAAAAACAAAAAGCTCATGAAATGAAAATTTAACAGAATGCAAATGAAATATAAAATGCAAAATGACATATACACTAGAACTTTAATGTTGAGAGCAACAAAAGCAAAACAAACAAAAAAAAAACAAAAAAAAAATATTCACAGTACAATTTCCTGAGATGTTAACATGAGATTTAGTGGTAAACTGACTCATACTCATACATTCTCTTTTTTGTCACCTGAGAGATGCATGAATCTTTATTGATCAGACAGATATCAGCATGAAAGGATTGTCTGGTCCAGAACTAAAGTTTGGTTGGACAACTGAGACATTTTTTTCTGTGAACAACTTAGTTGAGAACTGAATTGTTTGAGATGGGAGATGTTCAACAATTGAGGTATGACTGTATGTTGTTAGATCAGAGGCTCCTAATGGTTAAATGACTTACTCAAGGTCACAAAGGTAACTTAGTGGCAGATTGAGATATACATTCTAATCATATTGTCCTCCTAGTGTAGTACTAGAGGTCTGGTGCATGAAATTTGTGCACGGAGGGGGGGGGTCCCTTAGCCAAGCCTGCACCCTCTCCAATCCAGGACCCCTCGGGGGATGTCGGACTGCCTGTTTAACATCCTTCTCGCAATCCGGGACTGCTGGCTCCTAACCACTCTCCTGCTTATCTGATCACCCCTAACCACTTCTGCCTGCTGGCCTGATCACCTCTAACCGCCTCTATCTGCCAGCCTGATTGCCCCCTAACTGCTCCCTCGTGCCAGCCTGATCATCCCCTAACTGCTCCCCCCTGCTGGCCTGATTGCTCCTTAACTTCTCTCCCCCCTGCCAGCCTGATAGCCCCTAACCACCTCTGCCTCGGCCCCTGCCACCATGGCTTTGTCCATCAGGATGTCCGGAAGATGTCCAGAAGATGTTCGGTTTAATGAGCATATTACCCTTTTATTAGTATATATTCCTTTTACTACCCTCGAGTATAATGGGATTTTCTATTTACTTGGTACACAGCATCTTTCATTTCCTTGACAGGCTTACCCAAAAGTAGGCTTTGGAATTACTCTATCAGACAGCTGATTGCACAAATCAAGCAAAATCTATAACTTGGCAAAACCCTAAATGCAAATGTAAACTATTTCTATAGCTTGCATTGCTTCCTAGTGTCTCTGTTTTACACAGGACAGTGTTCAGCAGAGAATCTGAGCAGGCTGGCTCCTGCTTCCGTGAAGTTCTGTGGAGATGTGCTCTCATTTTGATTGGCTTTTAAACTATGTTTTTTTAAGTTCATTTTTATGCCAGAGCAAGTGTTAATTAGGAGACTTAGAATTAAGGTAACAAGTGTCTGCAATGGGAACTGAAACAGAGGAGAATGGATTTGGGCTGAAGAAGACACTGACAATCACACCCACCTGTCCTTGTGTTTTCTTTAGAGTTTTGTCGAGGAAGAACCTGAAAGCACAAAACAAGACCTGGAGATGAAAATATTAAATGAAAGAGTTCCAACAGGTATTCTTCTAACTTACATGTTTAACTTTATTGGGATTTTCCTGCTTACAAAAGAAAGGCAGGATCATTGTAAATCCAGATGTTGCAGAAATATATTTAAAGTGAAAATTCTTCACAATACCTCTTCTGAACTAATCAATGTTAACAATTCTTTTATTTGTTCTTGCTTCCTCTCCTCTCCTCTCCTATTCTCTCTCTCTCTCTCTCTCTCTCAAAAAAAAATAGTTTTATTGATTTCAGCATGGAAGGGAGAGGAAGAGAGAGACAGAAACATCAATGATGAGAGAGAATCATTGATCAGCTGCCTCCTGTATGCCCCCTACTGGGGATCGAGCCTGCAACCCCAGCACGTGCCCTTGACTGGAATTGAACCTAGGACCCTTCAGTTCACAGGCTGATGTTCTATCCACTGAGCCAAACCAGCTAGGACTCTCTTGATTTTTAATAAAATCATGGGATCATATCATACAAATATTTTTTTCCAACCTAACAATATTTGTAATGCTAAATCACGTTATATATATATATATATATATATATATATATATATATATATATATAGAACACAATACAGATGCTACTTAAATGAATAATATTTAACATTATTCTAAGTCAGAACTCATTGGTAACCTTATCTTTTTTAGTAGCACTATAATTCCATCCAATAATGGAACATTATTTAAATCGTTATTGATAGACAGTAAGGTTATTTCTTTTTTTTTCTTTTTTTAAATAAATCTTTATTGTTCAGATTATTACAGTTGTTCTTCTTTTTTCCGCCAATAGCTCCCCTCCACCCA